>NC_053129.1:21580226-21922226 GCF_010015445.1 Perca fluviatilis
GTCCATCAGCTTGTCATGCCAATCTGGGTGTGTGGTTAGAAGCAGTAACATTTCTCTTGTTGATCCTACAAGCATAAGTGTTGTTCCACGTTCACAGCAGTAGTGTTGTAGAACCAAAATAAGCATACAAATGTAATGTAAACACAGTATGACCCACATTTGGTTTATTCAAATGTCAGTCTGTAAAAAGTGAGAGTGGTAGAAAGAGGAAATAATGGAGTTATTGTTTTTCAATTTACTGCAGTGCCTGGTAAAGATGCAATTAGAGATGGGTGATGATGGTATATGTAATTTTGATGATGATATAGTTAAGTTTATGGAAAATTTATTAAAAAACCTTTCACAAAGGTCTTTGTAAATCATGTGGTTTAGACCTACTCTATCCTATCCTGAGATAACTCCTGTTGTGATTTAAAATAATTAAAATAAAATTGAATTAAATCTCATCTCAGAGGGAACTGGTTTCTGTAAAATTAAAAGCCCATTATAAAGATAGAACAGGGAAAAAGTTTAACAAGTTTAAAATATTGAAATTGTATAGAAAGTAGTTCAAAAGTGTTGCAGAGTTTTACATTTTTTCAAAAAACAGCTCATATACCCCCAGAATTTAAAATTTTAAACTAAATACTGTTCTTTTCCCAGATCTGTTTGTGCCATGGATTATGTCTGCAGAAGAGGAAGAAGAAGAAGAACAAATAAAGTTTTTAGTATTCAAGGCTGACGTTCAGATAACCCCACTGTCGGACTTAATTAATTCTCATTTGGTTTTATAATAATCTTAGGGTGTGCTGGAGTGGCGCAAACAATCAGTGAGCTGCATCTACAACATCTCATCTTCAGTCTCGTATTGCTTCCAATCCAATTAAAAATTTTAAATCACCCACTTTAAACTGTCAGTGTATGAGCTCTATGTACCAGCATACATACGTTTTTCTTAAAGTGCTCATATTATGCTCATCTTCAGGTTCATAATCTATGAACCTTAACCTAGTCTATGAACCTAGTCTAGTATGGATGTGTTATTATTTGATTTACTATAGATAGACAGAAAGGAAGAAGATAGATGGAAAAGAAAGAGAGGAAAAAAGAAGAAGAATATAGGCTCATTCAAGATGAACTGAAGGGCCAGGGATTGAACCACCAACCTTCCAATTGGCAGGTAACCTCTCTATCACTTAGCCACAGCCACCCCTATGAAGTCAGACACAAATCTAACTAGCATGCATTGGGCGCCGATCGCCGGTCATCGATTCTGTGCAGACCTGGCTCATCTCGAACGAGCCTACTGTGTGTGTATGTATGTATGCATCTGTGCCTGTGTGTGCATGGGTATATGTGAGCTGTAGGTAGGTAGATATACAGTGTACGTGTATTTAAAGAAGAATTGTGTTGAATTGTTTTGTATTTAACTAAAGGATAAAAATAGAGAAAGGGGGTAGGACTAGAACAGTTTGTTTATGATCTTCTTCCTACTCCTTTTTGAACATGGGAATTTCTTATTTGAATTATTTATAATAATTTTGGTAGATTGTGCTGAGAAGTACATGTCCTTATTTATCTGTCATTTTCATTTTATATATGTATGTATATATATATATATATTATTTTTGTTACATGTTCAAATAAACTACTACTAGAATACACATCCCAGAATGTCACTGGGTAATATCGATCGGACTATTCTGATATAGGATTTTAAAATTAAAGGCTTAAATAATTGTATTTAGAAATTGTAACAGAATAGGTTTACATGGTTTAATTTTCAAAAAACACCATATTTTTGTCATACTGCACATTGCTGCAGCTCCTCTTTTCACCCTGTGTGTTGAGCTCTCTGTTTTAGCTACAGATTGAGGCATCACACTTCTATTCCATCTTTGTTGGGAGTTGCACATGCGCAGTAGCTAGGTAAGGACAACCAGCCAGTCAGAAGCAGAGTATGAGGGCGTGCCACGCTAACATATTGGCGAGCATTATAAAATGTGTTACAAAGTGACATTTGTCACGGAAGTAAAGGCTGGACTACAATAGAGCTGTTTGGAGCAGTTTGTGAACAATGTTTTCTGTTGGAGATGGTAAGTCCCTTTGGGGTGGACTTTGGGCGTTTTTACTTTGTAAACCTATAACATGCACAAAAAAGATGTATAACACAATAAAGGTAAGGGAAAAAGCCAAAAAGCACAATATGAGCATTTTAAATGTCATTATGACTGCACTATTGCATTTTTCTTAGCTGTCTTAACCAAAAAGCTTTTAGGCTCCAAAGTGTCCTCAACTCAGCTGCCATTCAGGTTACACAGGTGGCTACATTTTAGCCCCCTGTACTTCCTCCCTATGCACAAAGTGTTGATCCAGGTGATATATGAAATAACATCCGGAAAGTCCAGTTAGAGTAGTATATCTGTGAGTTAAGGCTTATCATTGACAATGTAAACCTGCAAAGCGGTTTACTGTGAGACAGGAGTTTACCATTGTGGAACGTTATCACAAGGTATTGCAAGGTAAACAGTAACACGTGTACTAAGCTTGCTGCAAAACATCTGATCATCTGAAAATAACATTAATAATTCCAATTATTATTCTTAGAACTCCCTGATGTTTCTCAATAGAGCCCCTGAGAGCCACTGACCTCTGAAGATCTTGACTATATAATCACACAACCTTTCTTTGCTCCAGTGCTCAGTAACTCTCACACAGTCTACTCCACAGCATGCAAAATATAAAGGCATCTTTCAGCCACAGGGGAAAACAAATCATAAAACATGGTCTATATGCCACTACGGAACAAAGACCATGCCGCATCATTGCTGTCTCTTTGTGTTGTGGTAATGTGATATGGTCGCACAGTGTGACACACTGGCCTTACAGTGTGTTGGTGCAGACAGTAATGAAGCAGATCAGTTAGCCTGGTAATGATGCTGCTTGTGGACATATGGAGCAGGTGTGAGAACAACATGACTATGACTCATCTTAAATTATTTACCCACTTTAATATGCGCAGGGTTGTGCTGTGTGTGTGTGTGTGTGTGTGTGTGTGTGTGTGTGTGTGTGTGTGTGTGTGTGTGTGTGTGTGTGTGTGTGTGTGTGTGTGTGTGTGTGCAGGTAAGTGTCTTTGCACGCAAGAGTACTTGTTAATGCACACGTTTTAGTGTATATTTTGCTTGTGTATGTGCATTTGAGGTCGTGGCCCTATCAAGCAGTAGGTGGATGGCAAAAGTTTCTTAATTGCATCAGGTTTAAAAATAGTGAATGTATTTTTCTTTTTCTTGCTTATTTTCTCTCTGGAATCCTCCATCTCTGTGCTATATTTTAACTGGCTTTGAGTACTCAATGTTTTGGTCTGCAGTGCACCATAGAAATACAATTTTATTTTACAATAGAAATTATCTGCACCAACTGAATGATGAAATACTGGTTCCAGACTGCTGTCCATGTCATAAAAAACAACCAGGCTAATCAGAGCTTTGTAAACTAGACTACGAATAGGGATCTTCCTGTGTCAGAACTAAAAAAATACCAACAGAACATTTTTAACATGTTAGCATGTTAGAATTTGCTATTTAGCACTAGCACAAAGCACAGCTGAGACAGATGAGAATGTCATTAGTTTTGCTGAAGGATTGGGCAAACTGAGATTTTGACCTGATAAAAGATGAAAAGTTAAGGAACACTAAAGTTACTGAAATTCATCCTAAGCAGATCTTAATGCATGTACAAAATGTCATGACAATCCATCAAATAGTTGTTGAAATATTTACTAAAAACCACAAATGAGAACTTCATGGTGGTGCTGGAGGAAAAAAACAGGAGGGTCACAAAATGTGGCATGATTCATACTCAGGGGACCATGGGGCCCTATTTTAACGATCTGAAACGCAAGTATGAAACGCCAAACGCAAGTAGCTTTGTGGGCGGATCTCGGGCGCTATTGCTATTATACCGGCGGGATAAATGACTCTTGCGCCCGACGCAAATCTTAAATGGGTTGGTCTGAAGTAGCTAGGTGTGGTTTGGGCGTAACGTGAAAATAACCAATCAGAGCGTCATCTCTCATTCCCTTTAAGAGCAGACTCGCTTGTTCCATGGCGGACTGCTATTATGATGGCGGATTTGCCTGGCGCACGCCAGCGGGAGCTGTCCGGCATGTGGCAAAGTAATAAATGCCCGTCTTAGCCGGGTGGCGATGTTGCTGCGGCCTCTCGGGCGCATCTCCTCAACTCTGGAGAGGATTCTGCAGCCATGGAACGTGGGCCTCCAAATGCACCACCTGCTCCTGTTGGGCCCCTTCCTCCTCCCCCCACTCCATCTCCGTCCACCGGGTCCACCAGGAGCGCATCGCGCATTACTCCCGGACCAGATTCCGCCGGACTGTCCAATCCCACCGTAGTTCAACATCACGTCTCCTTAAGTCCTCTAATATTTCCTCATTTATGTCATCAACACATCCATGATTCATGGAAATGTGTAAAACACAACAAGCCACAAAGAATGCTGCGACTTTTTGAGGATTGTACTGTAAAATGCCTCCTGACCTATCCAAACACATGAAGCACATTTTCAGTAATATTTTTCTTTGTAATTATGTATGGTTTTCAAAAATGGGAACTGCTGTAGATGAGAGAAGTGTATGCGCGTTGTGCACACGCTACATTATGGCCAAGCATGCGCCCCTAAAATAGCATCTGAATAACGCGCTACTGACTTTAGACTAGCGCCAGGTTTTTCCTGGTCAGTGGCGGAATTGTTTTCTGAAACTGCAAAATAGGACCACATAACGTTTGCGCCGGAACACGCCTCCTCTTTTCGCTGAACCGCCCCCTGGAGCGCAAATACATTCCCTAATTTACCGACATGCGTCTGTGGAGGGAAAAGTCCGCTGTGCGTCGGGTGCAAAATAGGAATGATACATGCGTCGGTGTACAAAGGCAATTGCGCTGAGTGCAAGATAGGGCCCCATGAATGTCTGAGCAAAATGTTGTGCCCATACATCTATTAATTGTTGATATTAATAGATATTTCACAGGATAAGTGAAAACTTAACCTGTGCTTACAAGTTTTCTGGGTTGAAAATAAATGGTATTACTACTTTTAAACTTGATGCAATTAAGAAACGTTTCCATCCACTCACTGTGTAATAACGACACTATCTCAAATTCACATGCATGTACACAAGCAAAATATATATTAAAACAAACGTGTGCACATAAACAAGTACTCTTGCACGCAAAGACACTTACAGTCACACATACACACACGCACAACACAACCCGGCACTCATTTAAGGGTATAAAATTCAAGATGAGTTATTGCTCATGTTGTTCTCACACTCAAGAGAAAACATTGACATGCTGGTGGTGCTAGATAAAAAGTGAGGAGATTAACATGTCATTAGAATACATTATTTGGGCTCTAAGATATTTCTGTAACAAATTTCCTGGTAATTCATTGTATAATGTTTTAGATTACTAACAAAAACACAAAAATGCCAACCTCATAGACTATTACAGGAAAAGTCATATGATTGCCAAATTTTATTTTAGCCTGGGTCAAAGTTAGTCAAGCTAGTTGAATTGCAAGCTTTGACCCTCTCTGAATTGTCATGTGTGGCCGTCCTGTTCCTGTTTTCCTCACAGGTCACACAGAAAAAATATAAAGACAGTGGTACACACAGGACATATACATCACCACCCACATACACATAAACATAGACTAGCATACTAACATACATAAGTTTTAATGACATAATGTGTCTTCAGTCTGGACACATTCGCGAACACAAACGCAGCAGCTGTAATCCCACCATAAAGACCAATGTAACTAGGACTACAGTTGAAAATTAGCTGACTGGCTAACATTGGCGCATTTACAGAAATGTTGATTAATGTGCATTGTCCTAATCAAATAAATAAATATATAAAAAAAAAAGAACTGATTGGATTTGTTACTGTCACAGGAGACAGACACTGGCACAACCAGCATACGTCTTACCAGATCTGGACACATCAGCCTGAGTGGCTTACAGTGCAAGATACACTTCAAGGGAAACTAAGATGAAGAAAACAAGAAAATTAGGAGTAGGAGTAAAGGAAAATTACTTAATTAGCCAGTTTTCACCATTGCCTCTACACTAATGATTTCTTTGGAATAATTGCAGCATGTGATCCCAGCTGCATCATCCACTTAAGCACCCTGTGTGCTTCTCATGTTTTGATTGTTCGGAGAGTGTAAAGTGAAAAATGTGCCCATTGTTGAAGATCTAATGCGGTTTCTTTACCTCCACTCCGCTCCTCATGTGAAACTCACTCATGGCCAGCTTTGTGGTTTGGAGTCTTTTACACACACAATTGAATCAATTTAGAACAAGCTTTCAGGGAATACAAGCGTATTCTGTGTATCAGTCTGAATTGGTCACAGGCTGTGACAGGAAGTCAGGAAGGGAGATGAAGCCACAAACTGTTTACTCATAAATGCTGTTTGCTGTGGTAAATGTGGTTAAAGAACAGTCTAGGAGCAGTGGTACAACCTTACCTGTTGGAGAAAACTTTGCTGTAATTGTACACTTGGATCTCCAGCATCTCGTTTCCATCCAGTCTGCTGGCAATAGGCCATCGAAATACCTGGAAAGAAAGAGAGAATATAATGGTTTTAGAAGATAGTAGGGCTGCAACTAAACTATATTTATTATATATTAATCAATCAATTGTTTTAATTCAAAGTCTATAAAAGTAAAAAAAAGTAAAAAGCCTTGTCCAATTAGACTTCTTCAAATGTCTTGTTTTGTCCGACCAACAACCATAACAGTTGGAACCAGAAGCAGATTTTTGCTTTATGATCAACTATTTACTGCTCACTATGGAGTAAACTAGTTGGTGTCTAAAACCAGTCCACAAACAGAAGGCCTCATGTCAGTATGGATATGTTCCTCTGAAGGGTCCGTAGGTTGATAAGAATCCTCACCAGATACAGGGGTGCTGTTCTGGAGGGAATAATACACTACAATGTTTTATTTATCACCATAAACATCTCCGGGTTTTATAGCACCGACTGGGAATATTGATTAGCTTTTTTGCTACAAGGTAAAACATTAAAAAGCGGCAGCCATGCAAAACTGTATGGTAATAAATGTCTTGAAAATGTCTTGCATATCCTTGAGAAAAAG
Source organism: Perca fluviatilis (assembly GCF_010015445.1). Taxonomy (NCBI): domain Eukaryota; kingdom Metazoa; phylum Chordata; class Actinopteri; order Perciformes; family Percidae; genus Perca; species Perca fluviatilis. Next base: position 21,587,386 of record NC_053129.1, read on the forward strand.
CTCAGGCTGTGAGACGTGTGAAACCACTCTTTGATGGATAACCTTCCTTTGGCATTTTCACTTTAATTAGCTCTAAAAAAAAATTCACGTGGCTCCTTCAAGAATAAGGAAAAGGAAAAAAAACAACCACATCTTTGTTTGAAACCCTTTCCACCACAAATCTCCTCAGTGATGTCTTTACTAATGTGCTTTGTCAGGCTGATCAGACACTCATTATGCTACTTTGACTACTTTCTCACACCAGTAAGCACAAAGTACATCTCTCAGGAAGGGCTTGTCGTGCAAATGACATAAACCCTGAGTCTGTATATTAGCTGAGAGTTATTTTATCAGGAGTACAGTCAAATAGGTAAATGAGCTGTAATCAAGTCACATCAATTGTAGAAACAAATAATTTGTAAAAAGTACTTCATAAAGTCATTGATGACTTTGTCCGCATCATCAGTAGCTATAAAATGCATATTTATGGTATGGTGGATTTTAAAACAGCACAAATCATGTATGCCTACATGATGTATAAAAAATAACAAAAATAAATAAATATAAATGACTCCCTGAAATCTATCTATATCTATATCTAAACATTGGTCACTGTTGTAGAAACTGCCCTGCACACTTCGTAAGATAAAAAAAAAGTTTAAATAATTGAATAAACAAATATAAAATCTATAATCAGAATGACATGTTGACATTAGTATGGTACGACTACTATCATACTTATCAATGTTGCATTCTTTTCAACTGTATTGTATTGTTGGAAGTAATTGACATTTTGTTTGTCCGTCTGTTTTTTGTTTTTCTTTTCTTTTATCCCAGATTGTTCGTATAATTATTTATAGAACAAAATAAATTTCACTTTCTGGAAATGTTCCCCAGTTAAAAATGTAAAACATGCATTAACAACTCTCTTCAACTTCTAATTAAAGCTCAAATTATCAGCGCAATATATCCAGAACTCCCTTGCTGCTACATTATGTACATTAGTACATTATGATAGATGTGCTAAAAGCATCTAAGCAATGAAAAACAAGTCCTATTACAGGCATTAAAATGCAGTAAAATCTGCCAGAAAATTGCGATGTATTACTCAGCTCTCCTGTGTTGATTAACTATGACAAGGCAGCAACATTAAGTAAATAACAAAAACATTCATTAGGAAGGTTAAAAAATGATGAATTAATGAGTTGATTCACATTGAGTAAATCCTCTCTGAGCCTTCTCCTATGTACTATAATATCTTGGGAAATAGGTTGTATGAGGGCAGAGGCTTGCACAGGTGATTTAAAACTAATTTACCCCCTGCTAATATTGGCCTCTCATTGACGATAACAGTGCGGGCTGTCAGGCAAGCGATCCATCAGGATTGTCCCATTACCGAATCCTGTGGTTCCCACCTGCTAGTGGTAGACCTGCCTTAAAGAATCTGTGGATGTGTGCGTTTGTGTGTGTGCACTGCATTAAACCATCCCTCTGAGCTCTCTACCCTGAAACCCTGCAGTCTGTGGTCTCTCTTCCCAGGCTTCAGCCATGCATGACCAGTATACTGCTGCCTCTTTCTTAGCTGCATTTCACTGGAATCAATCAGCCTGCAAAACCCCTCAGAGGGATGGCCGTTGGCTGAGATTATGGCGAACACAGCCGTGCCACATCTCATTTACAACTAAATCACGTCTAGTGTGTTCGATCAGCGCAAGACAGAAGGAAGAGGCCCCAGCATGGTGTTAATGTTGCACCGATGACAGCGCACACTGCTAATGGACGAAATGACGTCTAATATGCACATACCGGGCATCTAAACAAATTACTTTATTTTCTGTGAGGAACTTCATTTGTGCGGTGGACAAATAAGACAAATACAGCAAAAACAGACAATCATAGCACAGTCATAGCCATTATTTGTTAATCCAAGCCATGATACATGGAAAGGATATATAAAATGCATACATAATTCAAATACAAATTACGATACAAAGCTGGGGGGGTACCGTTGTCAGAAACAGGTGGGGATGGAGGAAGTTAAGAGTTAAGTAGGCGGATGGAGGTAGGTAGGTACAAAACTAGATGTGGACCTTCTGGTTCTGAGGGGAAGAGTCATAAATCAGTGTCCAGAGCACATGAGGTTGTAGATGGTGTTGAGAGTATGTTGAGAGTATGTGTGTGTGTGTGTGTATATATGTGTGTGTGTGTGTGTGTGTGTGTGTGTCTGTGTGTGCACGTATGTGTGTGTGCACGTGTGTGGTGTCAGGCTGTCCTGATGCTGATTAGCTCCTTTCGTGCCTGATGATTTTTGCTGCTGATCGTTACAATCCTGTTGAGGGGGTTTGAGGATGACAGCGCTCATCGCTCCAAACTATGCCGTGATATTGAAGCTCAGTATGGATTCCACAAAGTATCTGTAGAACGCCTGCAGGACTGATGGCTGGAGCGTCCTCATCTTTCTGAGGAAGAGCAGGCATTTTTAGCACTTGGAGAGTATCATGCTCTTCATTGGTCTTAAAGGTGAACTTGTGATTGATGGTACTGCCAAGGTATTTAAACTCCTCAACGCGCTCTAATGTCTGGCCATTTACCTCCAGAGTTGGTGCAGTGGGCTGGTCCCTCCTGAAATCTACCAGTAGTTCTTTGGTTTTGGTGAGAATTAGGTCCAGGTAGTTGTTCTCACACCACCTTGCAAAACTTTTCCTTACTGCGGTGGAGTGGTGTCAATAATTACTGTGTCGCATCCTAGGATCTGAGCTTCTGCAGTCCTTTGTGTACAGGGGGAACAGGAGTGGTGAGATGACAAAAACTTGTGGTTCCCCGGTGTATATGGTTCTGTTAGAGCTTTAGTGGCCAGAGCATAACACACACTGTTGTTAAAATGACACATACACACCACCACAAACGTGATCATGTTTTCTTGATCCAACACTGGGGACTTTGGGCAGCCACATTAATTTCACCAGAGAAAGAAAACATTTTACTCATTTTAATCTTTGACTGCACACACAATACAAACACGTGTATGTGTTGGCGCAGGTACACATTTCACCTTTGCTACATTTATAAACACAGATGTACGAACTTTAAGCTACAGCTCACAGCCATGTCAACTCCATTATGTGTCTCTCAGCGCTTTGATTGTCCTCATTCTCTGCTGTCAAAGACTACTTATATCCAGAGTAACACACATGCAGGAAATCACAACATGAAGGAGTAAGCTGTTTATGTTGCCTAATGCCTTCATAGCCACCATGACGAACAAAAATGCTTACAGTGGTTTAAATACCCACACAGTGGAGAAAAATAAAATGAGACCAGAGAATCCATTAAGGTGAGAGAGTGGAAAGGTTTTGCATGCTTCAGCTGTGCACAAGTTTTAAACAACCGAAAGGAATTTGGCTACAGGGTTACAAAAATAAAAACACAATATACTGTACTCTTGCAATAAAAAGGAGCAATTTTTCTCAGAAGAAAGCAATTTCAGATAGTGCTATGCAACATTTGGCTGCAAAATATTAACATTTGTCAAGCCAAGCAGTTCTCCAATACAATTTTCTTACTATCTATAAGCCAAGTTTAAAACTTTTAAATCTCCTATTCTTTTGTTATTCAGTAGAAAGAGATGATTAATCATAATGTTTGGTTTCATGAATAAATTCTTTATGGGATATCGATATTGCCTTCAGCTGACAATCGTGAACAGACAAATACATTTCTCAACAGGCTATAAGGCTGCTGGTGGACCGATAAAGATCCCAGAAGTGGTAGCCCATTCTGTGTCGTATGACCTTCAGGCCACTGAAGTGTATAAAGCTGAATAGTTTCTGCAGTCGAGCAATGAAGCACTGAGTCTTTAAAGCTCTTTCTTTATCTGGATTATTCCATTTCTTGTGTCTTACAATAATTAAATGTTTATAAGATATAAACAGTGTGTCGTAGTGGTAAATTCTAATAAACATGTAAACAGGGACTCGAAACAACACCCTTAAGTTCACTATTCATAAATTGTCTTTGCTCTTTACCCCAATTGTGTGTAGTAGAAGTGCACATTTTTACACAAGAACACTTAGCAAGTAGAACATTCTTTCAACTCACAAACATACTGTACTTGGTGCAACTGCAAGAAAATACATATTCAGGTGCACTTTTTATCAGTTACACTAGTTCATAAGCATGTGAGTCTGTATCCTACAACTTTGTGGACTGCTTTTGTTTGCCTGCTAGCCATGTTAGCTCCAAGCGGCAACTGCCAGTGCTGAAAAAATGAAGCCAATGCAGAACTGCCAAAAATTGCAGTTCATTGAGTGGCCACTTGAGGCCGGCTCCAAAAGACCCCAATGTTAAAATGTCCAACTTTACAGCAGAATTAAACATGTTTACAGTCTAGGATAAAAAAACGGTTTTGGTCTCTATAGTTAAGTTCCCCTTAGTGTACATGACAACTTTTTTTTAATAATTTACCCGTTTTTAATTTTATTCAGGCTTGAAGTTCTGCATAATTCAGGGCGTTCCACTTTGGGTGACAGGTGGGCTGCCGTCACAGTAGACGAGTATAGACTGTAGGCTTCATTCAGGAGATATGTTGATATTTTTTTATACAGTCTATGATTAGCTCCCAGACTTTGTCTATTCTTGACCAAATACCTCAATGCCGATATTGTGACCATATTGTAGGGTTGAGAATTGGTGCTTTTACAAAATAGTTTACCAATGAGATTTTAGATAAATAATCATCAATAATGTGGATATATTGACTAAGTGGTTAAAGGCAAATAATAAAACATCTAGAACAGTCTGGTAAGTTCAGAAAATGACATCACTCTACTGTAATGCAGCCTGTAAAACCAGGAAAAGAGCACACTTATGCCATACTACGATATAATGATATCCAAAAAACGATATCTAGTCATATATACAATATTGATATATTGAGCAGCCCTACTACAAGCCTACCCCTGCTATTTCTTGTCCCCTCTACTTTCGGCACCACCACACCAGTACATTACACGAGGAGAATTTTTATCTGACTGCAGCTTTAGGGTGGGAAATATTGCACTTCTATCATTATCATTAGTAAAAAACAAAAATCATAACAAATAGCTTCACCCAACCCCAATCTGAGCACAGGTCTAATCGGCCACAACAAGTGAAAACACCTGTACGGGTGTGCAGGGAGTTTTGTATAGTTGGTAGCTCTGCACAGATCAGACTTGAAGATGTCAAGTAGTCACTGTGCCTCTAACACTGACTGACGTAAAACTGCTGCAATGTGCTTACGCTACCATTGAGTCTGACTTGCTTTAGAAAAATGTATCACAGACTATGTGGATAAAGAAATGTGCAATAGTAATCTGAAAAGCAATCACCATGGACTGTTATAAAAAACAACACTGGTCTTATTTTAGATTCTCCTCTCTACTTTTTGAGCCTGTCTGAAGAACATACATTACTATTCCCAGCTCCCCCTCTAACTCTCTGTACTGTATGATACACAGCCTAATTGGTGGAGTGAGGCCACTCATTAAAAGTGACAGATATGACCTCACTAACTGGAAGCCTTGAGGCCACAGTGGCCAATCAGAGGTGATAAATACTCAACTGAAGATCAGCAGCTATTACCGCTATGATCCCACGCTGGAGCATTGACCGGGCCGTCCTCAGTTTCCCCCGCTCACCATCCTTTGATATTTCATGACTGTTGCCATGGACACAGAGGATGAAAGCATCTCTACAGTATGATTAATTATGAACAATATGTTCTATCTTTCATATTCACTCCCTGCAAGGGTTGGGAGAAATGTGTTATACAGTATTTACAGTAAGAGCAGTCTTTATGCAGTGTGTAGGCTTTTGTGTTTAGTTTACAGGCTTGTTGTGATCTTATGATGATGCAGTCCTCTGCACTTGAATTGCAAGGCTTAGGTGTATTCTTAAAGGATTAAAGAGATACGGGTAGACTGCTGAAAGAGGCAGTATAAGCCACCTTCCCATTACAGCTGGCTTTACCAGCCAGCTCCATATGCTACAATATTTAGGATGGTGAGTGAAATATTAACAGTAAAATATAAAATGCAAGAACTTCACGCACCGACATACAGTAACCTTTCATTATTCTGCTTCTTTAAATGGCTTTTTTTACCTTTCATTTTGTCCAATGTGAATTTGGTTTGAATTATACAGCAGTTGTATCCTTTTGAAACCATTTTGGTGATATTCATCTCTTTTGGAAAGTCATGCTTCGGAACATTTAATGACCTTGAGTTTAGTTATTAAAAACTGCACCTCCAAATATGTATTATTTCTTTCTTTTTACATGTACGCTAATACTGAGGATATACAGAATACAGAGAGGAGGGATACTGTGTCCATCCTTTGTTTAATGCATTTCTGTAAATTACATAGTAATAACATAGCAACACAGTAACACATTGAAATACAAAACCTTTGCAGTTAATACTAACTTTGGGGAACCTTTGTTAAGTAATTTACTAATTTTGTTGAGACTGAGCTAATTGCGGGATTGTAGTTTTTATTTTGCAGTTTCCCATACATTTTTTTATTTATCTGCCATTCATTTTCTATTTATTTAAATAAGTACAGTCTTATCTTATCGTGGAGCTCTCTCTTTTTTTTTCTCTCTCTCTCTCTCTCTCTCTCTCTCTCTCTCTATATATATATATATATATATATATATATATATATATATATATATATATAAAAAGAAAAGATTAATTTATAAAGATGATGCTTTACTGACCACTTGACCATAAGTAAGAAGAAGAGAAGTAACAGTTGCTTCTGGACTCGACGGAAGCTGGAATATTGCTGGTGCTAAAAAATAGTTTTTTGACTTCACCAGTTTTTTAGATTGAGAACTGCTCCAGGGAGGTGCTTTCCCATCTCTGAGTATACTGAATAAATGATGATCTGAGCAGAATATTTCCTTTTCTTTAGAGTCGAAAGGGAAGCTCAAGGCTTAAATTTGAGCAGCCAAAATTAGAACACTAGAATCTACAGTTGGCATACTTACTGTAAACTAATTTAATGACTTTCTTATTTTAGTGTGACAAAGCAGCAGAATTAAACAAGTGTTGGGGGTATTTTTATATGGTAGTATTGCCACATTTCCTTGAGTAAAAGATCTAAGTACTTCCACCATTGCAACACATACACTAGACGTGTGCGTGCGTGCATGTGTGTTTGACAGTCTGGATGAAACGGCATTTTTTGATGAACTGCTCCTGCAATGAAACTCACTGACACCGCTGCATGTCCATCTCATCCACCTCACCACTACCACCCCAACCCAGTCTCAATTTACTTTTTCAATTGGACTGTCTGTCCCTGTTTTTATTTCCATCCCCACTCTTTTTCTCTGGTGTCATGCTCCAATGTTTCTGAATTCATCTCTGTCTCATTTACAATATGTGTCAAACAAATGCCATGGTTGCAGACATATTGACTTTAATCCAGTCAGAATCTTTCATTCACCCAGAATGTATATTTATCAATGTTGTAGCTGCTACAAGCTCTGGCTGCTATAGCTGATGTACTGAAAGATTTTTTCAAGGAAATGTGATTATATAGCCTACATTCCATTTCATCTTTTCTTTGTACTATATTTTCTGTATTTTGTATTGTTTTCTTTGTTTGTACCCTCTTTTTTCTCTTTGTGTATTGAAGTGCCTTTGTTTTTGAGGTGACTTTATCCAGTTAATTCAATAAAGTCTCATTTTGTTTTAAGCTGGAGTCTAATAAAAATGCAATTAGCTCACCAGTTTCTGCTGTGGAAGACCAGATGGTGCAGAGATAATGAACAACACATTTGTCAAGTTAGGTGCTTCACAACTCTGTGCTGTGAGATTTTCTGCTGAGATGGATTTTTTTCTCCTTTTGTTTTAAACAGAACTTCTACCTTCTGTTCATCTGGTGCCTATTTTTCCAACTATGCCATGTAACAAATAATGAAACAGTAGCCCAAACTGGGTTATTGTTTCACCATTTTTATTAATTAAAAAGCATGTATTTGTGGAGGACAAGAAAATCTGTGAACAAGAATGATAACTAGAGCTGAGCTGCCCCAACACACAACTTCTGACAAACATACCTCCAAAATGTTCTCAGTATATACTGTTCACTAGTACAGCAGTACCCTCTTATCATAGCTATATAGTTTATGGCTATACATTTCTCACCTGCTGTTCGGTTTACACACTGCTTCAGATGTACAAACCACTCTCTATACACTCTGTTAATCAGCATTTGAATTTGTGTTATTGTAGTTTTCTGTTTATGTACATATTTTGTCTTTACAGTACCAGTTCATATTTCATAGTTTAGGAACTTGGTGGAAAATGCATTACTTTACTTTGTCTACTGAGTTTTTGTGCCAGTGTTTGGCACTGTGTCACTCTTGAAAGAGACTCATTAAGGCAGAGGAGTTACAAACTGATGCACATGGGTACACAGAGAATAGCAAAAGAGAAATGGGAGCTTATTAATGTTTCTTCTCCTAAGGGCTCAAACAACAACGTAAAAATACAGCATTCACTAGAGAAAATTTGGTTTTTGCTATATATCTCTGTGTGAACATCAACACACTTGATTAATTCTACTGTTTTGTCATTCTAAACCCACAACCAACTTGAAAACAAAATGTCACTAAAATGAGTTTCTATATTTTCTATTAAGGATGCTAACTGTAGATTCCAATATGCTAATTTTGGGTGCTCAATTTTCTGCTTCTTGCTTCCCTCAAACTCAAATCAGGCAAAGAATATATTCTGCTCAGGTCATCATTTATTCAGTATACTCAGAGATGGGAAAGCACCTCCCTGGAGCAGTACTCAATCTAAAAAACTGGTGAAGTTCATAAACTATTTTAGGCACCAGCAATATTCCAGCTTGTGTCAATTCCAGTCGCAACCCATGCAACTTCTCTTCTTCTTACTTATGGTCAAGTGGTCAGTAAAGCATCATCTGAAATATGACCTCCAGAGATGGATCACCCTAATGCATGAAGTTACGTTTTAAGAGTCTTTTATTCTCCGGTGGCTCACTGGATATGAACCCTGTACTACTGAGTATGATGTATATTAGTTTAAAAACCTCACCCTGATAGTAGTATGTTCTCATATAACAGATACACCTTACTCAAGCCCTCTAACTTCTTAAATCTGATTACACAGGCAGTCGGGGAAGTTTTGTGGAAGTGACGTCACTGTGGTCTCTTCCTGCTCTCTTTGATCAGCCGCAGCACAAACTTGAGTTCAAGCTGATGAGGCTTTCAGTGGTGAATTACGGCAAGAACGTCAACAGTGACACAATGACTACTAAAAGCAACACTTTCCATTATAGAAATAGTTTTTATATACTACTGATTTATTTTGCAAATTAGGTTTTGTCGGTTGATTGTTTTTGTACTGTGCGCATGTCATACGTAGTGTGTTTGGGGTGGATGGTTGGTGTACAAACCATAGGGTTTTTACGCCCTAGCTCAGGTTTCATAACCTCAGTCCCTTGTGTGGTTAGGTTTAGGCAACAAAAGCACTTTGTCTATGGTTAAGGGAAGATTGTTTTTTGGTTAATAAATGTTAATAGATTAAACATTCCATGTTTCATGCTCCAAATCACTGTGGATGTAGTCTATATCGACGACGTTTCATTTCCAGGATTGTTCAAGTACCACCGGAAATTACGCTGGATGTCCGTCACCTTTCGCTTTCTTTGTGTTGGCATTTTAAACTCCGGTGGATTTAGGAGGACTATGGTTAACTGCTCCTCAGATCTCTGCAGGGTAAATCCAGACAGCTAGCTAGACTGTCTGTCCAATCTCAGTTTTCTGTTGCACGACTAAAAAAACCTTTGAACGTACACATGTTCCACCAAAACAAGTTCCTTCCCGAAGCTATTTTGTAGAGGCACCGTTGCTCTGTCCAAGACGATTATGATTGGTTTAAAGAAATGCCAATAAACCAGAGCATGTTTTTCTCCCATCTCGGAATGCTGTGTGGACTAGCCAGACCTTCCTCCGCAGCGCTGTGGAAGGTCTGGCAATGTGAGACTACTGTGGATGTTATTAAACCAAGACCATTGTGTTTTCCTAACCTAAACCTAAACAATAGCTGCCTATACATAACCATACTGTAAAAAAAATTGTATAAAGAATCCAAGTTGCATTGTGGGTACTGTAGGTTTTAACAAGGAAGAACATGGAATAAAAAACAGCATCTCTAGTTCTGTTGCAATAATTCTGATAACTTTTCTAAACTGTTCATTGTGAATTCAACAATGTTGTAGATGTATAATGCTGAATTGGTGCAGTGCTCTTTATAGAATGTTTTCTCATCGTGGTGCTATATAACAGAATCCATTGAGTTGTTAGTTCCTAACAAACCTAATTTGTAGGAGACAGTACACAATGGCCTAAAAAAGCCATAAAAAAAGTCATGGGATTTAGAATTAGCATTACGTAGTTACAAGACTCTCATTAAAAAGTCAGACTGTGCACTTAGTACACTGTAGGGAGGATGTAGCAGCTGGAGGCTAGCGGAGAAGGAACATTCCTGTACTCATAATGTTTGCATAATAATTCCCCTTTCCTTGTCTGCGGAGTTCAAATCTCTTGACATCCTGTTTGTAAACTAAACAAACACACATTCCTAATAAAATTCTTCAAGTAAAAATGTGCCCTCTCTCTCTCAACACACATTAACATGGACACATACACATGTACAGTAGCTATATCCACAGGTCCACACTGAATTAAGTATGTGGTCACATACAGTTCTTGCAGGGCTTTCTGTTCTTTGTTCCAGTCATGTCTAACTAGTGAGGGGGAGCCCTGGTTTACTGCAGCTAAAAGCCAAGTCCCACCATGGAATGAATAATGAATACAGATTCCCCCATCCAGTCTATCCACATACTAGTTCAAAGGCATCCTGCTAGTCCATGCATAAAGCAAAAAGACACACAACTCTATGCTAATGGACCTCAACTTCAGGGGCTGGACTGAGCTCACTGAGCCATGCAAATGTTCCAGTGCTGAGGATGAAGATGTCAAATGAGGAGGATGTGATGAGGAATTGCTCTGGGAGTTTGTGGGGTGGGGGTAGGGGGTGGCTCGGAAAACAGTACACTCAGGCACCAGCAGCATGTAACACAACCACGCATGCACACACACACACACACAAATACACACAGACTCAGGAACTAGTGGAAGCACAAGTCGTCCCAAGGGAAGCCTGGACGTTCTATTGATGCTGAGTGATGCTAACGACCTCCCAAGCACTACAGGACCGCGGCCAGAGCATCGGGTGAGGCTGTCACAAGAGATCACATATGAGAGCCAGCCACTCAGTTCTACACCAGTTTTTGTAGTGAGGCTTCAGGAATAATATAATGCACCATTATATTTATATATATCTGCAGGGACTGTGAATGTGTGTGTGTGTGTGTGTGTGTGTGTGTGTGTGTGTGTGTGTGTGTGTGTGTGTGTGTGTGTGTGTGTGTGTGTGTGTGTGTGTGTGTGTGTGTGTGTGTGTGTGTGTGTGTATGACTAAGTTACTAAATGTGTTCTGTTATTTTGCCATTTTCCTAATTAGACTGAAAACAAAAGCCCTGGTTATCAGCAAAGGAAACAGCCCTCTGCCTGTGCCTGTGCCTGAGCCCATCAAAGGAAAAAACATTTTTTTTCTGTGAAAGCAAGCAGCTCAGAGAAAGAAAAAACTCCCCTGGGAAGGCACTTTATGTGCTTGAGGGACCTCTTTCTTTTGTTTTTCTTATTTCATTCACCTGACTTTATGCACTACCAGAGGTAGTCTTTTCCTCCAGTACTTCTGTTTGATCCCCAACCCTCATCTCTTTCTCATATCCCCCCTCTGCTCCCTTATATGATGCGTTGCATTTAAATCCATCACAACGCTGGTTTCTCAGTGTAACAGAAGCCTGCAGGAATTCTATTGGGAACATTTCCCAGACTCCCACTGCAGCCACAAAAGAGACGGATGAACCAGCACCAGAGGGGCTGCAGTGAAATCCTTAAGGTTCTGAAAGGCTTACTCTGGTCTGTGTTCATATCCATTAGACTTTCTTTTTCAAATTCAAAGATCTTCAAGTTCTGGCAGAAGAGCTATATAGGGGACCAGCTCATCCTCTCTACAGCAGTGGAGTGTGGAGTGTCTAGTTTAATTAAAACAGAGCAAGTGTTCAATGTCAGGCATGGGTAGAGGCCACTACCTCTGTCTCGCCTCTCAGACCCTGATAGGCCATCAGCGAACAGGAGAGCGCTATTAGGAGACACTTGGCAGGAAATCCACCATTTACAAAGGAGAATAAGTAAGATTTGGGGTTAGAAAATTAATTAGGTGATAAGACATGATCCTTGGCTGGCTCATTGATTAGCACTGTCTCCTCACAGCATAAAGGTTTGTGTGGAGTTTCTCCTTGTGTCTGCATGCAGTCAAGTGTCCAATTACATCCATATTGGATGATTTTGAAAATCGTTGTTTACGTGCAATGCCAATGCGTGCGTGCGTGCGTGCGTGCGTGCGTGCGTGCGTGCGTGTGTATCTCACGTGGGTTGCACGGTGGCTCAGTGGTTAGCACTTCTGCCTCACAGCAAGAAAGTTCAGGGTTTGAATCCAGGTTGTTCCAGGCCTTTCTGTGTGGAGTTTGCATGTTCTCCCTGTGTTTGTGTGGGTTTCTTCCCACAATAAAGACATGCATACTAGGACTACAGTTAAAAATTAGCTGACCGGCTAACACTGGCGCATTTACAGAAATGTTGTCCTAATCAAATAAACTTACCACCGTTCATCCAAACAACTTCACATTTAATACGAGAAATCACGAGTGGGGTCGGGGGGAGTAGAGTAACAACAGTAAGAACTGGAACACAACCGTTACAGTATGAGAACAAATAAATACAAGTACTGAGCAAGGTGCATGGGTAGCAGTGTCAAAGTATCCTACACAGAGTAGGAAAAGCGCATATCAGCCTTACAAAGTTGACCCAATAACATCAACAACAACCATGGTCAACAACATCAGCATTCGTTACATTACATCACCAACCCATTTTGTCAAAGTCTCTGATGTCCTCAGCATATAGTCAACAGACTAGATATATAAAAAAAACAAGAAAATGCTGACTGTGGCGATATCAATATGTATAGTTGACGAAAAAGACAACTCAAAAATGTAGTTAAACTAAAACTCTCTTTATTTGCAATGCCTTCCTCTCTCTCTGCGTACACACTCACATTCCGGAGCCGGCTGACTCCGTCTCTGTGAGTCCAATGTGAGTCCGTCTCTGTAGGCTAATCGGTCCAGTTCCGGTAGTGGATTAATGCAGCTTTTTGCTGATTGGCTCTCATAACAGGCCAGATGGGTGGCGCATGGTGCACCGCCATGAGTCCATGAGGCAAATGTCTGATTACTCAATGTAGTAGTACAATGCTTTTCTCTGAATTAGAAGTGCACAGTAAGTCAATAGTAGACTATCCAGTGTGGCTGCATATTAAGTGCTTTGGTCCTTCTGTAAGTAATTTTTTGCTACAATGGTTCTGGAGAAAGCTACAAGCAGCAATAACACAGGCCAAGCAATCGGCCGTTCCAAACAGGCACATTTTGAACGGGCACTATAATAGTAAAACAAATTCAAAGTATATCTAATTTCTAAAAACCTTACAGCAAACATTATTTTACTGACAGCAACAGTAATGTGCGGTCTGGAAAGTGTTCTTTACACCGAAAGTGAAGCATTTTACATTTCCTGACCTGCACCAACAACAGAAGTTTCTTCAGAATCCAACTATGATTTAATGATACAATGCCAGGTAAGGTAACAGAAGATTACAGAGACACCAAGATAAAAAACTAAATATTACTGTTTAACTCTCAAGAGGTGCTGAATCTGAAGCAGATTTGACAATAATCTACATCTGATGTTCTTTATTCTTAACATAATGTATCTTTACTGTAAAGTGTTTCCAAAAAAAGCTATTTTCAAGTATTAAATACCAAGAACTGAAACCTGGTGGAAATTTGTTTTTGCAAAAGACCCATTCAAATGAACTGATTAGTCAATACTAATCAAATTATAAGATGCTTCCTTCATTACAGTTGAAGGAATTCAAAACCTTCATAGCAGTTATAGTAATAGAACCCTGATTGTGTAGGTGTAAAAGTGAAATGCTCCTGTACTCATTTATGTCTAATGCTACACACTGTTAGGTTTGAGTTGTATAAATGTCATTACTTAAATCTAAGAACAGACATTACTTAAAAAGTACAAATTGACTCCATTACCTACATTATGTCTCCTACTTATTGATTTACCAATAGGTTTATTGACAAAACATGCAGCCGGTGAAATCAGTGTATTGTTATCTGCAGTGTAGACTGAAAGGTTGCGGTTCTATTAAGTGAAGAGCTAATTGCTTATTGTCATTATCGAGGTGGGTTAGTGTATGACAGGGGAAATGAAGACACTGACCTCATTAAAGTGGGCCACTTCCTCACAGTTCTCTGCCACACGGCTGTAGAAGGAAAGACCTGGAAGGTGAGGAGCAGAGGTTAGAAACAGATAAATGGTTCAATAATGGCATTGCATATACTGTTATTTAAGTTTGAGACACAGCAAGGGCAATTTATACAGCATATGTAAATCAATCTTTATATTTATCTGCTTGCATTATGAGACTGGGTCAGGTAGGTTGTCAGTCACAGTGTAATAAATAAATGAATATAAACGTTTTGCAAAATGAGTAAAATAAAAACAGGTAGTAAAAACTGAAATATGTCAGATACCAGTGGTAAAAAGGGACTCAAGAATTGTACTCAAGTACAGTGGGCTTTACCATTTTATGCTACTTTATACTTTTACTCTGCTACATTTAGTACTCATTTTTTTTGTTATTTACCTACTTGTCTTAATTTTAAGTTCTGCATGTACATTAATCACTTGCCTTCTATGTTTAATGGGCCATGTTTAAAATAGAAATAAAAATGAAAAACTAGGATTTTTAAATGCAAGATTATAACTTGTAATAGAGTATTTTTACATAATAGTTTTTGTACTTTTACTAAGTAAAGGATCGATTTGCTGAAAGACATTTATCATATATTATATATATCATATTATTCCTGTCTAAAATATGTTTACATTTGTCACATTAAAGACCAGTGACAAGACAAGATAATGCCTTAAGTACCTGATAAACAAACAAATGAGACAGGCTGTGTGGAGCCACAGGAGACAAAAAACAATTGCAGATATTTGAATTGCTAAAATATGACTCATTATGCGACAGAATAAAAACAGAGAGAGAAAAGACTTCCGCAGAATAGAAATAACATAAAAGAAGTTAGTTTTTTGCCAAGGTTAAATGATTTCCATGATTTAATAATCAGGAAAACAATAATATCTTGGTACAGTGTGTATTTAAGGTTATACACAGGACAGAGAGCCAGTCACTGTACATTAACCTGACTCAGTCATGTGTGCTACATCCTGTGTTCACCTGGTTGCTTTGTGAGGCTCATGAATGGTGCCGGACTGCTTTGTTGCAGTAGTTTGCTTTGTGTCCTTTGCCTGAGGCTTTTGTGTGGGTGTTGATATTTGTTTGGGTGTATGTGGACTGCTGATGTGTACTGACACACGTTCATATGTATGTACACACACACACACACGCACACACACACACACACACACACACACACGGACAGACAGACACACACAACTACAAAGTTAATTAATTATAAGTTTAGAACAAGAAGAGAATAGAAATAAATACATTATGCCTGGCTCTGATTCGTTATTATTACTTGTGCTGAAAGTATCTTTTCACACATTCACAGAGCAAACAACCTCTGAATTTGAAAGAGAAAAAGACACGGACATGCAAAAGCAAAACCTGAAAATATATTATGCTTCATTCAACCTCATCGGTATCATTTTACCAAAACAATTTTGCCCATTTTGACTCTAGTTCATAGCCGTGTTCTCTCTTTTTCATCACTCCCCACTCTCTACAACCTTACAAAACACACATCCTTTGAAATTATTTTAGAAAATAAACACCAGTTAAATGTCACATAGGGAAGGAGACAATATTCCTCCTACATTATTCAAAACAGAGGCATACCAGTTTTTTTTTATCTAAGCGAGACGTGGGTTTAGAAAAGCAGATTGTGTGAAACTTATGTAAGGTGCTCCACACCAAACTAAAACAACATTCTGCTAATCAGGTTGCCTTTTGGCCTTGGTGGAAACAGTGAGAAATAGAATCAGAGAGCCACTGAAAGAACCGACATGTGGTGGAAGAAAGAAAAGAAATGTACATTTTTATTTTCAAGCAGACAGACGGAGATGAAAAGAGAAAAAGAGAAGGATGGAGAACACTGTGAAAAACTCAAGCTAACACAAAAGAAGGCTACATAGAGGTTAGGGCTGTAACGAAATGCGATATGAAACCGAAATCGCGACACTCAGATCCACGCACCTGTGTGAGAAGGCAGAATCGCGACACACCCCTTCCAACTCCCAGAGTTATCCTTCCCGTCCAGATCCAATGCTACCATTTACATCTTTAAATTACTATTAGTATTAGTCGTTTTGGTGCCTTATCCCCCTTTTGTTGGGTAAATTTAGCTAACTGTAAAGACGGCTAAACGCGAAGGGGGGGAATTCGGCAGGGAGGAGATTTTCGGCACGAACAGCGGTAACGCTATAACGGAGGTGTAACGTTACAAATGGTCGCTGTTCTGACCCGGGTGCCTGGGACTGTTTCCCGACGGTTCAGTAAACTGCCATTAGCGTCCTTAGCACCGGAGTTAAGTGCTGACCGAGTTTGGATTGCTGTAATGATAGTGGCTGGCTGCTAGCTGGCTGGAGGCTGACTGTGGATGTGTCCCCGGGGCTGTTGTCAGCTCTCATCCCGACTGAAGCCTTGCAGCGCTGAGAGAGTGAGGCAGACAGACAGGGGTGTGCTAGCTGGCTAAATTACCATTAGATTAGTCATCTATCTATTCTATACAGTTAACGTTACTGATGAATTCATGGGTTAGCCCAGAGTTGTTAACCGTGGTCAAAACAATCATACTAAAAATAACTGAGAGTGTTGAACGATGTCGTAATCTTATGTTACCCACCAAGAATTAGCTAATGTTATAGACCAAGCATTAGCATTAGCTACTTATCAACCAGTACCTTTATAGTAGGCTAACCTTAAAGTGCCCATATTATGAAAAAATCACTTTTTCTGGGATTTGGGGTGTTCTTTTGTGTCTCTGGTGCTTCCACACACATACAAACTTTGAAAAAAATCCATCCATGCTGTTTTGAGTGAGATACAGTTTCTGAATGTGTCCTGCCTTCAGTCTCCTAGTGAGCTGTTCAAAATCGGCTGTGACGTCACAGTCCGAGGCCGATTTTGAGCTGGCTAACCACAACCGTTAGCTCGTTAGCATGCTAACCGTTAGCATTAGCATGCTAACGCTAATGCTAACGGTAGCATGCTACGTCGTTCTCAATAGCAAAGCACTGCTACAACACACACAAGTTCACCATAATCTACAAAAGAACTACTTCCATGTGCACCCTCATTTAGAAGTCTCCCAGCTAATCCTGCCTTGTAACTGACCAAAGTTGGAGAAACAGGCTCTCTTTTACTGTCTCTAGAGTTAGCTAGCTGACATGATCTACATCTGAACTACTGAGCATGTGCGAGTGCAATCAAAGATAGTACAGAAGAAGAAGATGAAAAGAGGTCTCACTCTGTAGCTAAAACAGAAACCAGGTGAAAAGAGGATCTGCAGCAGTGAGAGAGAGCTGTGCAGTACAACAACAATATGGTGTTTTTTGAAAATTAAACCATGTAAACCTATTCTGGTACAACCTTAAAATACAGTTATGAACCTGAAAATGAGCATAATATGGGCGCTTTAAATGTGCTATAGGTAGGATTGTGAAGATCCAGGAGTTAGCCAAAAAATTTGAACATCATCAACTTCTCAGTCCCTCCCCCTTTTCCGCTAAAGCCCAAAACTGTCTCCTATGTGTGCATGAGCAGTGATTGACACGCAATTAGACACACCCATTGGCCCTGATTGGTGCATCTGAACAGAGAACTGTGGATTTTTGCAAATCGCACTACAGGCTGTAGGTGGTGCCAGAGGAGCTGGAATTTTTTTTTTTTTATTACCTGCTTCATGTAGTTCAACTGGAACATAGGGTCAGTTTCTGCGAATATGACAGAAAGTTAGTTTTATAAGTCTTACCTACTGGACCTTTAAAGCAACACCAAAGCAGTTTTCCTATTCGGTCCCCCTACAGGTTGGAAGCGGAATTGTCCATTACCATTACCATTATTCTTATGTCTCATTTTTGGAAAAATTATTTCAAGGTACAAAAGAATCTTTGGTGTTGGATCGATCGATATTGAAATCAATCTCTGTTGTATTACTGTGTTGCAAAGTGGCATGTAATCAATGACAAAATGATGCCATGTAGCAGAAAAACGTTATCGGTATTACGTTTACCGAGTATAACCCCCCCTGCCCAAAAGAATCAAGGTTTGTATTGAAACAGTTTGGTGTATTGTTACAGCCCTAATAGAGGTGGTTTTTTAGCTTTTCACTTTTACCTGGATCTATAGGGTGCAACAGAACAAAAACATTGAGTGTAGAATAGAACAGTGGAAAGCATTTTGTTTATCTGCCCTCATGTTTGGGATGTAATCATGAGTCTCCCTGTATGCCTTTGAGCATCTCATCTTTGTTGTTCCATGCTGGTTTCATTTTGTCTTATTTCCTTGTTTACGAGCCCAACAACAGTGTGAGTATCACAACATACAGTAAATGTCTGCTCCAGCAGAGGATGTAAAGAATATAGTTTCACTGTGCTACAGGGAAGAAAAGGAATTTAAATTATGTGTGTAAGATAGCACAAAGCTCTGTTTCAGCCCAGAAAATATATTGAAGATTTACACTTAAGATGACAAACAAAATGTCCGAGTAGCAGCACGGATGTGAAATTGTTTGACAAGCAGTAGATGACAGACAGAAGAAGAGAGTTGGGCTGAAAGAAGCAAGCTGTAGTGGAATATCTTAAGAGCGGAGATAATGCTTTAATTTCTAAGTTAATGCTGATGTACAGTGTGTGTGTGTGTGTGTGATCCTGCAGGCTACTGTGCAGAGGCCCAGACTATAAGGAACAAGAGCTGGAGTGTCATTCTTTGATAAAGCCCAGAGATACAGATAACAGCAAGGACTCATCAAAGACTTGTAACAAAATCAATTAAGTTTTTGATGCCTTCCACTTTGATGTCTTTATTGCCCATGGCACCAGGTAATAATGAACTAGTTTTAGCCTAACGACAGGGACTCTTCAGTCTTCCTTATTGCTTTTTTATATTACCCCTTCAATGCAATCGATTCCCTGATTTATGGCTTTTGTTTAGTCCAAATATTGAAGATGTTTGATTCTGGATTATGTGTGTTCTGCTCTCTTTTCCCATCAAACACAACATGTGGAGTCGGCCTTACATACATAACATCGCCCCACCAGCCTCTCTAGGGGTCATATATGGTTTGATGTGCTTGGGCTGGGGGTGGAGGGGGATGTGGCTTCCTGGCAGACCTCTTCCTCTCCAGACAGGAAATTGTTTGAGCTGAACGCACTCAGGAAGAGCTACTGACAGTGTACAGGGAAAATGGGCAGTAATAAAAATAAAAGTTTAAAAGCAATTTAGGGAAGAAAAAAGAGGGTAACAACCTTTCCCATTCAAATGATTTCCATCTGTGGCAAAGTAATGCTGATAAAGACATCAGCCTCCTTTAAATAACACAATTCCCTAGTGTACTTAGCAGTTAAAATTAAAAACTCAGTCAAAAACAGTATTTAAATGAAACTAATCATATGGTGGGCGCCGTGGTGATTCAGTGTATGATGGGTTTGATCCCAGCTCATATCTGTTGATGCACTGCTCTTACTCGCCCACCTCTCCTGTGATTCTGCTCTCTGTTATCTAATGACCCACTATTGTCAAAATGTATAACATACACTTTAAATCTGACTGCTCAGTTGAAGTGATTATTTTTTTTCCTTTTTTAATAAAGTCTCATGCCATCCACCAAAAGGTTTTACTTTCTTTCTTGCTAAATAAAGATGTACTTTTATAATGCATTAAGGAGAGGGGCCCCTGCTAGGAATACAGAACAGAGAAGTCAATATTTATATAGATTAAATAATGGGGCAATACTTGTATTTATCTGTATGATTTCATGTTAATTAATAACAGTAAGGGGCTTGGGCAAATGATGGGCCAGCTTGCTACAGTATTCATAGAAGTCCCCCACATGTTATTGTCACATACAGTATCATTATTTAACATCAGTGAAATATATATATTAGCCTTTCCCGGTGCAAATACAGTATATCACAGATGGTTGAGATCATCTCATCAATATTTCGGCCTGTTTTACACTCTTTGACCAATAGGTGGTTTCGTGTGCACACGACGCCTCGAGAAATGAATCCTTTTGGTAGCCAATTTGCTGGAAAGCTTTAATGCTTCATAAAGCTTATCTCGCCATCATTACCAAAAACAGCTGAAAGGAGAGTGATATGTAGACAGAATGCAGGCCTGTTGGATGTGCGGCTGTTTGCTAACACGTTCATCAAATCAACTTAAAAGATGATGATATGTCATTGTTGTGTTCATGTGTTTCTGCTGCTTCCAAGTGGGGCCAAAATCAGCAACTACACCGTATGCTGTGACCCATCAGATTCTGTGACCTGGTCAGAAAGTTCACCTATATTGCCACTGTAGCCTAGAAATCTAGATGCACTTTAGCGGCAGCAAATGTAATTTGCAGCCAGGGTCAGTCTAGCAACTCTCCATTGGCTTGTGAGCTGAAAAAAAAAAATTCTGGTCAGGCCAATCCCGTCGTGTATAGAGTCGGTGGGCGGGAGTAGTGATGATTTTCGATACACTAGGGTTCCTTTGACCATGATCTCGAACCAAACACCCCCAAGCTTTTTCACCTGGGCGAACATTGGGAGCTGCGTAGCGTAGCGTTATCAGCTGAATAGTTTAGCGCAGAGGCTAATGGATCCGGTGTCTTTAACATTACCCCACTAATACGCCCGAAATGATACCAAACGTCTTACAGTAGTACAAATAAGGTGGTTATGCACTCATAAAACGATGGATTGTAAAATTTGTAGTACACGAAGTTTATGTAAATAACACTTGCCTGCTGGCTTCTGCTCTGCTGCTGCTGCTGCTGTTACTACCCGGTCGGTAAGAGTGCTTAGGGCATCTACAAATTACAACACCGAAAAGAGATGCAACAAAAATATTTATTAATTTAATGATTAAATAAGGTAATGTCTCCAAACTTACCTCAAATATTACTTGTCTCCTGCTAGTTATACTACAGCACTTACTTTAAAAAATAAGTTAAATTTAAAAATATTTTTGCTGCGTGTCTTCTTTTGGTGTTGTAATTTGTAGATGTCCCTAAGCACTCGTCTTACAGCAGCAACAACAACAGCAGAGAGCAGAAGCCAGCAGGCAAGTGTTATTTACATAACCTTCTGGTGTACTTACAAACTTTCCAATCCATCGTTTTATGAGTGCATAACCTATATATACTAGTATAGACCTTTGGTATCATTTCGGGCATTATTAGTGGGGTAATGTTAAGAGACACTTCGGATCCATTAGCCCCTGCGCTAAGCTATTCAGCGGCTAACGCTACTCTACGCTAACTCTCCCAATGTTAGACCCAGGTGAAAAAAGCTTCTGGGGGGGTGTTTGGCTCGAGGTCATGGTGCAAAGGACCCTAGGGTGAAATTACTCCGAACCATCACTTTAACATAAGGACGGCAGAGTTGCGGCGGTTCCGCGTGAATTCCCTGCTACTTGAAAACATAAAGATGGCTGCCGCTGCTGCTGGCGAACAGCGGCCTTTCGAATCGGCTTTGGCCGCGATTCTGGAAGACTTGGAGTTAAGCACTGAAGTCATTCTTAAAAAAAGGAAGATGTGTTCAGAGTTTTGCTGACCGGATACGGCAAAAGTTTAATCTATCAACTAGCGTTGCTCTGGTTGGCTATGAGTGCAGACTTGATGTGGGTCTGGCTTGTCAGGCTAACTGTTAACAATTTTATCATACTTTATGTCACACTTTATTTTGATAGCTCTTGCCGAACAACATTGTAACCTGAGTATTTAAATAGGGTCATGCATTTTGAGCTGTAATTTCAGTATTTTTGGAGGATGAAAAATACCAAACTGTGGACCAACAAATGCTATTGCAGCTATTAAAATCTGTGACTCTAGTAGTACCTATAGTAGTCTAATAGGTAATCTGAATATATAGGGGTCACAATATTTCTGGTAAACAGCTATCAACATGTGTGACCCTGTCTAAATACTATGGGGGCACGATTTTGTCAATAACTAATAAAGTAGGCTATGATAACGTATGTTTACAATGCATTTACACCTTTACAATACAGCTGAAATTCCTATTCAGGTCAAAGAATCTGATGGGTCACAGAATACGGTGTAACACGGTTTAACTCGGCAGGTCTGGTATTTACAAACCTTTTATGGTAACTACTGTTTGCACAGAAGCATGTGCACGTCTGCTTTTTCTTTTAAAATATAGTACAGCATTCTACTTAAGTGAAAATTAGTGAAAGCCACTTGTGTCTTGAATTGGACAGGATTTGAATTAGCATTGACTGAATGAAGTAGGGAAGAAATTGGGGTAAAAAAAGACTAACACACATTGTTACGTAGGTTAACAACTTAGCAAACAGATGAATGGCAGCTTCTGTGCTGCCAGTTGGCCCATGGGGGGAAGAGCAGACAATCCAATCCTTGACTTGGTTGACACGGTTCATGTAATATCAAGACCATGGTGAATTCACTGCAGCAACACTGAAAGCCATCTTCTCTCCAGCGCACACACAGTCATGCACACACACAATCACAGAGCAGTGGAGAGTGAAAGAAAGGGTGGTGGTGGTCTTGTAACATCCGACCCAATACTGATGCTGACAGCAGGAGTCTAATCAGAGATCCGCTGGGATTGAACCTGTCATCTGAGAGTGGACTGATCACTGTCCAAGGTGCTGAAACACACATGCCTTTCTCTTCCTGTCTCTGTTTCTCTCTCACATGCAAAGTAATGTATGATGTTGATGAATGAATCCACTGAACTCACTCCAAATGTCCCTCCAATCCTGCAGTGATCCCTGTTTCCTTTGAACAGCAGGAGAGGCAGGGCAGGTCAGGTGTTAAGATCTGACCCTGGAGGAGCTATAAAACGCCAAAGGACTAGTGGATTGACAATTACCTCGATGATATGATGAATTGCAAATGGATAACATTTAGTGCTTTTCTTAGTGATCACTTAAAAGGCTTTAAAATACACGCCAGCATTCACCCATTCATACGCTGATGGTAGAGGCTACCATGCAAGTCACCACCTGCTCATCAGGAGGGGAGCAATTTAGGGGTTCAGTACCTTGCCTAAGGACACTTTGACATGTAGACTGCAGGGGCAGTGCAAGGAGACCCCCCACCTCCAACATCCTCTTTCATAATCAATGCCATCAGCTTTATCAATTGTAACCATACTGGCCTCTCGCCCTTATTGCTTTATGAGTAAAACGACCCATCAAGTGATGACACATGAGGATTTACTGTAATGTCACTATATTCCCTGGGATGTACAGACAGTAACACATAGCGTTTCTCTTTTTGTGGCTATAATGAATAATTCATATTTTAATTATTTATATTTAAACTAAGAGAAGTCTATTTCCTGACAGCTGGAAAAAAACATATAAGAGCTGTGATGTTACATTATTAACCATCAATGACGTAACACCCTATTTCAAATACTGTTTGTTTCTGTAGCACTTTAAAATATGTGAGAATGCATTATAGAGCACACACATTATATGAATATGATGGAGTAGGCTATTCCAAATGCTTAAATAACAAGTGCGAAATGATAAAACTCCCAATAAGGGTTGGATTTTTGTGTGGTATCCTTTTAATTCGCATAGGTTAATGATTTAGTTTTTAGGATTGCTTTACTCTCTTTCTCTCTTTCATTTAAACAATATCAGTCCAGTTTCCATCTTTGGATAAAAAGCGCATTGATAGGACTACATCGGAGCGTGGTACGTCTCTGGTGACCACCGATCCAGGAGGGGTTTCCCCAACTTTTTACGCAACCGGGACCTCTGATTATGTCCCACTACGTCGTCTAACCGAAATTAAATCAGGCCATACCACACAGGGGGATACAGTTTCACAACATGCAGGCTACAACACAGAAACGTTGTGTCCTACCTCTGAATGTAACTTTGGCGATCCTGTCACCTTTTCCCCGAAGGTGAGCGACCGTCTTCAGGTGAACCATTAGAGCCATCATTAGTCCACACTGGCCAGGGGAGTAATTTTACTCCACACGGATGAAACTTGAACCGGTTTGGTGCAATCTGTGTTTAATAATATTTAGGTGAGCTTCTCCTTGCGTCTGGACACAAACATCGTTTTCCATACGGGCAGTATGGAACAAACAGAAAGGAAAATAGTGAATTAATGATATGCTCCAGTTAACATTTCCTCTCGCTCCGTGCTCCGTGGCTGCTGGGTCTGTCGCGCATCTCCGGGCTGGCACTTGGTTTTACTCTGCTCGTTGGGCAGGAAGGGCGGGGGTTTGCTTCAGCTTCCGCGTGAGGATGGTGGATGCTCTAATTGGAAAAGATCAGTCCAGCTCTCTGATTTTAGGGAAATTCACTGCTTCTCTTTTTCAGGGAGTAAAAATCTTCTATAGTCATGAGCCTACATTATATATATATATAATCTTTACTGCAGACTGCCTGGCCATTTAAAAAAATACTCTTAAATGTATGCAGATATTGCAGTATAGTAAGGATAGACTATTCCAACAAGTCACAGTTTGTAATTCTCATCTTCTTATAGAATAGGGATTTTAATGTTGTATGTTACTAAATACAGAGTTTGAATGACCTTTTAGTGTATGTCATGTAAATCATGGTGGCTCCATGTAATACTGCTAAAAACTATTTACAATGACCTTTAGATTCTTTAGAAGTTTCTAAAACTTACTGTATTACACGATTAAGTCTTCTTCTTTAGGACAGATGCTGAGTAAAATACAGTTGCCAGGCAACTTCTCTTACCATGGCTAAATAAAGATGGATAAATAAAGGTCAGTGGTCAAAATGCGCTTTGCCAGTTGGTCCCTGTCAAATCTTGGAATCTGGAATAATATGCAGGTATATGTTTATGGAGATTGGTCTCTGTCTAATGCTGGGCAGCGGCCCTTCTTTCTGCTCAACAGAAACCACGTTTTACCTGGAGGCTGTAATCCATATCTTTTACAAGGAAAGACCAGCAGGTAGGCAGCTGTGCTAAGAATTTCTAAAACAGAGACCAGGTACCTGCCAGGGTCCTGAGGGGGTTTTCCAGCAGGAAAATGAAGAATAATTCCCTGGTTCACCAGATATTGGTACAATGAGGAAAATGTAAAAGGCTAACACCCTCTCAGAGCACTATTGCATGGGTATTTTTTAGTTTCATGAGTAGGAGTACTTAACATAAAATATTTGAGAACACCTGGCCTATAGCCTTTTTGAACATCTTCAGGTAAATTTTCCCTCATCGCAGATAAGTAACAAACTAAACTGTGCTGGGAGTTCATTATAAAAATGCCACTATTGAGGAGTACCACAGTTGCACTGATGGCAGCAGGAACCCTTTGACAGCACTGTGATGTTTCCCAGCAGACACAGGGACACAATCAGCCCAGCTTATTGGTCCTGCCAGGATATGGAACTGCCTGTCAGATACCACTCCAATGCTCATTATCTGCTCATACAAAAATACATAAACTGCGTGACCATGTAGTGTAGTCTGACAGTTGGACATGTATATTCAGCAACTGTGTCGCTGTGGTTTCTATTATTTTGCCCTCCCTTATTGATGTAAATGTGGTAAACAAAATGAGAGAAAATAACAGCACAGTATAACACACACTACAGCTCAACAGTACCCCAAACTACATCCCCCAAAATGATCATACAGTGGAATCGACACCTCTCTAAAACAAAAACAGAACATTATAACCTCCATGAAGGTATTATTTATTGCAAGACTGTTGTATTAGACTGCATTAGTTTTAGCTGATGTACCGAATAAACTGGCAACTGAGTGTAAATCTGAAGAGCGTTAAGGAGTAGTTTTCCCTCAGAGCTTGATGTTTCTGTTCACTGCACTATTTTTAGTTACTGTCTAAGACAGTTACAGTAGATGTTTTTTTTCTTTCTTGTGACTCTCCCAGAAAATATGGGAAACATACAAGACAATGGTGGCATGAAAAAACTGGTTAAGTAATGCATCATCTCTGTATTTGAGCTAGTAGTAGCATATATGAGTAGCATGTAACAGCTTAATGTAGCACGTTTGGTATACACAAATGACGACAGAAAGTAAAACTGATGACAGAACTGGAACACGACACTCCATTCATATAAACTCAGCTGGACATGCAGTCTAACTTGATACAGTATATCATCAAAGATGGCCAATTCATCACAAGCATCCTGTCACCTCACTCAGGGACGTTATGTCAGGAGTGGACCTGACATAAATGACCTCAGGCATGCACATAACAAGATACTCAGTATACTGAGCTAGCTGAAGTTGCCTGTGGAGAAATCCAACCCCTCTCTCTCCCCCTGTGTGTGTGTGTGTGTGTGTGTGTGTGTGTGTGTGTGTGTGTGTGTGTGTGTGTGTGTGTGTGTGTGTGTGTGTGTGTGTGTGTGTGTGTGTGTGTGTGTGTGTGTGTGTGTGTAAATGAGTGACAGTGTCTGTGCACATTTGTAGGGAGTGAGTAAGAAAGACAACTGTCTGCTTCCATAAGATTTTTTTTCAGTTTAAAAATATATTCTGTTTTATGCTGACTCATGCATTATTGCAAGATGCTGCAGTATATATGTGTGTGTGTGTGTGTGTGTGTGTGTGTGTGTGTGTGTGTGTGTGTGTGTGTGTGTGTGTGTGTGTGTGTGTGTGTGTGTGTGTGAGAGAGAGAGAGAGAGAGAGAGAGAGAGAGAGAGAGAGAGAGAGAGAGACAGAGACAGAGACAGAGAGACAGACAGACAGACAGAGAGACAGAGAGACAGAGAGAGAAAGAGAGACTCAATCAGCACCAGTTTATGATGTTAAGGTTTGAGGACAGAGACAACATAAAAAATGACAAACTACTAATCCTGTCTCCTGGGGGCCGTGAAGATGACCACTGACACATATGTTAAATTGAGGCAATTCTGGCCCCCTTTTTTTCAGTAACTAATACTGACAAACAGCCTGAGGAGATGTCAGTTACTTTGTGGTGAAAATCTGGTTATTATTTACTGTAAACCCTAATTTCCTGTCTGACTTCATCAGAGTAAGGTTTTAGAGCCAATCATCAATTCATTCATGAAAACCGTAAGTGATGGTTGAAATTGTCTTTCCCCAGTGTAGATAAAGGCTCTGGCCAACAGAGGGAGATCTTGCTCTACAGTAAAACTACCTTCATACATAAATAAAGCCATCTTTTGTCGATTGATCGATTAGATAGATAGATAGATAGATAGATTATTCATTATGAAAATCTAATTGACAGATCTGAGTTAAAGTTCCAATTATTTCAGTGTGAATCAGAAAATGATAGATTAACCTCTGGGCTGAAGACACTGTGAAAGGAGAATGGATTCAGTAATTGCCATTAGTTTTGTGGGACATTTGCTGTTATATCAAAAATGTTAGGAGGTTTTACAGGAAATCCAGAGAATCTGTATCTGGGAAACATGAAGAGCTCTAACATGCAAAAAGTGCTGCAAAGGTTTTCAGTGATTTCAGTTATTTTAACTTTAACATTTAACTACACACTGAGAGCATTTTAGATAAAACGCCAACTCTACTGCTGCAACTGGAAAACATCAGTTCTAAACAAAACCTTACCTGTATTGCATACAGGTTAAACTATATTTAATAACACGGCTTTCTGCTCCATCTAGTGGTTAAATTATTTCATTGGAAAATGGATGTAACTGTGCACACACACAAATGATCATTTATTGAAGTATTGGCCCATAGTCACACCTGGGGCCTCATTTATAAAACCTGTTACGCAAGAAAAAGTTGCGTGAAGCAGGGTGAAATTTTTCGTTGCAACATTCCTCGCAATAGTCGGGATTTATAAAGAATTTCCATGCGTAAAAATGTTCCCAGTTTTCCGCAAACTTTTGACCACACGTGTGATCGTGCGTAATGGTCCCAAGGTTTTATTGACTGCGTTTTAGTGAACTCCGATGGTATGCCCGTTTTCCGAACCTAACCCAGTTTTTGTTTTCCTGAACCCAACAATCCCGTTCTTGCTAAACGACCCAAGCCGGTCGTGGCGCCCGGCGAGGGGCGCCAGCAACCGGGGAGAGGCAGGGGATCCTCCCACACCGCCGAGCGGAGGGAATGCGCTTTTCCTCCGCTGCTCTCCCCTCCTCGCCCCGGGAAATGCGTTTTTGTTTTTTATGTGTATGTGTGTGTGTGTGTGTGTGTGTGTGTGTGTGTGTGTGTGTGTGTGTGCCTGTGTGTCTGTGCGTCTTTATGTGGTCGTGTCTGATTGTAGGTGTCTGTTTGTGGGAATGTTGTCTTTCTGCACCTGCTATTCCCAAACAGTTATCATACAAGTTACCAAATTGTTACATTTCAAGCACTTTCACCTGTTTTGCACCAATAATGATCCAAAATCTTGTTTCTATTTTTACCTTTTTAATAACTGAATTTCCTTTCTCACAAAAAACGAAAATGATCATATGATCATAAATGTGATCTCACAGGGGTAAATGGCAAATATGAACCATAAATGATGTATATATCATTGGTAATTGAGCTAAATCTGTTAAGTATTAAGGCTGCGTAACAACAATATGAACACTAGGGTTACGGCTTCCAAACAGGATTTAGTTTCGCTGTTCTACCTCTGTTAGGAGCACATCGATCTCACAATCACTGAATCGTGTTTTTTCCCCATTTTCCCGTTTCGTGATTGGTGATCAAGGGCTCCTTTCAAGTCTGGAATATTCATTGATTGATTAACATGGACCTTATTAGGACAAATATGGGACGACCTTGGGAGGAGCGTGAGGCTCGTGCAGGACCGCATAAGGTAACGCACGTCCGTATTTATAACGAGAAGAGTGCGTACCGGTGTGCGCCGCAAGGTGTTATAAATCAGAATATTGTTTTTGCGTACGAAAATTCTGACTTTTTTGCGCACGAAATCTTTCAGAATAGAATCTACGCACAGTTTTATAAATGAGGCCCCTGGTGAAGTGACAGTGTCATGGAAATGATCCTTAGGTGGTTCAGGTCTGCTGTCATGTTCTAAACCTCTAATTATTCTGCCACTAATCACTTGCTTACACCCTGCAGTCTTTTTTCTCTCCCTCCACCTGCTACCAGACCTTCAGTTTTGGATGAAATCAGTGGTGTTCCCTGAAGAGGGAGACATTTTATCAATTTTATTATATTATGTTATCCAAAATGAAAAGACACCCTGCAGAAGCCTGCAGGCACTTTTAAAGAACTGAGACATAGGCTATATTGTTGAGAAATAAAAAAATGCATTTGAATAAATTAAAATGATGAGAACCTATGAGTCTTTATATAGAGAGACAGCATTCAGTTTATAAATGCGTTTTATTTTTTAAAGTCAACTCCACAGTGTTTAATTCTTTCAAATCAGAATCGACTGCAGAGGTTTATGGATGTGAGATTCATTATTGGTTTTTGAAAGTGTTTTGTTGACATAAAGAAGCCGAGAATTAATGGTGAAAAGCAGCAGTCCCATCGGAAGAGGGGAGGGGAGACGTGGTGCTGGTGTGTCCCAGCCCTCTGCATCCAGCTGGTGCGTCGCTTCGCAGCAGTAGCGCGCCACACTCACCATGGCTGTAGCCGCAAGCAGGACGCTCTTGGCGCTATTTGTTACGTTTTGCGCACCAGGATGCGGATGGACAGGTAAAAGATTTGTTTACTTTTTTTCCTGAGCAGGTGCACGTTTTCCATTAATGTGTTATTTTAGTTTGATCATTGCTGCTGCACTGTTGCTTTCTTCTCTTGTGGTCTATTGGATCCAATTTGATCGATGAGGCAGTGGTTGTTTGAGTTTGACCAGCTTATTGCGATAATTTTTCATGAAACCGAAAGAGATTAGTTGTAGCCATTTAGAATGCATTAGAATATTTAATTTAGAGTGTATGGCTTGATTTATCATTTGCAGATGTGACAGGTAGCCTAGTTTAAGTGAGCAATTATAGCAAAAACAGACTTTGACAGTATTTTTACTGTTGTTACTTTATGAGGGGAAAATATGATGCTGGCCTCTTAGCATCAGTCATGCAACAAGTCCTTACCTCATATAGTAGGCCCATGCTGCAGGAGCTGTGATCAACAATTAGAAGATGATGATAAATACCAGGCTGCATCATTGTGCTTTCTTCTGAGGGCTATTATGCCAAATGGGTGACTAATCTGGCTGATGGTGGTGATAAATGGCCTTCCTGTAAAACTAAAGAATAAAAGTGGTGGGTTTTCTTTCTGTCATACTTTCTCTGGGCAGAGCTGCTTTGAATATCAATCATCACTATTAAACAGAAATGGGTGAAATACTTCTTATAGAAAAATTATTAAAAGTGTACTTTAATGTATTTTGTATTTGAACATGTATTAGATTTTTTATTCATGTCAGCATAGTGATATATCAAATGGATGTAACATTTTTGACAGGCACAGGGACCGCAGCACTTAAGTTTCTTAAATACTGTTTGTAAAATAAATCTTGAGGGAAAGAAGCCCACATCCTCCAGATGGTCAAAATATCCCAAATATCAAAACTGCCATAGAGCCTGAGGAGTTTTGGAGGGCAGTAAGCTAAACCTTTTGGCTGAGTTTAAAGGCCACGTTACAGCCAGCCTTTTTTTTCTTCTCCCCTTTTCTCCAACACACTCAGTCCACTTATATTGTCAGTTGATCTGTAAGTTTCTATATGCCTCCTTCTTGACTGTTAGCACTTAGTGCATGAGGTCATTGCTTTCTCTGAATATAGGCAGCTGCTATTTGTTGTGGTCTTTTCCTCTGAGTCGTTTTCTTTTCCATCTTTTAGGAAGTATTTTCAGAGCACTTTTTCTGCAACACCCTGCTACACATTCATCCACTTATATAATGTACATTCTGTTTAATGTACACCTGGGAGCTACTTACTGTAATACAACCACAGTTCACTGCTCCGCTAGAACAGCTTGGAGTTAAATGTCTTCCTCTCAGGCATTTTGACAGTTGTTGTTAAGGGAGAGGAGAGTGTTACTTATTAACTTTCTCCATTCACATGTCATCAGCTTGTCAATCTAAAATTCTACACAACAGTAGATGAAATTGGGCACTTGGGGATATCTGGGCACCTAGGCGGGAGCTGTGCAAATAGAGAGAACAGAAACAGTGTATTTGGACCATAAATAATGTCAACTTCTTCTATGCAGCCACAGTCCATCAACGTCTGGAAAGTGTCGAGTGTAGAGAGTAATTGGGACGGAGAGTGAGGGGAAAGAGGGAATCATGTCTTTGCAGGCCAGTGGAATTTAATTTCTGTGCTCCACTTACAGTAATATGCTGGGATTGTGCAGGAGCACCCCGTGAATATCTCACGGAAAACTTAAAGAACTTTTCTTTTTTTTTTTTTACTTTGCATTGGGAAAATATGACAGCCAGAGCGGCAGCGCAGATCCAAATATCTCAAAAATTTTCCACAATACTGGGTATGTTTGATCACCTGTTTCACCCAGCCCCCTCCCCCCCCCCCCACCTGAAACTTGGCTGCCTGTCAAATCTGCCAGCGATGGCATGTCTGGTGTCATGTCATCTCGAGACGCCGTTCCAGTTGTTTAAACAAGTACCACCTGGGTTGTGAGCACACCTGTCACAGCAGTATGTCAGCATAGTAAGTGTGTTGCAGGAAGATATAGCAAAAACTAAGTGCAAGATGTCAGTCTTGTGTGGTATATTTGAATAATTTTGGAAGTATTTTGGTTCGAGCTTGTGACCATCAATATTGAAATGCAAAGCACGTTTTTTAAGACTGTAATTGTACTGGCCAGCTACTGTTAGTAAATGTCACATACGTATGCATGTAACTCTCCCAAGTTAAACAATTACTCACTTCAGGCAGTTGCTTTAAATAAAATATGTTCTCAGTCACATTTCCCTTTTAAATAAGGCTTCATTTCCAATAATAAAATGACAGAATCTAATCTGACAGTCAGGTGATTGATTGTGCCTATGGTCATGGTCTCAGTCTGGTGTGTTGGCTTTATGACAGAGTTGATTACTGGGAAGAGTTTGATGAAGGACAGAGGTCAGAGTGATAATAATAAGGGTGACAGAGGTGAAACCAAGAATTCTGTAGCCCCTGGCAAGATTTCACACCGAGCTCTCTATATGAATTAAAGGGACACTTCACCGATTGGGTCTGGAAAAAAGCCTCAGATGACGCAAAATGACGATTTTTGCGTCATCTGAGGCTTTTTTGCCCAGAGGCAAAAGACTAGAGCTAGTATTAGGAGCCACTTCCGCATAGCCCATAGGTGGTTGGACTGTCAGCTTTTTCCGGAGATTGCCGAGGAAAAAACGAGTGTTAGCCATCTTGAATCCTCGCTTAGCTTCTCAGCAGGAGCAGAAACTGTTCATCCCGACGGAAATTTTAGAACAACAATTATGTGCATTCAAACTACCGCACACGTGTACCACCGGGATACATTGGTACAGATCGGAGAATATGCAGGACACTTTATTACAGACGCAATACTCGACACACTATGCGAGCTTCGCCTGCATGGACACCAGCGGTGGTGATCGATGGCTCTGGCCGGTAAAGAGACCTCATCAGCGGGGAGCGTTGAACGAGTGTGCCGGTGGAAAGCTAACGCTAGCCGGCCATCTGTTCACCAATCCTGCTTGCAAGTGTCCGCTCATTAAACAAACTGGACTACATCCAACTTCAACGAAACTCCCAATGTGAGTTCAGAGACTGCTGTGTTTTTGTTGTTGGAAATATTGCTGTGGACAATCCAGCCTGCTGCTCTGTCACCGGGTAAGACTAGCTAGTGGAGGTGGGCTGTGTTACCACGGACTGCCTGTTGCAGAAATGGGGTGATTTGTATCCAACTAACTGCTAACTGCTGGTGGAGTTTGTGACTGTAAAATGCCGACCATTCTACATCCCACGCAAATTTACGGCTGTGTTTATACTCGATGTTTATACCACAGCCCACCAAGAGCTAATGCTAGTAGCTATGTGTTAGCCTTCTTTTATGGCTTGGTTGAATTCTAATGTAGAATGCGGTCTGTTATTTTCTTGATAACCCACCGTTGCCATGCATAGCAGAGCGTTGCCATGGACACAGTTCTGTTCACTCTGGAGCTATCAATCAATCTGCTGAAAGAAGTCCGGATAATGTATCAGCTGTGGCAAAAAAGTATATATTTTAAATGTGTAACACCACTTGAAACGTTTTTTCGTGTATATGGTTGAAATGACAATAAAACACACTTGTTGAGTTGATCGCCTCACTGTCTGTCTGTAAAGGGTAGGCGTGGCTTGGGAGTAGACGCTAAAGCAGCAAAGCAAGTGCATTCTGGGATTTGGTGTCTTTCATCCACATGAGCCAAAAACACATTTTCTGGCTTTTCTTGGCCTAGAAGCCACCAATTTCTAAAAAAATGTCACATTTCTACTACATAAGTGACCCAATTTAAATATATATTCATCTTTACAATGGTGAAATATTCCTTTAATGTTCTTTTTTTTCTTAGAAGAAAGATAGATGAGAAAATCAGAGACTGTCCTCCCTAGAAAATCGCCCCATCAGTCGTTTGCTCAAAGTAAACAGCGTGTTTGTTTTACTTTACAGTATAAACGGAACTACGTCAAGCTCTGCGTAACATGCCTAACCGGAAGCAAAGTAACATAACAAATTTACTTGTCTTAACCCTAATCACAATCTTTTTCTAAAATTAACCAAACTGCTTTCACAATGTTATTGACGTGTTAAAAAACGCAACGGTTATGTTCTCTAGTTTAGATATGACGACGGAAACATTCCTGTGGGTCGTATTTCCTGCCACTGCTAGGGACGCTAATTTATGAGACACACCTATGGGTCGTATTAGAGCATAGAAAAAAATGACCTAGATGGTTGTATGGTTTGGAGGACTCGATACCCGTCTCATAACACACCAAACAGCGACAATCCTTAGCTTAGCATAAACACTGAACACTGCGGAAATTCACTCTCCAGTTTTTCATATATCTGTCCCAATACAATAAAGGTGAATGGGATTTTTTTGTGGGGCTAAAAACACAGACACAAAATACATTTAAAAAAAGCAACAGCTACATCTATGTCCAGAATCAGTTACTCATGATAATCTACAGAGCATACTGTCAACATGGGACTGTTTCTTTAGTAGAAAGTATTTCCACTGAAAACCGTTGACAGTGAGGTTTGTGAATTGTCCAGAGTAACATTTAGTTACAGTTACAGTAACACTTTTTAGTAAAGATACATTGCTGTGAGCACCACAAGAATTAATTCAATTTGACTTTGTCTGTGTGGCATCAGAAATCTCATAAACAGATATTTCAAAAACCAAAATTATCTGCATGATTTACGAGTGGTCTGTGAGAATTATCTATTTTGTAATTTGGGTAAACCAGCCCTTTAAACCAATGTCATGGGTGGTTGATGGCTTTCATGGCTCTAAGTTAAAGCTTGTTTTTTGCTCAGTCTAACAGCAACTTACAATATAATATAAGACATAAGATAAATAGACTAATAAAATAAGACTTTGTTGATACCAGGGGGTAAATTCACATGGTGTGCGTATATATCCCTAATACTAACAACAAAAATCAATAAGGCCCTGCCAAGAAACACTGCAAGACATCGTTGAGGTTTCATTCATGTCTGTGAAATGCTTGTTGTGCTGCAATGATAAAAAAAAAAAAAATTCAAAAAAATAGGAAAGTGTAAAATTTTACATCAAGTCTCTAGCACCTACAGTTATCGAAGAGAAAAGACACCTCAGTCAGTTCAAAAGTCTTTGTTGTTGCCATGACAGCAAATTATTATTAGAATCTAAACATGTACTGTTGTATATGACTTCAGTCTGTTGTATATGACTTCAGTCTAAAGAACTTACAGAACGGACAATCTTAGTTCGACACTTCAACACTACCTTGTTAACCCCTCCACACATACCTGCTTCCCCGCACACACACCTTCACTGGGGATCCTGGTTATTGATGGGAGTTTGTGGAAGAGGACAGTTATTAGGGGTTAATGGCAAACTTATTAGGGGTGAGCGGGGGGTCAGCGTCTGTGATTTTGTGTGCGAGGTGAGAAGGTGCTCTTGTAAAAGTGGAGCACATTGCAGGTGCATGAGCACAAGTATTTTCTAGAACAGTTTTACAAGAGTCCTTGACCTCAGGGCTTACCTGCATATGCTTCTTGTACCACACTACACATGAACATACATGTGTGTGTGTTCTGTCTCACGCTTACACACACACACACACACACACACACACACACACACACACACACACACACACACACATTCTAAAAAGACAGTGACATAATGACCCTCAGGCCCTGCCCTCATACTTAACATACTTAATACTTTCCACTGTCTAACTCAATCTCACTCTAACTGCCTGCCTGTCTTTTAAATGTTATATTATTGCCCTGGTGTCCCATGGCAACGCCCTTACAGCCTCCCTCCGTAAGATTATGATGTTACAACCACTCACTTGCTTAACTGCTTCTCAAACTGTTTATTCTTGAATGGCAATCATGCATACTGTGCTCGAAGGAGTCTTGATTTAATCAGAAATATCTGGTTTGCCCTTGGATCATACATTTCCAAAGAGGCCAAATCTCAGAATGATGTCTGGACAGAGGAGCAGATCCCTTCCTACGTAATACATGGCCTTATTAGAAACAGGGTTGGAGTGATTGAAATGCATCTAGACTTGTGTCAATGGAGTCTGCCATGAACAGCTGATAAAATTGACTCCATTGTAACCCTACATTAATGAGGATATAAAAAGGAGATATTGTGTTTTGTTTTTGGAAAACACTCACACTTTTTCATCCAACCAGGCACATAAAGTCTGTGTCCAAGGGTCTGTGTTGTCTAGAGTCCCTAAAAACAGCAAGGAGACGTTCTTTCAGCATGTAATTAAACAGTTAAGCAGAGACAACATTGTAGACCTCCAAAGAGCTGTGACCAACTGCAAACTGCAGCACATGAGGACTGACCGGCAATTATTTCTAAATGTGAAAAATCAAAGTGCAGATCCAGCTGGGTGCACACGCCTGCAGACAACAAGAATTCATAGCGATGGAGTTATTTTGTGACGATGCTAAACTGAAACGGCTGGTGTAAACCTTTGGCCAGCACAGACAGACATAAGGGCCAGCTGTTTATGATGTGAACAGACAATACTGACAATTATATGTGACAGCGATGAATGACCAGGTGCCAATAAAACCTGCAAATCCCCTCCATTTACAGCGTAGCCAATGCTTGAATACTTACTATTTGGATCTTGAGATTTAAAGCTGCTATAATCAATACATTTGTAATAACAACAGAATAAATGGCACAGAAATTTATCACCAGACTCTGCTGTTCCCCTCAGCTCTTTGGAGCGTTTTTAGCATCTTTCAGTTT
Source organism: Perca fluviatilis (assembly GCF_010015445.1). NCBI lineage: Eukaryota > Metazoa > Chordata > Actinopteri > Perciformes > Percidae > Perca > Perca fluviatilis. The sequence continues at coordinate 21,624,256 of NC_053129.1, forward strand.
GGTTCACCCTCACCGCTCTGATCAGATAACCTTTCTTTACCAGCAGGCAGCTGTTTTTCAGCAATAACAAAAGCTCTTAGAAGATTGTTTATTGTCCTGAGCATTTATCTATCCCAGCAAATCCTCATTCATTTATTTAGACCCCAAACTAGTTCGTATTTTTGGGGCCTCCTTACATGTAAGTTTGTGCGTCATCAGAATCAGTTTCTTCAAATGCCAAGTATAATAAATCCAGAGGAAATTGTACCGGTGGCACTGAAGAAGAGTTTTATTAACAGCTTACAGAGCTTGAACCGTAGACCCACATACTGCTACAATTTGTAGGGGAAACAAGCCTTCAACATAAGGGATAAAGACAAAGAAGATTGTTAAAATAAGCTTTATATAGACCCAATTTATCCTGACGTCATTTGTTTTGCAGCAGAGAAGCCCCTGCGGTCACACAATGGGAAACAGACATCTGTGGATAAGGGCCTGAGGGAGAGCTGGGAGCCTTCTATTCATCTGGATGGAAGACCTGTGGACCGCTTCGTCATAAACTCCAACAAACCCACAAGGTCTCACCGCTTCACAGAAGTGGGGAAGAACAGTCGCTCTCCTCTACTGGAGGATGTAGGTAAGGCAGAAACATAGAAAGAGTTAAAAAAGAGTGAGAGCAAGACGAGGATGTGAGATAAGTCACTGACTGCTTGAGATAGAGTGACATGAATGAATCAATTGGGAGCCAATCAATATGTTTCTGATGGACCTGAGGTCGCATTGCTAGACAAAAAAGTCATTAAGAGGAACATAGATGGATGAAGAGCAAAAAAAAGAGGTTTGGCTTAAACTATGGAGTAAGCTTTCAGATCCTGGAGTTCTGCACTTTCTCAAGACAAGTGCCAAGAATGAGGAGGGATGAGTAAAGCTGTGTACAAGGCAGAGACGCCAGGAGGTGAGGTGTATGCACACTTGTGCAAGTGCATGTATGATGGATTTTTATCAGAGGATTAGTTTATCATTGGATGTGCTGTCGTCCAAGTTTGCAAGACAGAAAGAGCACTGGGGGTTGGTATGTGTGACTGACGATCTTCATCTTGGCTCTGCAGACAGTGGCTATTTTAGGTTTTAGTAGGACATTATCTTTAGGTCTTAACTTCTTCGTAATTCCTAATCCTGCCTTGTTAAACATAAGACAGGTCTTTATGTTTCTATACACATACAGTTTGCTGTGTTGAAACAGTCTAGCCTGCTTTTGTCATTATTCCATTTTGTCCTTGGCCTCTTAGAGCCATACTTCATCAGCGGCTCAGTCTGCAGCCAACCCTTCATTTCCACATCCAAACCCAGCTCAGCTCCTTTAACCCAATCCCCTTTGTTGTGGCCACTTTGTGTGTGTGTGTGTGTCTGCACATATACTGTATGTATGTATGTATGTATGTATATGTATGTATGTATGTATGTATGTATGTATGTATGTATGTATGTATTTATGTATGTATAGTGGTGGAGGATAGGGTGGGGCCAAGTGTTGAATCATGCATTGTCTTGTATAGGGTGTCAGTATGTTAAAGTGTGTGTGTGTGTGTGTGTGTGTGTGTGTGTGTGTGTGTGTGTGTGTGTGTGTGTGTGTGTGTGTGTGTGTGTGTGTGTCCCACTGTGTGCTGTGGCGGCCTTGTGGTCTCTCCAGCTCCGGTGCAATTTGCCATAAGTCTCTGGCAACCGAGCAACATCTCAGTGTTGCCTTTCCAGAAATTCCTTGCAGATTGTGTGTTGTTCCCTAAGCAGCATGAGAGCAGCATCAGTCATCATAAATAACACAATGCTGTTTGCCTCCACATCATTGTGTCTGGACAGCTGCTGTTAAAACAACAAAAATGGAGAGATGACTTATCAGGAACAGGGGGCGAGATGGAGAGTAAATAATAAGGGGGTAAGGGGAAATACCAAATCATACACATTTAAAAGTTGACTACAAAAAAGAAAAATACCATTTCCACTTGAACATGTCTTCATCGGGTAGAAATGATTCAGTAAATTTGGATTCTTTTTAAATCTATATAATTTAGGGCTTGCTTACCAATTTTCTATTGGCAACATCATTTAACCAATATTTTGTTTGTTTTAATTTTAGACCCTGAATGGGTTAACCTGGATGGCTTTGCTGTTTTGGGCGGTACACCTGTCAGCAACACATCAGCAGGTAAACCTGATCTCAAGGCATCTTTACCAACACCACATGGGAGTGGTATGTCTCAGTGAACAACCGTACACGTAAAAGTATGTAGTTAAATCCATTAAAAGCAGTTTGCTGAAATTATCTGCTGTCACCGTGGATATAAAAGGAACCACCAAATCTAATGTCACAATGCAATGTCTTGGGGCTCACTTTTTCTGTCCCTATAGGATCAGTTGGGAAAAACACGTCCTGGTCTCTGACTCAGATTCCTATTTATTCAGCTAGCTGTTTTTCTTGCAGGTCATCCAAATTTAACATTTAATTGAGTTGTGTTGCCTTTAATGGTGAACAACACTTTAATTATCACATTTACCAGTCACTGCTTTCAACAGACTGTAAAAGTAACCTATAAACAAACTTGTGGAGAGGCAGACTATGGGTACCTAGCCTCCAAACAAGATGGCACAACTAAATACAAAAATAATCAGAAACAAATATACGGTAACTCAGTTAGTTAAACAAATAAGCAAAGAAAACTCACAAAAAAGCCAACAATACAAGGGCAGTACAATTAATGCAAATCAAACCTAAACTAGATGAACACAAGCTAAAGACAAAAATAAGATAACCAAAAGGCGAAACTAGACCAAAACAAAGAGACACAATTAGGGCAAAACACTAAGAAAATGGCAAAAGGCAAAACAGCAACAGGAAGTCAGGAGGAACATGGAAAGGAAGGGAGAATACATTCAACCAGGCTCAACCTTACTATATATTAAAATTCCATTTAAAACCGTGAACCTACTCACCACGGAGATGGGACATTAGGGGAACAAAATGACCTTTCCAGGGCAGGAGGGGCAACAAGCATTTCCACTTTAAACAAAAAGTCAATCAACCACTAGTCTTGCTTTGCCAGAACGTCCTCCGAAGCGTGCCGAAGGAGAGTCTAGCTACTCCACACAGCATTCGGGGATGGGAGGAAAACTCTGGTTTAATGGCATTTCTTTAAACCAATCAGAATCGTCATGGGCAGTACTAAACTCTGCACAGAGCCGCTGCAAAATAGTTGTGTGAGAGAAAGCTCAGATTGGACAGATAGTCTAGCTAGCTGTCTCAATTTACCCTGCAGAGATCTGAGGAGCAGTCAACAATTATAGTCCTCATAAATCCACCGAATTTAAAATTCCAACACAAAGAAAGCGGAAGGAAACGGAAAATACATGCATCCGGCGGAATTTCCTCCTACACCGCAGCAATCCCAAAAGTGGAACACGAAGGATATAGACTAATGTTAATTAGTCTATAGGTATAACTAACTAACTAACTGTTTAATTTAGAAATCAAATGTGACATACAAATGTGCCTTTCACATACCTGCGGGCAACAAACACTAGCCACAGCAGGGACAGACACAGGATAAAGGAGCACAGGTGCCTTATGTAGCCCAGCCCTGATTAGGAGGTTGGCCATGGGAGGGGTCAGGCCAAGGCTGCATTCAACTCCAGTACACATTTACCTGCACTAAGGGAAGCCGTCCCCACTACACTTGTAAGTAAGTAGTATGAGTGCACAGTCAATTAACTGCCAACAATTTCCATTAATTAATAATTAATAGTTATTTATCAAGCAAAAATGCTTCACATTGACTGTTTTCAAATTCTCAAATGTGGAAATGTTTAGATTTTTTCCGTTTTATATCATTTTATGATCCTTTTGACCTGTGATTATTTAAAGATATGCCACTTTGGGGATTATGAACTTATGATTGACATTTGTTTTGCTTGTGTGTTATTTATAGACTAAATGAATGATTGAAAATAGAAAAGAAAATCAATAATGAATTGTTCACAGCTCTAATATTTATTGAAATATCACAGGGTGAACAAAAATAAACATTTCTGTTCATACTGTTCCACATGGACAATTTAATCTCTCCACTTCACTTGCCATGTCTTTGTGCCACAGTAGGGAACATGGAGAAAACAATTCCAGACTTAAAGAACAAGGACCAGCAATTGAAACCAGGATCTTCTTGCTGTGAGGCGACAGTGCTAACCACTAAACCACCATGCTGCACTGGAGTTTGAGTTGTATTTATTTGAGGAAAAGCCACTCTGGAGACACAGCTAATCATATTTGTTGAGTTTATAACCTTAGTGAATGGAGCCAAAGACCCATGTGTTTCTGGCAAAGTAATGCTTCAATAACTCCCAGTGAAACACAAGGGGCAAAAGAAGACATAGCATGTCATGAAGCCTTGCTAGCACACTTAGCGTTACATTAGCTAAAGTTATCTAGCTAGCTACCAGGCCAGGCAATGTTAATTATCCCAGTTAACATTCCAAGTCATTACTATTACTAAAACTAAAACTACTACATACTAAAAATGCCAAACATTAGCAAGTGTTATAAAGCTAGCAACCGTAATGACAACTGACAAATGCTATTCATTGATAGGTTATCTTTTAGGTCAGCTAATTAGCCCAGTTAACAAATCAAGTTGTTTACTGAAGTAGGTGATAGCATGTTAAGCTAATGAATGAATGATGGCAAATGATGAACAAAGCCATTGAGCATAAGTTTTGTATTTTGATATTTTGACTATTTTGAGTTTTTTTGTATTTGTCGGTTATGTCTAAACTGATTATATCCGCCTCCAGGAAAGCTCTGCCACAGCATGTTGTTTGTAAATAAACAGTGGCTAAACTGAGCAATGTAACCAATTCTACCAAAGCAAAGTTGTAAAGTTTAGATTTACTTTTGAAGGTGGTGAAATGTCAGAGACAGCCTTGCTTTCTTCAGCTAGTTTTTGAGGAGGGAGTAAACAGTGACATTCTTCAACATCAGCGTGAACACTGAGGTGGGTCCCCGCTGTAGCAGTGGTCTGTCTGTCTGGAGGACAGGCTCACAGCATCTCGGACTATCGAGCTTCCAGGAGAGACAGAAAGGATTTGGCAAGTGAGAGCACTTGTGGAGTCAGTGGTTTAGTGGTCCGCAGCCTGGTGACCCACGCCAAACTATGCACTGTGACAGCTTTCCAGAGAGAGAAAAAGAGGAAGAAGGAAATAAGGAAAAGAAGATTTAGGCTGATTAAAACCAAATGTCTTTTTCTTCAAGTCAGTCAGTACGAAGAGAGACACCTCAGTTACATCAGTTAGCAGTCAAAAATGTGAATGAGAGAATGAATGATGTTAAGTTTAAGTTTACATTTAATTGGCTCCTGTTAATTTTCCATTATGATGTTCAATTTGATTAATTAATAATAATTTCAATGTCTACTAATTACACCTTTAATAGACATGCAACAGTTTGTTGTGTTTGCAGACAAACAAGAGGAACATACAGAACAGATTATCCATGAAACTTGTACAGGTGCAGGAGAATCTTGGAGTTGTTGCATTACCGAACAGCCAATTGTCTAGATCCAAAGGGGAGAAATCCACTCAGCTGTGCTGGCAGAACAGAGGAAAGGAGAGAGACAGAGAGACTCATGGAGAGCTCCAACAAACCTCCTCTTTTTTCCTGGGATCTTTTCTAGTGTGCTTATACTCCCCTTCACATCCTCTTTGTCTCATTTTTGTTCCCCCCATATATAAAGTGTCCTGGTGGAAGCCCACCAGCACTAAAACTCTCCCTCTCTCCCTTCTTTAAGCCAAAGTAAAAAGCAAACTACTCTTAGTTGACCCAGCCTACATCACAGCATTTTTTTGTCCTTATAACCTGACCTGTCAGTATTCATCCAGCTGTGCATGCAGCTATCCTGATGGGAAACAAGGCAGATCGTTTTCATCTGACAATGATTATGAGAAACGGATGAAGGAGGGATAAAGGGAGGAAAGGAAAAAAAGGAAGATTTTTTTGGGTTATATTGCCAATGCTATCGCTCAGCACTGTAGCCAAATGAGGGGGATTGTCTGGCTGTCTAAGTCAATGTCTGAGTTGTTGTCCAAGATGGAGTCACTCTAGGGTGGGATTGAAGCAGGAAGCAGGACGCCAGAAGTTGGAGCAGATGACAGGGGACATGTCTGTGTCATGACATGACGTGTCTTTCAATGGCATGTCCCTTTTGTGCATGTTAACTGACACGGTTGGATGAAAGTGACATGTAATTATGTGTTTATCACTGAGCTGATGTATCTTCAGTGGAGCAATTATGTTCAATGATTTTCCATGGCAGTTAGTTTCCCTAAGGCAAATCCAGCACAGTGCATAGATTATGAATGAACTATGAGATCAAAAAGGTAACATGAACTCTGGTGCCCTCTGACTTCTCCCCTCCATTATCATCCACCAACAGGTCCAGCCAGGTCACCACAAACTGCTGCCAGAAATCAGCCCTCTTTACAGCGGGCCACCAGGGTGGACAGAACGGCTCACCCATTAGGCGTGTCTAAGACACGGACACACAGGAGGGCCCCTCAGTCCTCCTCAGGTCCCAGGCAGCCTGAGAGAGCTTTGGCAGGAGCTCCCCCACTGGAAAGGAGACGCCAACACCACATCAAGCCACAATCTGACCAGAGAAACCGAAACACACAAAAACTAAGTAAGAGGACTCACATTTTACACTCGTAACCAGATTAAAGGGGTAAAGCTACATTTTGCAGATCTTATTTTGTGATTTTGTTTGAAATCAAAATTAGCTAAATGTATACATTTAGTTTGTACTATCTAGTGTTCATAGTGTAAACCCTGGCCGTGCCTGGTATCCCTTTCTATTCATAGCATCTGAGTCCGTTCATGTGGTGTCACTGCAGGCACAGAAAGCCCAGGGCCAGAGCGCAGCCGCCAGCAGAGCAGTCGCAACCAAAACAACCACACCAGGTACCTGCAGGTTTATTGAGAATCCCTGCATTCCTACACACATTGATTGTCTTTTTTGCATTGTAAATATCTCAAAATAGCTCATCAATATCTATGTAAGTTTGAATTTTGAATATATTTGGTTGTCATGTTGGCCAAAATGTGAGAAACCAGATGCAGACATTTATCCAAATTCAATGATCTCAGAGGTTATTTTAATGTTGGTTTGGAGCTAGAAAGCTTTGTCTCTATGTCTTGTGTGTGTCTGTGTGTCCAGTGCCACCGGAGTACGAGGCCCGGGACATCAGTGTCAGGGTCATGTCTCCTCAGTCGGTCCTCATCTCCTGGGTTGACCCTGCTGTTGAGATGGGGAAGGTCGGCCCCGGGGTAATCAGGTGGGAACTGTTAAATTGTGTGTGAAAGAAAGTGACTTAAAGGGAAAGATTGACTGAGTAAGAGAAATCTAACCCTTTCCACTGGAATAAAACATCCCTATTTTTCTTCACCCAGATCCTACACAGTAAGGTACAGGGAGAAGGGTGAGTCAGCACGTTGGGAGTACAAGGACAGCAACCAGAGGAGGATAATGATAGACTCCCTGTCTGCTGATGGCATGTATGAGTTCTCTGTCAGAATCTCTCAGGGAGAAAATAATGGAAAGTGGAGTATCTCCGTCTTTCAGAGGACCCCTGAATCAGGTATGCACATGCAGCCTCTGCCTGCTGCTTATAGCTTATCATTTAGTAGGTCGCAATGCACCTTAGGAAAGATTATGAGAAGTGAGTCAAGAGGAATAGCTATAGAGAGCCAAAGCCCTGCATTTTCCCAAGAATATGAAAAGAAAATTCATTCGTGTAGAAAATAATTCCGTCTCGCATAACTCTGTCAGTTAGCTCTTTTCTACTTATTTCCTCATACCACACTTCATCACATTCACTGCCTATTGCTCCCATTTGATATTTGATTCCAGCCTTGGCTGCAGCTCTGTCACGATTGCAGCTTTTGTACTATCATAGCAGCTCCTGAGCTGCGGTTCATTGGAATATCAGCATTTATTGCCTGGCTCACAGCTCAGATATCCATCTGCAGTTCCATACATGATCTCAAGGGGAGGTTCCTGACAATGTATGGCAGCAGAACTTCCCTCAGTTCAAGCCTCCTGGCACAAACTTGCTGTTTTTACATTCCTTAAGCAGCAATTTCCTCACCCTGTTACCTCTATGTTGCTTCTGGTTTCTGTCCTGCTGCTCCTCCTCTCACTGCTGTCTTTCCATTCACTTGTGTTTTCCTCACTTGTTAGCACCATCTGGGCCACCAGAGAACTTCGAGGTCAAGCCACTACGAGGCAAAGGAACTGCTGTCATAGCAACATGGGATCCACCTGAAGAACCCAATGGGAGGATAAGAGGTGAGGCCAGGAGGAATAAATAAATTAAATTTGCTAAGAAAACGGTATATATATATATATATATATATATATATATATATGTTTTATATTTGTGTTTTATTTATATTTCTGCAATGATAGTGCCCCCCATATTAGTGCTCTCCAGTGGTCATGAAATTTTTGTTCTGACTTACTATGTCGGTACTGTAATTTCTTTGGTTCATACAATAATGAAAATACTAAATACGGAAAATATGTCTGGGTAATGTACAGAGTGCTGAGGTCACATCAACTTGATGCATACGCATTGTCGGTTTGTTAGAAAAAGGGCAAACATTTCCTGAACTTTTGAATTCAGATTTTAAAGGCCATTAGTGAAATTTTCTCCTGAATGGTCATACAATCTCTTTTCACAACAGTTGTTCATGCTCTACCTCCACACAGAGTACATCCTGTCTTATGCTCCTGCTATGAAGCCATTTGGAATGAAAAGTGTGACGTACCGTGGCACCACAGCCACCATAGATGGCCTCACACCAGGAGACCGGTACATCTTCAAGATCAGAGCCACCAACAGGAGGGGTCAGGGACCACAGAGCAAGGTCCTCAGTGTTGTCATGCCAGGATGTAAGCACATTTGACTGTATACAGTATGTGTGTGCATGTATGATTCAAAATTGGATTAATTCTAAATTCACAACAATTTTTGTCTACTGCCAGCCAGCAGCGCTGCCTCTTCGTTCTCAAAAACCAAGGACAGCAGCAGGACTAGCCACACTCTTTCCAAACAGGATACTGACCATGATGAACCTGACCTGCAGTCAACAGATGCGACAGAAGAACCAACCAAGCCCCCTCAGCCACGCCCTGCTGCACCTGTCAACGGCCGTGTACGCCCACTTTCCCAGTCACGCTCCTATCACAGCATCTTCTCCTCTGTAAGGGGCTCAGTCAGAAACACAGTGAACAGAGGGTCGTCCAGAGGAAAAGCTCAAGATAGAGAAGATAAGGAGGTAGAAGAAGAGAAAAAACCCACAACACCATCTCCGGTAGAAGAGACGACAACCATGGAGGTTGTACCGGAGAGAAAAGAACCAGACAACGATGTTTCCCCTGAATTTGAAGATGAAATGGGATATGATGAAAAGCCTCTGACTACTGTGACCCCCAGCCTCAAAGTTTTGACGCCCTCCCCAACTAAACCTCGTCCCAATCCACCACCCAGAAGGCCCATTAAGATCAGGGTCCATCAAAAACCAGGATCCAAGGCTGCTTCTTCCTCTTCATCTTCTTCTACTTCATCCTCCTCATCCACTTCCTCCTCTTCTTCTGATTCCTCCACATCTTCTACTTCACCTTCTACAACCTCATTATCCTCCTCCTCACGTATTCAAGAGTCAGCAGCCAGTAGAAAGGACTATGTGGCTTCCACATACCCAGAGAGCAAAGACATCTACGATAAGTCCAGGTTAACACATACAAATCCCTCCTCTACAGTTGTAAAAGAAACCAATTTACAGCAGACAGAGTCTACATCTGTTGGTAGAGATTCGGCTTCAACGGGGCGCACCAATGGGTCTGGGTTGGGCTCTAGATATGGTTACATTCAAAGACGTCCTGGAATTTTCTTTAGAGGGAATTCAACTCGAATGCCGAATGGTTACAAACCTGCAGTCACCTCACAGTTGAATTTACCAAGCAGGACTTTGAACCCAGCAACTTCAAACACACATAGTTCAGCAACATCACAGTCCTCTTTACCAGACAGGACCCCAAACAATGTAACATCACATACTTTCAATTCAGCAACATCCAGGTCCGCTTCAGGAAGTGGAACCCACAGCCAGGCAACATTAGATGCATATAATGTTTACAAATCACAGTCCACATCAGGGTCTCGATCTAAAGGCTCTACAACTTTGCAGAGCTCAGGGACCAATCCATCCACTTCACAGAGCAGCTCAAACCACCCATCCAACAAAGACACAGCAGGCTCTTCTCAGTCAACTTCACACAGAGGATCTCATAGCTCTGCAACTTCACACAACACACAGAGTTCGCACACATCACTTGAGCGAGACACAATATTCAGGGAGGGAAATGATGACACTAATTACAAAAGCACAGACGCAGAAGTAACCAAAGTTAAAGAGTCTACTTCAAGCTCTATACCACAACCCACAGAGGAGAGAGGGAGGGAAGAGAAAGAGGACGAAGAGGGAAGGGAGATGAGACGTAATGAAAAACCTGTTGTTCCTCGTACTGGAATTAGCCCCTCATTTGCTGAAAAGTTCCCTTGGCTAGCTAGCCGTTACCCAGGCCAGTTTGGTTCAGGGACAAGAGCTTCATCTTCCAGGCAGGATGGTAGGACCCCCTTGACCAGGACATCATCCTCCATGGGGACTGGCAGACCCGTATTGAGGGGGACACCCACGAGGGTTTCAGGGGCCACAGGTGCTGCAGGAGTATCCATGATACAGCAGACTAGTGAAGATCTGAGGACTGACAACTTACTAAAGAATGGGGTAGGAGTGGGTTCAGTTAAGCCTTCTTTGACCAATCAAAATACAGCATCTAGTGACGCTAGAAACCTTGCTACCTCATCCTCTTCATCATCTTCCTCTTCAGCAGCCACTTCTTCAAACTCTGATTCCCATCATTCCTCAGGTGGACACAGAGACTCAAGTGAGCATGTCCATAGAGGAACCTCTAATGACAATGATAAAGGTCATAATGAAGATTATCTCAGTGAGAGGAGTAGAGACATCAGTGGGAAAAATGATAAAGTTGCAGACCCCACAGCAGCCCAAAAGAATCCTACTATAATTCCAGCTGACCCTAACAGAAACGTAGAGGACAATGATAGTGTGGATAGAGGGGAATCTTTTTCCAGGACAAGACCTGGCTCACCGTCTAATCGTCGTCCTGGTATGGGGGTGAACGGTAAGGTGCGCTCTCCTCTGCTTGCTAACACGCAGTTTGGTGGATCTAGGCTTCCCATCAGACCACAGCCAGCACAGAACTCAAGGCTGGGTTCTTCAAAGTCTGATTCTTCCTCATCATCATCTGACTCCTCTTCTTCCTTAAATGTGCCCCAGCCAGTTTTGACCTCAGATCGTGACATTGGCAGTGGCACTACTGTGACAAAGACAGGCGGATTAATTGGAGGCAACTCCCAGTCTACATCATTGTCCTCAGCATCTTTATCTAGAGGCAACTTTAGGGGCCAGGGGGGAAGGTCTCGCTATCCCATCAGAGGGAAACCAACCAATGGAGGACAACCCAAGCCTGCTAATGGAAACGGTAAAGTCGATGTAATTAAAAGTCGCTGCCACAAAAAGCTAAATGATAGATAACAAAATTACTCTGCTTAAATCGTATAATTGTTAGGTAAAAATGGACGACCCAACCTGACAGCAACAAGTGATAAAGAGACCTCATCCTCTCATGGAACCAGCAAGGCCATTCCTCAAAGGTTTATCACTGGACCTGATGGAACCAAATGGGTAACTATGTTTAATTAACTGATTGTTACCGTAGTTGTAGTACTTTCTTGTGTTACTGGCTTGTTGTAGCATGTAATACTATAGAAGGTACTGTGCTGTATCACCTTTAAGATATAATTAAACATTTTGGGAAATACACATTCACTTTTTTGCCAAATTAATAGATGAAAAGATTGATGCCTCTCTCATATCGGTGTGGTAAATTTGAAGCTACAGCCATGAGATGGTTAGCTTAGCTTAGCATAGAGACCGGAAACTGGGAAACAGCTAGCCTGGCTCTAGTCTCTGCTGGTAGACTGGCAACCTTACAGTGACGACAAGAATCCAAGAATTTACTATGCCTGTCCAAGATATAGTCCAAAACATAAGCCCCAATAACATCACAAAATGTTCATTTTTGTTTTCCTTTGTACAAATTAAATAAACAAGATATAACATGTTAAGTTGTTAGCTTTAGAGGTGCTGGTAGGCTGGGTTTGTTACCTTTGGACAGGGGTAAGCTAGCCAGTCTCGTTTCTATTCTAATGTTGAATAAATCTGTTTAAAAGAAATAGTAGTACATTTGAGTATAACATTACCAGATCTCACAGTCAGTATGAGGCAATTGTTCACGTTTTATCTATAAAGATTGCTGTATAGATTTAGCAAATCTTGTCTCTCCAGGTGGTAGACTTGGAGAAGGGGGTTCTTATGAACCAGGAAGGACAAATTCTCCAGGACTCCCAGGGCAAACCTAAGAGAGTGGTGGTTGGAGAGGATGGACGCACGATTTTTGGTGATATGCTTCAGTCAATCTTACATGATATTTACACATACAGTATAAATATTTAATCATTCTTATTATTAGCTTACTGTTCAAGACAAAGCCATGAATATTCTGTTTCCACTCTTCCTTGCTCCTCCACTCCACCGACCACCAGACCACATGGGCAGTCCCCTGGTAAACCAGGACGGTATGGCTCTGTTTGGTCACGGCCGAGACAGCCGGCCTGTGGTCAACCCCAAAGACAAGATCCTCATGATTGGAGGGAAACCTGTACTTGGCTTGGACCTTCCTCACCTCAAATCCACCACCACCACCACCACCATGGTTCCTACCACCACACCTGAACCCACCACCACTGAGTGGATCACAGAAGAGTCCACCACTGCACAACCATACCCATCCTGTCCACCTGGAACCTTCTCCAAAACAGATGAATATGGGTCTCCAGTGCTGGACCCAGAAGGAATATTGGACTGTTATCCAGAAGGTGAGACTTTAATAAAGACATAAGTACTCAAAATCCATCATAAATAACTGCAGACAGCATTTTATAGATTAATCTAAAACAAAATACTGCAGTGCCCCAACTTGCAATATTGCTAATTAAATAGCTTTTCCACAAAACTGAAGCATTTTACAGCCAGAATAGTGAACATATATACAAAGTAGGTATGACTTCATTAAATCTCTCAGTTGTATTGTTTCTCATATCCATCTAGACCAAGGCCATGAGTGCTTCCTGTCTGTACCCACAAAGTTCTATAACTCTATGACTGTGTGTCTTAACTGTGTGATCTGCTCAGTGTGTGTGTGTGTGTTGTGTGTGTGTGTGTGTGTGTGTGTGTGTGTGTGTGTGTGTGTGTGTGTGTAAGACCACATGAACCACATGTAAGTCTCCACATCTGGGGCCTGGCTGTGGTATCAGAGTACTGTGGCTTAAACACACTACGGGCTGTCAGTTACATAATGCCATTAGTGTTATCTCACAAAGACATTTAATGAAACATAATTACACACAAGCATGAGCACACAAGCATGGCTATTATAGTTATTACAGCACACATAGGGGAGAATTTGAAAATAATTAAACTAAACCAAGTATATAAGATCAGAGACTCAACTCAAAATAGAAAATAATTGAATTCAAAATATTTTTTATTAACAAAGGTACCCCATAAAAACACAAATCTGACTATGTGAGCACAGAACTGCCATTGTTATTTGTGTTAAACTTATTAAATGTACAAGTTATTAGCCATAACCATATTAGTCAGGGTTTTGAAATATAAGTGATGCTGCAGCTTTACTGAGGAACTGGATGTAAACATTTGAAGGTAGGGATGAAGTATTTGGTTTCGAGCTTACACACAATACAATCTTAAAAAGCCATAAATAGATTTTTATTGTGTGGATCCTACGAAATATCTTTTTTTTTATTTCAGAAAGAACCATACTGATGCTGATTTATATCTTTAGTGTAGTTTCTGGGATATTGGTCATGGTTAAAGTCCCACAAAAAGGTCATTATACCGCAAAAACTCATTATAATGTTATGATGACATTCAGTATAATAGTAAACTTTCCCACTGTAAGAAAATACTATGATAATGATTTTTTTCCCACTGTGGAAGCTCTGTCCCTTAGAGTGCCCATTATTAATGCTGCAGTAACACGCACAAACAGCAAACTGAGACAGCCAGGGTTACGTTGGTGTCAAAATATGTGCTTGTACCTAGAGTATGTATTTAAGTAGATTTTTCTATATGGTTGCGTAGGTGTACATGTCTATGTGTGTATGCAAGCTCAGAAATGTGTACATGCTCATGTTAGATTGATGCTACAGCTTGTTCTACTTCTCTGACAGAGGAATCCTCAGGAATGGAAATGGACCACATGGTTTCAGTGACCATGGTGCCTGATGCTTTAGCTCTTAAGAAAGGTATTGGCTGAGTTTGGCTTTGGACCGACCTACCGCCACTGGGCTAGGATGGACTGAACTGCACTATATGTTCATTGTTTGTTGACTGTTTACTGCACTGTTTGTTTATTGCCTGTTTATCTGTCAGTGGATGTGTTTGCTAGCTCTTCCTGTCTCTTCCTCTTTGCCTTGCCTGTGGTCTTCACTTTGTTTCTCTTCTTGTACGTTTGTTTGGCTTGGTCTTTGTTCATGGTTGTGGTTTTGGATATTTTCCATTATGGGCTGTTTTTAATCACTTTTATTCCCAAAATTGGACCATGTGGACTGCATTACTAAGCTGAAGAGAATTCCCTGGCTTATGATTTAATGCAATGTATTTGCTGTTCTTAACGTTGCTTTGTAATGTAATAGATGAACCCCGGCTTCAGCCAAACACTAGCTGAATGTACTAATTTCACTATAGGTGTTTGGATCTCTCCAGGAATTGGTTGCATGTGAGCAGCATTTTATATTTTTCTTTCTTTTTGGGGATTTTGCTAGAAAAGACAAATTGGGCATTACAATATTTTCTTAGCATTTCCCTGCCATGGCTCATAGCTGGTTGCATGTGTGTGGACCATGATGTAATGCCAAGGCCCAATGACAAAACTGTGATAAAAGCAGAAGCAACTAATTGGATATCACCCACTGAATCCCTTCCCCTTTTCTATCCTTGGAGACTTGTGAAATGGTCGTTGTCTTCAAGTCCCCCTCACATGGAGAATGGGCGTTTAGAGGAAAAGGGGTTATTTCAAAGTGAGCTCACACATCTGGCCACAATTAATTTAACCAATTTGACACTTTTATTCCATAGATCATGGTGCCAATTACAATTACCTGATAAATGAAACACAGCAGCTTGTTATTGAGTTAGGATTTAAATAATATAAATCTTTATTTAAATCAAAAGCTCACTGACACGTGTTGTTGCTAGATGAGCTTTTTGTCCAGACCACCCTGCCACCCACAACCACCAGCACTACAACCACCACCACAGAAATCCCGACTCCGGAGCCAGACACCAGACCCTCCAACCACGGCCCGTCATCTGAGTTTGACCTCAGTGGGAAGAAGCGATTCACAGGTAATCAAAGACAGAAATAGGTGTGTGTTTATGAACAAGTGTATGCTCGTGTATATTCACTCTTGCATAAATGTCCTCTCCTCTTTCTCTGTTTGGTGCACATCTTAACAGTTGTCCTTCCAGAGTTTAGTCTTGAGTTTGTTGTGCAGCTATTATCTTAAATTTCAGGTTTAATATCACATTTCCATTATGCATGATGGATCGATTTTCAAAAGGAACTTTAATCTATACTATGCTATCTAAATACAATATTTTATATATATACATGTGTATTATTTTTATTTGTTCCTGTTAGTGTAATTGAGTGTAAAAAACAGAAGAAAATACATATTATCTTTACAGAACAGAAAAATAAATAGCATACATCTCTTGCAAAGAAAGTCAAAGAGCATGATTAACCATGCATGCTTGGCGTCAGAATATTACTTGTTTTCTTTTGTGTTACTGTTCATGAATGGGTGTGATGAATGTTTCGCTATGCTGTAAATAATGATACGCTGATGGGAGATCTGTTCTGTTTCGTGGGGGAGTAATAAATTAGAACCTCTATATTGGCTTTCTCAGCAATACCTCATAAATATGTGACCCTCACAGATTTTACAGTAACCATCGGCCAAAAAACTAAAAATAAAACTTTAGTAGTATGTAGGATTAGTTATTTTGTCCTTATCCATATCATAATTTAGCTAATTGCAGCACTCAACCAACAATTTGTGGGAATAAGTGTGCCTCTAATAGTTGATTCAAAATTGGTTCCATGCATTCAAAATTGGAAAATAATAACAAAGTTCACTGAGGACGAATTATTCAGGGTTTCCAGACTTAATCCCAGTTAACTTCAGCCCACTGCTTTGTTTTTACTGTTCCTATGTGATTACTTTGGCCTCTCATACCATATCACCTCATCTGGTTGCACAAACAGACCACAAAATTCTCCTGACAGAAATAAAAGCAGCATCTACTTGACTCCAACCTTCTAAAAAATACATAATGTCAGAGATCCTTTCAATAGTGACTGTCGTTTTTGTTATATTTTAGCCGTTGAAATAACAATTGTGAAGATATTGTAACCACATACTTTAATAGTACAAGCATTTACAGACGAATACTAGTCAGCAGTAGGCGATTTGTTAATTTTTAACAGTGGGGACAGACCTGGTTTGTTTCATGTACACGCAACTGGCGAAGCGTCTCCAAGACAAAACTGACAAAAGGACGGGACTCGCAATTGCAAATCCTTCTGCTACTTCAGCACCATGGACAGTGCCAGGCATTTATCAATACACAGTTAGGCTTCTAATATATCAGAGCCATGGTCGGAGCCATAGATTCTAAGTTGCACAAACCTCAGTCAGATAAATGGTCTATGAGTCAGGCAGGATAGACTAACATATTCAACACATTTTGCTAACAAGAGGGATAGCATCCCGCCTCATCCTCCCTCAAATTGCCATGCCAGTAAGTGCTCACTGTATAGCTTTGGAAGTTTTAATTCATAACTGTACAAGTCACAGTGGATTATTCCACTTATATCATTGCTAGTTACTTAAAAACCAAGATATAAAAACCTTACTTTACGGCTATTTCATTAAGTTAGAGAAGCTGTAACCTTGTAATAACTGGAATTGGAAGCGCTCTATCAACATGTAAGAATAGTGCAGTGACTTGACAAGAAGAGCCACAGAAGCAAGTTGTGTAGCAATGTGAATAAAACCTTGAGTAATGGTTTCTTCACTATTATCTAATGACAGATTTAATACAATGTGTCGCTGTCACTGTTAAATTGATCTTTGTGGGGAAAAGCAATAGTGGGACAACCACATGGCTTACTCTGGGCACCATTTATTTTGGTAAACAATGACTGAATTGTGATCACCTCACATAGAGCCATCTGAAAGCTATTACTCTCCCTTAGATAAAAACAGGCAAGAGAGAGAGATCAGTGGAAAACATAAAAATTACTGAGCTGCCCTCAGCATAGAGAGAAGGCTGTGTTGGCTCAATGTGAAGAATCCTCTTTCCTATTTATTAGTTTAATATATTTCAGGTTCACTTCAGCAGCCTGCCAGTCTACTGACATACTTAGCATGAACTGTCTGACAGAGACTTCCCCCCTTTATCTGGTTTGAATAATTTTTGCTCAAGACAAGACGTGGGACAGAAAGTACTAACTAATAATTATTAGCAGCTGTGTGAATCTGCTTTACAGTAAAATCCAGATGGATGGAGTTTGCCACATTGGACTAGAAAATGAGTACGAGGATGTTTGGACTATTAGAATGCTTATTTATGCCTTACTAGACTGATAACAGAGTTGACATTATGTGAACTGTCCTGATACTGTTTCCCAGTGATATTTGATCCACGCCTGGCTCACACACGGCAGTTTTCGTCAGTGTTTTTGGATTTGGTTTTCAACAAGCAGGAGAAGACAGACAGACAGAAGAACACAGGAACAAAGCAAAACATCTGGATCTTCTGTGAGCATAGCTGCATTATGAACGTAAAACACCCTGGTGTATAGAAAATACACATACTGTGATACTAGATCATGTATTTCAGTGTATGAATGTGTAATGAGACACATGATTGCGTATACACATACAGTAGGAGCTTGTAACAGCCTAAACCCATACAGCCTCACAGACGTGTAGATACTGACATGTGTTAGACTATTGGCCTTCGCAGAGGGTCAATCATCTGGGGAGGTGGGAGTGATTCCAGGCTCCAGTGGTTCCCTCCAAATCAGCCAGACTAGGAATTATGGGATATCTGAAGCTTTCACAGCTGTAGGTCCAGCTGGCATTTCCAGAGTCTGAAAACAAACAAAAGAGACAAAAAGGGGAGGAAAGGAAAGATAGGGAGGTGACTTCTGACACCCCTGTTTATAAATGACTATGAACAAACCGCAAATTATTTCAAAATGACTGACAAAATTAAAAAAGTATGACCATTAAGATCAATGATTGTTTTATAAATAATGCAAAACAAATATTCTCAACTCTTTTCCATCACTTTTTCCTGGCTCCAGCTCCCTATGTGAACTACATCCGGAAAGACTTGGCTTCTCCTTGCTCCTTGACGGAGGCTCTGGAGTATCTTCAGGTCGACGTCCTAGAAGACTTAATAGAGAAGGACAGCATTTTAGCCAATCAGAAACAGCCTCCCAAGAACAAGCCTCATAACTTCACCGTGGTCGCCATGGAGGGTTGCCACTCATTTATCATCCTGGACTGGGGCCGCCCACTGAAAGATGATATGGTGTCAGGTAAGATATGTTTTTCCAGAAAGAAAGAATAAAAAAAATTAACATTCTAAGAAAACAGTACCTTTATCCTTGGTGTTTGTTTTGACTTGTGTATTTATTTAGTCAAAACTGTAATAAGTAATTAAGTTTTATTTCCATGCTGTGATAGTTCTATCCAGATGTAACATACATTTTACACAAATTTTCAGAAAACTGGCAAAAGAAAATGCAAATTAGTGCAGTATGTCAGACAAATTCTCAAGTCGGGTGTCATTAAACCATTGTTGAAGAAAAGGGCCCCAAACGATACAAAACATAAACAAACGTAATGGAAATATGGCAATTATGTTTTTTCATGTATTACTTTGAGGAGCATTACACTCCATACATATCTGATGTTTTCGTCTGCCGTTATTTAACCTTTCACCTGTGGTTTAGGATATGCCTTTAACATGTTACCAGCATCCCTTCTGACTTCGATTTTAAGAACCCACTCCAGCAGTTCATTGTGAATAAATCATACAAAACAGACTGCATTAAACATATGGAATAATACTCTTTAGCTCCTGCAGAGCAAAATTCCTATGACCTAGAAAGTGACACATGGGGAAAAAGGGGTCACAGAAGAGAGTGAAGATAACAGCATACTGTATGAGATGTGGTGGATTATCAGAGGTAGCAGTCTGGCCAACTAGAGAGCCAGTACGTTTTCTTTGGCAGGAAAACACAAGCTCCTGGTCATGCTGTGGGCTAGTCCGTCCACTGATGTGTAAAACAGATAGTTGGTCCGTAGGCTACCGGTGTTTTTTTCCCCTCTTTCTTTCCATCTGTTCTCCTTGGTGTTTCCTCTCTGCTTACACACTATCTTGACACTTCATATTACTTTAATGCATTTTTGCACTTAATTTGTCTGGACACTTTAGCACCTAATAACTATTTGCTCCCATTTCAAATACTTTCTCTGTGAATTTGTTTTATCTTACATACCATGCTGCATTCCATTCCAGTCCCTCCAGATAAACGCGATTATGCGATCGCATAATTCAATGCATAATCAGCCAAAGTCCACATATTTATGTGGGGGCCGCATTTTTTCAAATACGCTGCACTTTCGCCGCATTAATTGCCAATTTCCGCGAAAAATATGCGGGGCTTGCAAGAGCAGCCATTTTCCCCTGTTGCCATGGGAACGTTATGAAGTGACGTAATTACACGACGTGAACATCATCGAAAAGCAGGTTGTTGGGGGAATCACTTTTTTTTCTCTTTTTCATCAAACCGCAGTTTTTGCAAGTTCCCGCAATTTTATTCCATCGCATTTTTTAAGAAAACGTGCCGCATAATCAAGGATTTTTGCCCGCAACAATCACAAAAAAACTCCGCATTTTTCTGGAAGGACTGCCATACAGTCATTTCTGTAAAGTGTTGGGACACTGATGTACTGATGTTTCTCTGCTGTTATGTGCAATATCAAAGCCAAAACTCTAAGAACCTTTACCTTTTATATTTTATAAAAATAACTTTTAATGTGAATTTCGTTAAAATGTAGTATTGTATTGCAAGACATACAGCAGACATGATCTGATACACACATGCAGGTATACAGACAGTTTACACATGCAGATATACAGTAATCATAAGGAGCTGTTTTACTTATTGGGCGTATTTGCACAACCATGTCTTACGAATTACGAGTCACAGCTTTCAAAACAAGTGGATGGAAACAGCTGTTAGCAAGTGGTCTGGAATAGATGAGGGACATTAGCATGAGTTTTTACCTGAACCCAACTCTTGGTTCCATTTGCATTGCATTGATGACCTTTTGTTTAAAGGTTTCGGGCAAAACATGCACATCAGTCACTGAGTATTATAAGTGTTGCGTTTGGCTCAAAGGACCAACTCCTTGTAGAACATTTAATACAGTTTTACCTAAAGCAGAAAAAGATCGAGTCTACACACTACTCTATCTATCCTCAGTTTAACATAGAATTCTAGGAATAAAAAACCCAAAGAAGAAAAACAAAGTAGCTAGTATTTCCCTTCACTCCTGTCAGCAGCCAGCTGTGTTGGTGAGGCTCCAGTAAAAATAGAAACTCAGACTCAAAAGTCCAATTGAAACAGTTGGTAGTTTAATGTGCGGCAGAGACAAAGTGAGTGATCTAGAGCTGCGTGACCTGAGGTTGCTTACCGGATTCTAAGGAATGGTCTGCGTGACTGAGAAGAAGAAGAAAACAGACGGCCAGGTTGGAGGACAGTCAGCATGAGCTACAGAAAATGCCAGGGCAGCAGTTTTTCTTCAGAGTTAAATGTATATGGGGGACCACCTACTCTCAGGAAATAATTGAAAGCATAAAATAAATGTTGATACTTTATAAATAATCATAGGTCATGCAAGTTCAAGGTTGATGAAGCAAAAAGCTGCTGGTGCTAGCTTCATGTTTATCTTATTGACATGAGAGTGGTATCGACTGTCTCATCTAACTCTAAGTCTCAAAATGTCAAAGTATTCCTATATTGTTGACCCTTAGCATATTGTTGTGTCTCACTTACAACTTGATATGAACCTGAGAGTGAATCCAATTGTATCTTTTTCGAACAACTTGAGCTTTGCCCTTTCATTCTATATTGTTCCCTGCAGGCTACATGGTTCACAGTGCTTCATATGACGATATCCTCAACAATAGATGGTCCTCTCGACTCGCCAGCGGGACACATCTGCCTGTGGAGAATCTCAAACCCAACTCTAGGTAACACATTACCACCTGGTGCATGTTTATATCATTGTGTGTGCATGCATACAATATACACGCTTATACAGAGGTTGGTGTGAGCACATGCACACTGCTTTTAGGGTCAGTGATTCACACAGTATCGTCTCACACATAATGGGAGTCATAGAAAAAGAGAACCTGAACTTACAAACAAGGATTTGCTTGGTTAAAAGATCCCTTACTCTGACCTGCATGTAATGTTTATGATGAGATTGCTGTTGAGTTCATGTGTGCATGTATCTGTTGGTAGCCTATTTAGCATATTGATATGTTTCTAATTTGATATCAAACCATACGGACACTGATCAGAACAGAGTGTGAGTTGGATAGTGATACTGTAATGCTTGTATAAGAGATCAGTCAACCCTCAGAGTGAAGTAAATCACTTTGGCTAAATGGAGGCAGGTCAAAAAACACATTTGAATCTGCACCAACATGTGACATGCTGTAAAACTCTAAAATTTAGTGGAACGTAAATTCAGCACACATTATCTGAGATACAGTCACCTGGGTCTGTTTCAGTTATTAGAGCGTTTCCAAAACACTGTCTTACGAGACACGGGTTACGGTTTTCAAAATAAATGCATGGAAACAGCTCTTAGCACGTAGACCCAAGAGAGGAAGGGAGAGTACTTGCCTAAAAACCTATTTCTTGCTCGATTGAACTCTGTGCACGAAGCTTGAAAGTCGTAAGTGTAAATGGCGCAGGTAAAAGTCTTTTCTTTAGTTTCTCAGCAAATGTAGGTTTTGATCAATTTTATTTGGAACCATTGTGTATGTACCATAAAAAAACATCTTGATGAAGCACTAGCATGCATCAGCAGACAGCTGAATGAATGGCAGACAGGTGAAACTGCTATCAAGCTGTACGTCAAATAAGAATCTGGTGGAAAAACAGTTTCAGATGTGTGAGTTCATCCTCTTGCCCGGTGGAGGCACGACTCTGCTTGAGGTGTTATGATAGGTGTCTCACCTTAGGAAACACCTGCTGCTCAACACTAACAGAGCTGCGTGCATCGGGTAAAGTTTTCCATGAGATTTACATGGGATTCCCCTTCCTGGCAACCAGTTTGTATTCACGATAGTGCGTCTCCCGTGGTTACGGTTGATCCCGGATTGTTTCATGCAACAGTGATGGCATTTCCCATGCTCCCATGCTCCTTATGGCTACTATAGTCCTTAACACACATATGTATTCAAACTCATATGTGGACAAGACTTTGCTGCTTTTCGTTGTCTTGAATTATTATAAATTACTTATCTTTGACAAAACAAGACATTTTGATGACGTCACTTTGTGCTCCAGGAAATAGCGATGGCCGTTTTTACTGTTCTTTGATGTTTTATAGACCATAAAAAAATGACCAGATGAATCGATAAAAATAATCCTTAGTTGCAGTCCTAGTCTTCCTGTCTCTTCTGCTGTATCCAGGTCTCTTGCAAACGGAATCTTGATCTCTAAATAAATAAAGATTGAATATAAGATATATGCTACGATACGTTGTTGATTTAAAACCTCCATGCTTGTTTTTCCACTTCTTTTCAAACAATACGAGTGTCATTAAATGCCTTTAGAATAGATATCAATTTATAATCCACTTACGACTTACAATAGTACAAGTTTGCAGGTTTTTGTGGCTGAACTATCATATATGCTGGGGAGCATGTAATATGGCCAGGCTGAATTTGGCCCATGGTGTGTGTGCAGTTGCCACATAGATTTTCATCTGATGAGAAGACAAGAAAAGCAATGCTCTAAATGAAGCTGAGAGCTCTCTGTGTTGAAAGTTTCAAATGGCTAGCTCAGCTCAATGTAGCATTTTGTGGTCTATTTTCTGTTTTTATATTGACTCACATTTTCTTTTTTTTCTACCTTCTCCAATTTCTTATTCATTACATCATCTCTCTGCAGCTGCCTTGCCGTATTCTCCCTCTCTCTCTCTCTCTCTGGTGATATATATTTTGGTCACTGTTGTCACGTGGCTAGAATGATTGGATCCAGGCCTCGTGGCTCTACGTGGTGAAAGGTTTTGGCTTGGAATTGACCGACCATGAACTTACTGTATGTGACCTTGCAGAGTGAAAGGGAGCACATATGCATACAATACTGCATTAATGAATACACACACTGTAACAAACACATCAGCCAGCTACAGTGGAAAAAGTTTGCAAACTCTCAAAGTTGTCACTGGTGTTTTTAATCTGATAAAATGTAATAATTCCTCCACCACCCGGAGACAAAGTGAGCTCACTGCCATATTAAAGCTCTCTGTGAGAAATTTCTCTTTTGAAGACTCCTTCTGTCTTTCAACCTCTTCCCATGCATCCATTCCCTTTCAGCATACATCTACCCCTGTGTTTACTTTTTCCACACCCCTTATTTTTCTGTCTTTCATTCTTATCCTCTAGCCTCTATCTGTTAATCTCCACTTGTCTTTTTCCCCTCACCGCCCTTCCCTCCCGTCTCCTTCCCTTCTTCTCCCTTCAACACGAGCCAAATACCAATGTTATTGTGCTGCGCTCACTTTGGATTCATATGAATATAAAACAGACTACTCTTAAATCAGCCTGAGTGAAGCATGCCCAGTCATCTGCTATGGTCATTAACATTTTCCTCACCTTCACCCAGTCACAACAATGCTGGCAGAATGACACTTTCACTACTAAATCTCTCATTCAATCCTTACGTTGTGGTTTGTTTTTTATTCAGGTACTACTTCAAAGTGCAGGCCAAGAATGTGTTTGGTTTGGGACCCTTCAGCGATACACTCACCTATGTCACAGAATCAGGTATGTATCCTATCAATGCCTGCAAAGATAAACTTAAGAGATGCAATACTGACTACAGGTCAACCCTCAGTCAAACTGGCTTTAATTTTCTGTACTGCAGCATGCAAGAAAAATGTCATGGTGACGTTCATTGTATTGCAATGCAAGACATTCAAATATAAAACCATCCTTGCAGTAAAAGCAGTCTACCAGATGTACTCTGCATTACGTGCATTATGGGTCTTTCATTCTCGAAATCAGGTGAATGCATTAAACCTGCGGTGCTGCCTGTGTGCTTTTCCTCCCTTGTGAAACGATTGCATTCTTTCTTTCAGATGATCCTCTTCTCATCGAAAGACCGCCTGGTAAGTCCATACTCTGGCTTCACGTCTTTAATTTAAGGTCAACAAGCCATATCTTACCGAAGCTGCTGGTTTTGGGAGCCATCATGCTAGAAAGCCCTGATTGCTAGGCAAGCGTCACTCTGAATAAGCCAGGATGATACATCAGCCAATATAAGCTTATTGCAGAAACATCATACTTTGTATATGGAGTGACTCTGCAGGACTAACATAGGAGAGACTCTTGGGGTGTTCATCGGCGTGGGGGAGATGTTGCCCCTAGTTCAGCTGATTGGTCGGGGCTAGAAAAGGGGAGGGGGAGAGAAGGGAAGTGAGAGTGGAAAGGAAAAAGGGGTCAGACAGAGATAAACCTGAGAAAAGACCACCTGAGCGTTAACGTTACGCTAGTTACGGCCACCAGCCTTTTTGTTGTTTGGCGCATTCTTCCAACCCCATTATTAGCCTGTATTCTAGGGTAATTAAACTCGGTCCTCCGGTTAAACTTCAGCTACCGTGTCCTCGTCATTCAGCTAGCTAGCCAGCCATGCGGCGCAGCCGCGAGCGCTAAAATATGTTGGCCAATAAGTATTATGTAAGACACTGCAGTACAGATATCCCAAATATACTGTATGTTTTAAGTATTTTAGAAACAGTGTACCCATTACATAGTTTGTTCACAAGAGAGCAGTCATAACATTTCTACTAAATTTCCCATTTAGCATGATTCTCTGATCACAAAATTTAGAGCGTCCTTGTCAAAGATGTTTGTATGTTAGGTTTTAATGTAAAATAATATCGATATTGGCCTCGAAAATCCAATATCAGTTGGTCTATAGCTCCGGACAGCACACACTGACACGTCATCTTTAAAGTAATTTTAGGATTTATTTATTGGTATTTACTGCCTCCCTTCCTGAATCCTCTGTAGACCTTTCCTCAAGAAGGCAAATCAAGGTACCTTACATGAGATATGACAAGGCATTAAGACAAGATATAAAAGAAACACAAGAATTTAAACGGAGTAAAATAAAACAGAAGATAAGCTAAATTGAAGAAATAAAACAGATCAAACTGAATACAAATTACAGTGCGGCACAACATATAAATGAATTATGCCAATTTTTTAAGAGATATTGGTAAACAGTTTTAAACCTTGATTTAAGTCAGTGGGCAGCCTTTTGACAGACAATCTGAGAGGTCTGGATGGTTCATAAAGGATCAGGAGATTAAACATGTATTTTGGCCCTAAATCATTGATGTATATATCATCATCTAGGTTCAAGATAAAAACTGGATTTCGCTGCCTTCTGGCTACCTCAGGAACTAACCATCTCCTCCTCTGCTCCTCAGGTGGAGAACCAATCTGGATCCCCTTTACCTTCAAGTATAACTCAGCCCACAGCAGCTGTAAGGGCAGCCAGTACGTCAAGCGGACATGGTACAGGAAGTTTGTGGGTGTGGTTTTGTGTAACTCTCTGCGATACAAGATCTTCATGGGAGATGGTCTTAGAGGTAATGACTTTACTTCTATGTAAAACCAGTTCTAGTGCTATCATAAAAAATAAAATCCTAATTATGATACCCACTTCCTCTTTTCCCTCCACAGAGCCCTTTTACAGCATAGGAGATACATTTGGCCAGGGAGATGACCATTGCCAGTTTGTGGACTCCTACAGGGACGGAAGGACAGGTCCGGCCTACCTCTCAAATAATCTGCCCTCAGCACAAGGTAAACAAGTTGCACATTGATATTTAGACAAAACCTATTCATTTGTTCCACACAGTCTCCTTAGGCTCCTAAGTGGTCCAGCTGCATCGATCTAATCTATGCAGAGTAATGTTTAAATAAATACTTTTTAAAGCGCCTAGCAGGGTTTTGCATGTTTTAGCCAAAATCTCACATGCTTTTCATTACTGCAGACCATTTTTCTAATTATACCTTAACTTCCTAGACTAATGCCATAACTTCCTGGCAAGTATTGCTTTCAGGTCATATCAGTACATCATGAGAATAATAATCTTAACAATAATCTTTTACAATTTACAATATTGTCTTACTCTTTGCCCTCTGTATTTGATTTTCCAGAAACCTTGAAAGGCTTGCTTTTTTGGAAACTGATTTGCAATGTTGTAGATACTGTGTGTTTTGGCTTATATTTAGGCTACTGTAAAAGTTAATGCTGTCCCAGTTCTATAATTTTCTTATTGTCAACAAAGCCAATGCAAAAACTACAACTAATGATGCATCAGCTCATCTGTCAATACTTTCTGACTTTCCTACCTTGGGTACTGTATTTAGCAAACATTACACAACCAGTAGTGAATAGTGCATGTGTACTATTTTCTGCTGCAGATTTGGGACAGGACAGGACGGGACAGGATGTTGTATGTGGGATTGATTCAAAATAAACTACAGTGCCCATGTTCATCGTAAGGAACAGATCACCCAGGTCAACAGTGTGGCTCATTGATGTGGTTTATTTTATTTTTTTTATAGTTTTTTATACAAAATGAAGCTCTACGGCACAGAGGAATAACAGCAGACTTTGGATACACAGACTATACTTGTTAGTAGGACCAAGTCAGTTTTTCGTAGGATTT
This sequence comes from Perca fluviatilis, assembly GCF_010015445.1. NCBI lineage: Eukaryota > Metazoa > Chordata > Actinopteri > Perciformes > Percidae > Perca > Perca fluviatilis. The sequence goes on from NC_053129.1 coordinate 21,651,646, forward strand.
ACTGAATAAGAAAATAATAGAGCATCACAAACGTCATGATTTCAGATGTAAGAGTCTCTTGAAGAATTAAGTCATGAAGTCAATCATAGATATAACTAAGTAATTGCTATCAAGTGCTAAATGATGATTATATCCATACATGCTCACTCTTTATTGCAAGTCTCTTAATAATTTTCTTTAAATGCCTATGGACAACATTATCATTTCTTTCCTTTGCAGGATTTTATCGCGCCTATAGACAGGAGCCAGTTTCATTTGGAGTTATTGGCCGACGCACACCCCATCCATTCGTGGGCTGGTATGAATGCGGGGTGCCCATTCCCGGGAAGTGGTAACACAGGAGGAGTAGGAGACATTGTTACCGAGGGTAACCCTTCTGCATCCTGCTGCAGGCTCTTACCTTCACTGGTCTTGCCCTTAAAAACAGACTTTTGCCTGCCACAATGAAATGACACCACTACGAATTTATTACAGCTTCACGGAAAGAGAATATAGTACTTTTTAAACAACTTAATGTTTATCATTACAATGCACTTTTTTATATAAAGCAGTCTGTATATGAGGGAAAAAAGAAGCATGTGTGCTCTTGCTTAGTGTAACTCTTGTCTTAAAGTGTCCTTGTACTATTCCCAGCTATCCCAGAGACCTCACCCAGGTCCTCACCCAGTGTTATTTATCTCATCAATAATGCACACACACGGTCAAACCAGTGACATTGGACCAAAGCACAAGTTGCAAAGCAAACTGTAAGAATGGGCACTCAAAGTGTGTATGGGTCTGTTAATTTTTAATCGTGAGATTTGTATTTCATAATGTAACAGCTTCTGAGAGCTGCTTTTTGTTTGTTTATTTGTGTTCCTAAACCATCAAACTGTTTGTTTGTGTTTAACACCTTTTTGGTATTCACCAGAATTCATTAAAAGTTACTGTGTAAGTTTTGTAAGTATACGGACAAAGAATAAAAGATCAAATATTTGCTCAGGAATTGTGAGAGATTGAATAAAGATGTTATGGAAACCACAGCAATCCAAAAAAATGAATCACATCATATTCTCCTGCTGCCACATTCTTTTCTAGCAAAAGCTTCCACACGTGATCCAGATCTACTTAATCAACCTAATGGAAGATTTGAATAACAGAAAAATATTGGTGGAACCAGTTGGCACAGCAACTGTTAAAATCAGATGAAATGTTAAAAACAACATATTGTAACACACTGCCCCATAAATATGCTAATTGGATTTCTAATGCTTTTGTACTATATTAGATTTTGTTTGAAATCAGTGGTGGAAAGTAACACAGTACATTTACTCAAGTAATTTTCTTAAGTAAAGAAGTTCATTTGTTTCAATACTTGAGTATTTCCATTTTACGATACTTTAGACTCATACACATAATATTGTACTTTATAATCCATTAAATTCCATCCATCTTCGTCCGCTTATCCAGTATCGGGTCACGGAGGTAGCAGCTCAATTAAATTTACCTGGCAAATTAAGCTTAGCGTTAGTTCATGCAGGACACGGAAGTCATACGCCTGCTGATTTGAATTATCACTCCTATCAGACACACACCAATCCCAGACATTCTCACATCAAGGCGGTCCTTTTTAAATGTGACTCCTTCCTCACTGATCCCTGCTACACTGATGCTGCTTCACTCACTGCTGCTGGCATTGTTTTGCCTCCATCCCCCCAGCCTCCACCTTCCTAGTTCAGAGTCCTAACATGACTCAAAGTTTAAAATGGTTTTCAGTGTCTTTCTTTAGGCTCACTCTTTTTTTACCCAGGGTGGTTTCTGCATGGTGCTCCCTGTTTCAGCTTAGCATGCTGCTTGGCTGGTCCAGGGAGCATTAGGAAGAGCGGAGCCTTCAGCACCAAGCATAACTGTATTTTCATTTGTTGCAATAAATGGTTAAATCTATGATGAGAATGTTTCTGACTGAACTGTAGTTACCACTTACTTTTCTAATTAAGTATGTATATGTATAATCATGGGACTCACAGGAGCCATTTTTCCGAAGAAAGAGTATTTTTACCTGGTGGTGGAGGAAGTATCCAGATCTTTTACTTAAGTAAAAGTAGTAATACCACACTGTAGAAATACTCCATTACTGTAGAAGTCCTGCATTGAGAATGTTACTTGAGTAAAAGTATTATCAGAAAAATGTGCTTAAAGTATCAAGTATTCATAGTACTCATAATGCAGAAAATTGGCCCCTGTATATAGTAATAAATATTAGATTATTGGATTCTTATTATTACATTATTGATGCATGTGTAAATAGCAAGTACTGTTATCTGTAACAATGCATCATATTTTATAAAATCATATGTTTTGTGTGTAAAATCTTAATCTGCAATGTAACTAGTAACTATTAAAATTAATGAAGTAGAGTCTAAACTACAATATTTATGTTTATACTGTGGAGTAGAAGTATAAAGTTGTAAAGTACAAGTTTCACCTCAAATTTGTACTTGGGACTACAATGCTAGTATGTGTAAATCTTAGTTATACTCTACCACTTTACTTCTGATAGTTCTTCTTTTGATTCTTCTTTAATAAATAGGTACATTGTGCTGATAATACTTCTGTAACATAAGCAGGATTTTGAATGCAGGATCTTTACATTGTTATATTAGTTCTTTAATCCAAGTAAAGGTTCTGAATACTTCCTCCACCACTGCTTGAAATAGTACCCACGTCTGCTGTGTTAGGTTTGGAAAGGCCCACAGTACACATTTGTCGAACAAATCATCATTGGTATATCCTGGATCATTTGAAACTGAGTGTTAATCCAATTATCTGACAGATGAGTTAGAATTTGCTTCTAATGCTGCTAACTTCAGATAAAATCCTTCACAAGCAATAGACTTTCATTTTCATACTCAAAGCCAATTATGGCGCTCAGATTTTAATGTCTTGTTTGAACACGAATTATAGTCCATCTGTGTAAAATAACTGTAATAAAAAGGAAAAGATGTGATCATAAGTGGGTCAACTCCAAAATAAACCAGGTGGAAAATATTTCACAGATGAGGCTTAATGAATGGAGAGATCTATTTTGTATGTGTTGCCAATTAATCATTACTCCAGTTAAGATTGGTCGCTCTTTCCGTAAAGAGCAGAACCGGTGCTGCTCTTTTCAGTGCTTGCCTAAAACTGATTGAAACTGTTGGTTTTGACTCAGTGAGAAAAATTGAAAATGTTGCGTAGCAGCCAGGCTACTTGTTTTCAACACGCACAACTCTGCCTCAAAGCAAAACCATAAAAACGTATCACTCCTATTAATCCCCATCATTCCTCCAGGAATGGAATAAGATATAACCCACAAAAGGCTTGAGACTTTATCATTATTCTATACATGACACCTACTTTAATACTATACTTACTCTGTTGGTATTTAAGCCAAGAATGGGGTTCAACATTCACTCAGGTTAGTGCAAGAAATATTGCAGTAGAAATGCATAATTTCTCCAAAACAATACTTTAAGTCCATTACATTAAGCAGAGTTGATCAGCTTACCTTCCTTACTTAACTCTGCACAGTATCAAAGGTCCCTTATCTGAAGAGCACAGGCGGCAATTTGTTGAGGTTGGCTCTGATGTGCTATGGCAGTCAGATTTGAAAGACATTAAATGCGGATTGAGTTCTGAGAGGCCATAAAACATTTCCCCTGGTCACTGATGAAGAGATAATGGCTGTTTTTGGAGTGATTACTGACCAATTTGTCAATGCTTTGGTGGATGACGGTGGCAGATTTTAAGCATATTTTCCAGGTATGCTGTGTGTTTATGAATGCCTCTAGTACATGTGTTTTGAGTGAGTGATGATTCTCCCTTTGCCCCAAAATATTTTCACTGGCTGCAGGTTGCAGTGCCATTTGACCTGAGCAGAGAATAATGATATTTAATACAACACACTATGGGAAACCCCACCCTGAAAATTAATCTTCATCTATGCAAGTGTTTTTTACTTGAGAAAAAGACTAAGAGGAAATGAAGAAAAAAGAAAGAGAAAAGGGGAAAAAACAGGAGGACAAACATGCTTCATAAACACGTGAACTTGAAGACTACCACATCTGCTACAGATGTTAGAGAGGATAAAGTCATACGTTTTGTGTGTGTGTGTGTGTCCCAGTCAGAAATGATGACTGCTGTCAGAGGGAATAAGAAAAATAGATAAACCATAACCAATACAACGAATGACGCAGAGCTACAGGACAAGCAGGAAAACATGAGTGTGGTCCAAGATTTAAACTCTGCACCACTGCTTTCCCCCGAGGCATTGATTCTTGGAAAGACCTGAAACACACCATTTAGAGCATGTGATGTTGAAACTCCTAATCAAGGAGTTTTAAGGTTTTTTTCTGGGAAACATGATAGCAACACTCCGGGAATCATGTCAAATGCAAGCTTTTAATGTCCTCTTATCTCTAGTTTGGTGCATAGTTACTCCAAAGAAAACATGTCTCTTTGGCTAGCTAGAGTTCTCCACAGCTAGCTACTTCTGTAAATGTATGCCCTTCAGTAATTTTCAACTTGCTGTGATGAGTCTATGGATGCTACCACTTAAAGTGGGGGAAACAATTAGGAGAGATATAAAAAAAAAGAAGCAAGGCAGGGCCAAAATAGACAAGAAGTCTATTTTATGCAAATGCTGAGCGATGCAACTGCGGCTGCCAATCGGGGTGAAGGCAGCGTGACATATGTACGTTGGTTGCTCGAGTCAAAGAAAATCATTCAAGATGGCGGAAACGCTTCCGGACATCGTATTTCTGTATATATCTGATATGTTTGGCATTTTATCTCATATATCTTGTTACCCCTATCGAGAAATAAATACTTTTAAATCCAAAAACACCATTCTTGTGACTTGACAATACCTCTGAAGTGACTCGTAAGACGTGCTTGTAGGCAAGGGGGTAAGCTTCGCTTCAGAACTCAAACCTCCTATGGTGCCATTTTGATGCTACAAAAATATCACCTCCCGTTAGCATTCCATTGACTCCCATTCATTTTGACGTCACTTTGACAGCGAATAACTTTACATCTGAAGCGTTTCAAGACTCTATTTGTCCATTGTTTATTTCTAAAGAAACACGACAATGTATAAAAGGCTCCATTACCTTGTACCTCACGTTAAGGCTCCGTAGCAGAAGTTTTTGTAAAAATAGGCTAACGATTGTGTCATCACCACGTGACTTACTGTCGCACAGTAGAGGAATTACTGTATAGTACAGGAGAAGCTTGCAGGCAGTTTGACTTACATGACCTGTTTAGGTTTAATTACTAATGTTAACTAGCATTTTAGTTAGCAATAATTAGCCTGTGCCCATGTTATCTCCTTACATATACCTATGCTCTCCGTCTCTGCAAGATTCGGAATGATTGAGATTTCTCTTGGCACAGCTACCAGAAGACTTACAACTTTCAGACAGGTTGCTCACGTCACATTTACGCTGTCTCTCTCAGTTGGAGGCTACGCAGTAACGCTCAGCGCTCACTGGAAAAGTGCTTCTAATATCCTTCACTGGTCTCCATAGCTGTGCCAAGAGAAATCTCAATCATTCCGTTTTTGCCAAAAGGAAAAAAAAAAGAAAAAAAAAAAAAAAAAAAACACAAAATCAATCCTAGGTAACATTAGTAATTAAACTTAAACAGCTAATGTAAGTCGAAACTGCCTGCGAGCTTCTCCTGTACTTACGGTAATTCCTCTACTATGCGCAGTAAGTCGCGTGGTTATGACACAATCGTTAGCCTATTTTTACAAAAACTTCTGCTACGGAGCCATAACGTGAGGTACAAGGTAATGGAGCCTTTTATACATTGTCGTGTTTCTTTAGAAATAAACAATGGACAAATAGAGTCTTTAAATGCTTCAGATGTAAAGTTATTCGCTGTCAAAGTGACGTCAAAATGAATGGCAGTCAATGGAATGCTAACGAGAGGTGATTTTGTTGTAGCATCAAAATGGCACCATAGAAGGTTTGAGTTCTGAAGCAAAGCTTACCCCCTTGGTTTTGCCCCCTTTTTCATGGCAGACATTTTGACAAGGGAAAAGCACAGGTGTGATTAATAAGATTAATGATGTTAATATTTTGGTGAGTTACTTGACATTAAAAGTTCAAAACTTTGAGCTGATATTGTAGCTGGAGGAAATAATTCAATGTAGCATGCTAATATCAGGACTTGATTATAAATGGTTGCAGCTCTCTCCCCAGTGAAGCTAATACTGATAAAAGCCTGTTTAAGATTTACACACATTTGCAATCTTTTAGGTGGAGTCTGTGTTCATCTAAGCAGGGTGGTCCTCAGGAAAACAAAATGTGCTCCACAAACAAATCTAGACAGAGTTCGGCTAATCAAACTGGTGTTGTTGTATTTTCTCCTCTTATGAAAAATTTACTTTGGATTAAGAATTGGATTGTGATTTGTTGCATCTGCTTTGATCAAGGAGCCAAAAGCTGACATCAGAAGACAAAAGGATGAAATGGTGAGCGCCATCAGCATACACACACACACACGCATGCACGCACGCACGCACACACACACACAGCCTTTTAAATTTGTCCAAAGACACAGCTAACACCATGACATCCATCCATAATGAAACGCCACTAAAGCATCATATGTCGGCTATTTTGTCAAATCCTTTGAGTTTTCAGTTAAGGGCTGTGCACAAAGCAAAACTGCAGATCCTTTATATAAAAAAGGGCAAAAGGCCACGCCAACTTGATTGAGTCCAGGCCCAGTTGACTTTCCACACGTGGATCTTACATTATAAATTCAGCTACTTTTCAAACCGGCTGATCAATGCCAGTAAGCTACTCCTGGCATTAGTGTACTGATATAGATAAAGCTCATTTCCATACATTTGAATATGCCACAGAATTGCTTAATTATAGGAACATTAATATCTCATACGAAAACAATGTGTGGTTGTGAAAGAATGCAGGTCTTTTAACTGTTTTCCACATGTTGCTTTTTTTTGTTTCTTAGTGGGTCACACGCTGTTTGGGCTGGAAAAAGTTAGACTTCATTCTAGAGAGCTGAAATCATTGCAAGAAGAACCCGTTGAAGGTTGAAAAGAGAAAAGCAAAAAGGGAGGGAAAAGGGTGAGAAACAGATACAAGCAATGTCATGTTTTATTTCTGTTGTGTGCAGAATTTAAATAAGCGATATTTAATAGATTATTAAAGTGTTTTCTTCATGTTGTATCTATTTTAAATATACTGTAAGTAAAACTATGAGACATACATGCAACAGGCTTAATTTTTCCTGTATGCTTTATTTTTTGTGGAATTTTGAAAAGCATAGCAATATGTTTTTTGTTAAAAGAGTTCAATTTCTAGTCTAAACTTGAGCTGTTTTGTTTATTAGTATGAACCTTAATCTGTCACTTTCTGTTGCTTTTTCAGTTTAAGCAAATACTACTCATGATGAACAGGAAGGTTGTAAGGCCCTTAGAAAATACAGTTCTAAGGTTTCAGCCTAAGATAAAACAAAAATGTAATGTATTAAAGCATACTGGAAAGGAAGCAGAAAGGGGAATAGATCTCGTATAGTTAAAGACTAAAACAACACAACAAAGGCCTGTCCCTCTGAACATGACAAAAAAGGAATAATGAAAATTAAAGATCTGGGATTTCTCAATTGCTCAGAGACATAATATTTACCAAACTCCAAGATTACATAACAGGCAGGCTGCAGTGACACAGACCCGGTTGTTTTGTTCTCAGCTTACTGTTCTTTTATTGGGGTTTGGATGAAAGTTGGGGCTCTTTTTTGTTAACTATTCTGAGCTCATTGTAAAAGTCAGTTATGAACTCAGCCTGCTGAGCCTTGCAATTATATAATTTTTTGGCATGCTGATAGGTCGAGTCACGCAATAATCTTAGAAACTCTGTGGGGGGAAATGAGAGGTGAGTGTAAAGGAGTCAAAAACCATAATTATCTTTTCAGATTATCAGTGGTTAGAGTTTTGGTATCCCTTAAAGGATAGCCCTTTCCAACTGGGAACTGAAGATGTTATGCTCTCTTCAAAGCCACCAGACTCTTTTGACAAAAAAAATCATTTTACATTACCTCACAGAACACGGGAGTTGCTGGTCTACAGCTGCTGGGGGTGTGCCAAGCTCCATCTATTGTAGGTAATACACTGATTGTGGATAAGTACCTCATACAACTCCACTTTAATTCTGAACTATTCCTTTTAGGTTTAGTGTCTCATTTCCTATTTTGCAGAAGGAAAAGAAAGGCAGACACAATATGGTGACAGGGAGCTCAGGAATTTGAGACATACTATTCACGTCATGAAATACACAGAAAATGTTTCCAACATTTATTCAGTTTAAAAAGTAAACACAGTCTATTATGAAAGACCTGTTGTTTTATGTTTCAGGCACACACAAAGCATACGAGGCAGTCAAATATGGATATATTATTTCAATGCAAACTAATTTCCAGGTAATCATGTCAGGATAAGAGAAAGTGCTGCAGCATATTCCAATTCTGTCAACAGCTAAACTCATTTAATGACGTGGATGTAAATTACTTCACCTGATGGAAACAAACCTGGAAAAACAGAGAAGATCTTAGACATCGTTGGGGAAAAGAGCAGGGTGTTTACTTACACTTAAGCATTGACGTTGATTGCTACTGACCTTCCTCTGTGACTGTGTGTGAGGTCTGGGGTGCATTTAACATGTCCCACGAGTCATTATATGCAACGACACATGTGCATGCTGCACATAAACAACTGCACTTGTGTCAATACATAGCACACATGACCTTTGTGACACTTACTCAATTAAATGAGCAAATCCTTCCTGATCCAGCAGCTTCTAGATAATATTCTCTTTATATTGGCCCATAAACCACAAAGATAGGTTTTAGGATTATGAGTAATTGTTCCCATGGCTTTTCTTGGCTAACTAAAACACTATGTCATCCTATCTTACATGATCAGCTTATATATATCTGATAAAGAGGCTGTGAAAGAGCTTGACTGAGTTGTGGTTTCTTTACAGTTCCTGTTAAACCCCTAATGAAGTCAATGTTAGACACTAAGATTGATTAATGAGGCTCCAAACCTCCTAAAGGCCAGGACAGAGAGAGAGAGAGAGAGAGAGAGAAAGAGAGAGAGAGAGAGAGAGAGTGAGAGAGAGTGAGTGAGAGAGCGAGAGAGAGAGGCACTTATGATGCTGTAGTCTTCTTTCTTGAACTCTGAAAATCTATCTCAGCTGCAAAAGAATGATGCGTTTAATCCACAGAATTTGTTCCTTTTCTGTGAGCGGATGATGACAGAGTTAAGGTCTTATAAATAAATCAGTGGTGTGAGGTGACGTATTAAGAAGCTGACTGCACTAAAAGGGAAACATTTTTTAGTCTTCAGGACTGAGGAGGCGAGTAACTAAAAGAAGGGAAACAGAACTGAAGCTGTAAGTAAGGGAAGTTACTAATACTCTGACTTCATCAAGTTTAATTTATGCTTGATTGCTTGACACTCGCAACAAAATTTGTCACATGTAATTGAAAACAGAACAGCAAGCAAATTTCACTTTCATTAAATTTACATGATTGTTTTTTGGGAATTGTGTCCAACCATCCGTCATAAGAAGTCTGATATGGCAAGAAACATGACTGGTCAGCATATCGTTAGTTTGAAACAAACCCCCACATTAGCCAAACTTATGTAGAAGTGAAAACAAAGTTCAAATGATGAAATTCTTACCCAAACCCTCTGTGGCAAACATTCATCACAGCTTACAGCCCCACTTCCTGGTACAACCTTCACCTCACATACTTTCCGTAGTTGTGGCACACCAAGTTTTATTGTGCAATAAGCGATTATTACTCCCTTTTTTGTTTACTTTTAGTTTTACCTAAATAAAGTGGTTTACATAATCTATCTAAACTAGCTTGTTTACAATGTATTGCCTGATTCTCTCTCCTGACTGTTTTTTTGGCCTGTTGACTTTGTTATAGCAATGTTGCTGTTTTCACAGATCTTAGCAATTACTTTACAATGTTATCGTTACCGAAGAAAATTATGGCAGAACTACAAAAATAACACCCACATTGTAATAAAACAGATTTTTACTTTAAGCAGAATGATAAGAGTTCTGTTGTTTTATGTTCAAGCATTGATATAAAAGGAAAATATTTATATTGGGAATGTGACGATGTACTATTTTACTTCCTCTGCCAAGCTTGATTTTAGGTATACTGAGCTGGAAATGACTTCTTGAGTTGTCATTTGCTCAGATTTTTAAAGAATAGTGTGACATTTGGGGAAATACCAACTTGATCTCACAGAATTCCATGAAATGAACACAGCCCCTTAACTCAAAATCTGTGGCAGTTTCACATAATCGGCGAAAAGAATTCCGTGAAATGAACATGGATTGATGAAAATTCCGTGATGGGCCCACGGAAGAATTCCGTGAAATGAACAAGGCCCCTTAAGTTAAAGGAGAACTCCAGGCAATTTTTACGTTAATCTTGATCGCTATACCTATGTGAGTACTGTCGATGGCAACACGTAGCTGCTGCAGCTAATGCCCAGAGCTCCCACTTAGCTAAAACGGCAGTTTTGGGGGCATAAGATAAAGAGTGCCTTTGTGCCTCTTAACACACACAAAATGCAATTAAAATGTCTGTGCAACATGAACAGGGTCCTTACATGACAACAAGATGCATTTAGCAACTTAGCCATTGTTTAAATTCACCTACCCTGTTAGCTGCTAGCTGCCGTCTGGGATGAGTGAGTGTGTTCAGCTAGGCTTCGGTAATAATCATCACGAAGCAGTTCCGTGTGTATTTGTAGCATATATATCCATTTTGTGTGTGATCCATCTGGCGTTGGTGAGTAGGAGTCTTGTCAGTGTTGATCGTTGTGGTTTCCATAGCCAGGCTAGCAGGCCCGGCCGGCGTCCTTGCTTCTGCTTCCTCCCCGCCCTCCAGGGTTACCGCGACCGACAACAATCCAACGAGTGCCCGCTGGTACTACATAGGTATAGCGATCAAGATTAACGTAAAAATTGCCTGGAGTTCTCCTTTAAGGAAAAGGTCGTGGGTGGGCTTACGTTTCCATGACACGCGGGACAACAAAGGGGTGGTTGGGTTTAGGAAAAGAAGAAAGTGACGGTTGGTTTTAGGAAACGTGACTCGTGGGACACAAACCTCGGTCTCCTGGGTGAAAGTCCTGCGTTATTTGAACCATCCACCACCCCAACCAACCTCCCTATGTGGATTTTCGGGCTTCCATACTAATTTCTACTTTCTATCTAGTCGCTCTTAATGCTACGTCATCTTCTCATTGACTTTACATTGACATTGTTTTCCGTAGTGGCCACACAGAATTTTCACACATTCCGTGTCACCACCACGTAATGAGCTGTTAAAGGTTTGTGATCATTTCACAGAATTCTGTGAGACCAGGATGGGAAATACGCCGGTTTTTTTTTTTTTGCCAAGATTGTCATTGACATGTCCTTATAGATGCTTACAACTATATTATAGTCAGTTATAAAACATGTATTCAATATTTGTATAGTGCTTATAAATGCTAAATAGGTGGATTTAAATTAAAGTGTTACCCCAAATGGGGTAAACACGTATTTAGTTTATATCTTTTTGACAGCTGAGCTAATATACCCACCTATCTGATAGTGAGCTCATCTGACACTGTGTTCCAGACCTTAGGCATTAAGGCTCATTAAATCAACTCCACTGCTCTTGTCAAATGCCAAGTTGTTCAAATTTTCTATTACTTCATTATTATCCTCCACCTCTGCAGCAGATACAAATACGTCATCGGAAAAGTCCGTGCCAGTGGAGGCCAAGGCCAGGAGCGGCTTTTCTTGATAATCAAAACACAACATTGGCAGGGATATCTACCTTTGACAAGTTTATTGTTTTGGACCTCATTTTCCTCCATGTTAACTTTCCAACACGGTTGCCCCTATTGTTCGAAGAAATGATTTCATCATAATCAGTAAGGCTAGGTTAATATTTAAATTTCTCTAATATGACTCCAGAACACTCAAAAACATCCCATTATGCCGAATGGCTAGTACTTGTTGCCTGCTCTGGTTGGGTTGGTTAGGTTAAGCAAGAGGAGTGGGATTGGTTATGGTTAGGGTAAGAATGTCAGGGCGAGCTAATCAGGGATGAGTTCCCTAATGAATATTCATGAGTCTTCCCCCACCACCCTGCAACAAAAAAGAAAATATTGCATCTGGTTCTGGTGGTTGATTAACGCAGATGGATAGCGCACTGCCATGAGTTCATGAGGAAAATGTCTGATTACGCAACATTTTAATTGTGATATTTTGTGATTAAATTCTGACTCTTCAACATTCTTCTGTTAGGTAGATGTAGTAGTACAATGTCTTCCTCTGATGTAGAAGTACCCTGTAAATCAGTAGTAGGCTATACAGTGGAGTTGCATATTAAGTGGTTTGGGGTCCTTCTGTAAGTAATTTTGGAGTACAATTTAGTTCTGGAAAATGCTACAAGCACCAATACCACAGGCCAAGCAATCGGCCCGTTACAAACAGGCACATTTTGAATGGGCACTGTAGTCTGTTTTAATGTTAATCTGAGGTCAATAGTTCAAACACCCTTTTTGTTCCCTGTGTAGGCTACCTAGATGCTGCTACCCATGCAACTTGTCATTTTCTTTTCTTTGTTCTTATTCTGTAACGGTTGTCCCCCTGTTTATGTGTCTTTTATGTGTTTCATACCTGCTGCACACCCTATCGCCCTGCAGGGACACAAATAAAGTTGAAGTTGAAGGGAACTATGTGGTTTCCTTGGTTCTGCTCAGATGAAGGGGATAATCACAAGAGAAGATTAAATACGAACCAGGGAATTCAGTTTGAAGGCTTATCAGGCACCAAGACACTGCACAGCGGTCTAAAGGTACTCCTTTGAAGAAGGATTTTGCATCTCTGGAAAGTTATCAAGCCAGTATCGTTCTCTCCTCCCTCTGGAGACCAACACAGTGGTCTCATTATAATAAATGAGGAGGTTGCCTTTTTTGATGCAGCAGCAATGACTCATGTCTAAGCCAAAGACTGTAATACACTGTTAAATTGATGCTAAAACTTTAATTACATAAAGTAATTTGAAGGGATGTTACATCAAATATTGTGCATACAGTAAAACAGCGTGAAGTCAACAGAAAAGGTTAAATTGTAAACACACAATAAAAGAAGGCATGACGAGCAGTTGCATAACGTAAAGCAGACATGTCTCTGCATGTGAGCGTGGTATGGAAACGGTTTTGGTTTATTATGTCTCTCTCTCTCTCAACTCATTTATTGACCTGAGAAAATCTGACAAGTTGACTTATTCTTTTTTGCCATGTGTTAGATGAAGGTGGAATATGTGCGTTACTCTGTTGGAATTTATTCCAGTATGTCTCTGGCTATTGAACAGTGCTCCTCAGCTGCTGTGATCCATCAAAGTCAATCAGCCTTGGCCCAACATCAGCAGGGGGGAAGGGGCAGTTGTTGCAAACAAATATTAGAATTTTTTTAAACCTATTAAAGCATCACAGAGGTAAACCCATCAGAAGGTGTTGGGAAGGTCAACTGCTTAAAAGGCGTGCTAAACCTTGTGGCACATTGTATTGACATGTCAAAACTCATCTGGTGCTTCACGCAAGTTAAAACAAATGAGAAGAATTGTTTGCAAATGCTGTTTCACCACCTCTTGCCTTGAGCTTGGTGACTCAATTTTTTTCTGAGACTTGCATCCATTTCCATGACTCTTTTATACTCACTCCCACCCTGTCTGACTTTCTGGGGTTGTAAATGTTACACCCTTCTGCCAGTGGCCGAGGAAACAGACAGACATTCAGAGAGCACAACACAGAAACAATCTGGATTTACAGGCAGGAGCTTTTGAGCAAAGACGTAACCAGTCTGGTCCTTGTGCTCATGATAGACATTGTTACTTATCATTTAACTGCCATTGGAAAGCACTTCAGGGACACGATTTATTTATACACAGTGGGACACTAACAGATGTGGAATAAACAGAAACACAAGTACTTCCGTATGTGCAGACAAACGCTGCAATCAAATGAAACACAGAACAGTATTGACACAAAAACAATGCAAAAGCACAACATGATTAAACTTGACTCAACGAACAGAAGTGATGCTTGATCCAAACAGCATAGTCGTCCAATGTCTTAATACATTTTGAAACTAGAGATTGAAGATATGCTTTTTTCTGCTCCCTTCTTGCCCTATTTATTACACCACTAAATCTGTATTTAAAAAAAGGAAAAGCATCACATCTTGAAAAGCCATCTCATATGAAATGGAAGTCACATGGAACATTTAGAATGCAGTTTCCAAAAGAGGCTTCCAAGGCAATATTTGACTTAAAGAGAACCTATTATGCTTTTCCATATTTTCTGTTATATCTATGTTAAAATGTCGGATTTTCATGTTAAACATGGCCAAAGCTTCAAATAATGAGGTAAAATGTATTTCAGAAAAATCCGGATGAGCGAAGTCTCAGATTCCTCAATGTTTTGAATGCTCCGTTTTCAACAGGTTTTTTTTCTACTCTTGGCTCTGTGTAACGTAACTCGAAAATGGGTTGCTATGATTGGTCATCTGCTCCAGGCAGGCTACTGAGGCATTTTTTTAGGCTAATGTTACTGCAGTTTTATTGCCACAAGTACTGTAGCTACATGCTAATGCCAGAGAAGCTGTAATCTTGGCTACCAATGTTTTATTTCTCCCCAATTTTGGGTCACATAACTTAGTATTTGGTTTAAAAGCCTTTATATGTGATTTTTGACGTTAGAAAGTGCTGCTATATTCTATTACTGTCCACTGCTAACTATAGCAGCTGCATGCTAATGGCAGGGAAACCTGCAATCTTGGCTGCTATGTCGTTAAACTCTCCCCAATTTCGGGTCACATTACTGCTGAAATATATCCAGTTGGGTAGTATTTGGTTTAAAAGCCTTTATAGGTGTTTTTATGGTACAAAGTCCTGCTGTATACTCTGTTGAAGCCACCGAAAAAGCCACCGAAAAACAGCAACAAAAGAAACACTGATACGGAAAGCTGACCAATCAGAGCAGACTGGGCTTTTTGTCAAAAGTATTTGACTGGAAATGGAATGCTATTCCAGACAACATAAATACCTGTATTTCAAATTTCAATTAAAACATTATTTAAAAACTAATCAACTATGCAACCACTAACATCCTGCTTTTTTTACTTTTATTTTTTTGTTTTTCAACATGGTGCTGAACAGTCCCTAACAAATAAAATGAATAAATAAAAAAATAATTTTGTGAGGGGGGGCTTAAAGAGACAGGCACTCCAACAGGGCAGCAGCCATGGGCAGTATGAGAAAAATAAAGTGTAAACATGTTTTAGTAGAAACACAAAATACAAGTATAAACCTGAAAATGCTATATAAGAGGTCCTCTTTAGTGTTTTATGAATCATGATGGACAGAGCCAGGAGATGTTGTGAAATAACAGGCCCTGCTCTTCTCAGGCTGATTGGCTGAGTCCCACAGCTCTGGGTGGAAAAGTCACATCACAACAGGAGCTAGTAGGGCTGGCTGGCTGAGGTAAGACAACGGCCAACAAACGGAAGCTCATTGGAGGAACAAAAGGAGCACAAGAAAGGATGTTTGAGGAGGTTGTGGGTGCAACTTTACATGTATTACCATGCAATTTATTGCAGACACTCATGGTCTTTTCGAATACCCTGACTTTTCATCTAGCATCATCATCATTTAGATTTTCTGCCAAGTATTTTGGCAGCTTTGGTTTATCTATCTAACAGACCTTACAGAAAACATTACAGCCTCACGGAGAGGCTAGACTTATTTTTCTATAAAGCTGAAATTAGGCTCTTTCAGGTCAGTCATGCCTAAATGAACAGAGTAAGTATTTAATTACCACCCACCCACACACACACACACACACACACACACACACACACACACACACACACACACACAGTTATACTGTTTGAGACAAAGCTATGTCTATAGCAAGGTCTGTCTAATGCTGCTAATTAGGCATTAAAAGCTGATGTAATGTTGACTTCTTCCACAGTCAGAGTGTTTCTATTGTGTGGGTGTTTATAAGGAAGTTCCTTGAAAACCCGCTGTAAATATGAAAAGTAATTACTTGTGTGTGTGTCTGCATTGCCTACGGACTTCAAGCACATACTGTGTGATATGTATTTTCAATTGTGCTATTTTTTTGTCTGAATCGATAAATATGTGTACACCGTGTTAATTTATTCATCAAGAGTATGTGTTTGCATGTGTTGAAGCCCTTCATAGTGCCCTGGTTGGTAAAACACTGCGGCAGATGTATGAGGATGAGGTCACTCACGTGCTGCTTTAAAGACTTACACTGATGCTGAATCACCTCACATGGACGGAGAGCAAAGGGAACAGTGAGTGAAACAGACAGAAAACAGAAAAGGCGTGAGAATGAATTACTTGTTTGTTAAATCTGTCCTGCAATAATGAAAGATTGTCGTCAAAGCAGAAGATGTCATCTCGCAGGAAATGAACGATAAGCAAGAAACGTGTCTCTTAAATAGTGACATTACTTAGCTTGTCTGTTTTGAAACGCACGACTGCTGAGGAGAGGAAGCTCAATCCAGAAAAGAAAAAAGTGGAAGAATGAGAAGAGAAACCGAGACTGGGAGTAAAATTAACAAGAGGAATCAGTGTAGTCAAGGAGGCTGTATTAAAAGAAGGAATGGCAGTGAGAAAGTGGGTGAGTGTGAAATTAACTGGGACAGCGGGAAGAATGCTTTGAGGGCTTATTTTACTAAGACTTTCTACCCGACTACTGGTCTGACTGCCAATATTGCATCTGTTTCTGAATACAGCAGTGACTATGGAAAATCCCCTGGCAGGGAGAATCTCTCTCTCTCTCACACACACACACACACACACACACACACACACACACACACACACACACACACACACACACACACACACACACACAAACACACACACACACACACACACACATCTACAGTTTGATATAACTGACTCTAATTTTGACCTTTGGCCCCAGGCTTGCCCCTTCATGTCACTTGATTTTATCCAGACCTCATCTCCTGCCATCCTCTCTGGCCTCACATGCCTTTCTCCTTCCTTCCCCACAACGCTTCATGCCACATTGGAGGGTTTTAAATTGATCGACCATCAAAGTCTAGACTTTCTTCCCGAGTTTTCTTTGGTTTTTAGTCACCATTTCAAACAGGAATCAGACCACTGAAGGCCTATGGCAGGTGAAACAAGACAAGAAGAGGAAATGAGACGTATCAGACTGAAAACTCCATTAGATGTCTTCGTGGGATCTTTTCTATTATTTTTTTTCAAACTCTGTGGACAGGAGGTGAAAAATCTACCATTGCGACATTTTACCTAAAGTCTTTTCTTCTTTTTTCAAAAAAACCTTCTGTCTGTCACTTTTTCCATCCTGGTTTCTGCTCCTATTTTTCCATGTGGAGATGTATTTAGACAGACAATGAAATATAACAGACCAAAATGATAAATGGATTCTGATGGATTCTTGCAAAAATACAGACAACCGTCTCTTCTGTCCAGCATGGTTTCATTATGTATGACATATGAAGTCAGCAGTTTTTAGATTTGAATAGCTTGCTATGATTAGAGTCCCACTATACATCAATGAGATGATAGTTAACTGTTTTTTCATGAAGACTTTCAGTCATCCAGGACATTGGATCTTAAAGGCAACTGGACCTCATGTTTGATCTTGATGTTTCACTAATCACCACTTATCTCATGGTGACGATTTTAGCAACTTACAATGCTATTTTAAAATCGCTTTCCACCTTTTAGGGTTATGCTTAAAACAAATAATTTAGGCTTAAAATGAATGTTTTTATGACGTGCCTGTGTCCATGTGTCCATTTGCTTTTGAAAGCAAAAGCCACTTCAAAATAGCCTAGAAATCTAGACGCACCCTAGCGGCAGCAAATGTAATTTGCAGCCAGGGGGTCTAGCAACTCTCCATCGGCTTGCGAGCTGGAAAAGCCAAACTCTAGCCGGGCCAATCACATTGTGTATAGAGTCGATGGGCGGGCTTAACATAATGACGGCAGAGTTGCGGCGGTTCCGCGTGAATTCCCATATGGTGAATTCCCTGCTACTTGAAAACAAAGAAGAATGCTGCTGCTGGTGGCGAACAGCAGTCTTTCGAACCGGCTTTGGCCGCGACTCTGGAAGACTTGGAGTTAAGCTTTTCTTTGAGAAAAGAACGGCACTGAGTTCGGAGTTTTGCCGACTGGATAGGCAAAAGTTTAATCTATCAACTAGCTCCGCTACCTTCTTCATTGCTGTGGTTGGTTGTAGCGTGCAGAGGGAATTTGAAAGACAACCGTTTATCCCGCCCCTCGGATTGAGCCCTGCCAATGGTGAGTTCCCAGACCCAACAACTTGATGTGAGTCTGGCTTGTCAGGCTAACTTCAAAAGGCTAGACATGATGAATCGTACAAATGGGAATAACAGCACAAACTTTTCTGACAATCTATTCTTGAAGACGTTCATGATGTTGCAATGAATGCAATCGGTTAAAAACAAAAAGTTGTGAGTAATGAAAAAAACATCTATCTTTTCTTAACTCTGAACACCTGGCCAATGGCTGAGTGAAGTGGACGTTATAGTCGGATTGCCAGCTTAATAAAGTTAAAAAAAGACTTGTATTTAGCGCTTGAAAGAGGAAATATTGAATAATATAATAAGAAATCACACATGTATCATAAGTACAAAGGCCTGTGTGATTACATTTTCAGTTAAGACACTATTTACAGTAAGGATGAACTCATTTTATATTCTTATTTATCCGGCATGCACATCTGTCAAAGGGCCTGTTTTCCAGCCAATGTGTTTTAATAATAATAATAATAATAATAATAACTTTTATTTATATAACACCTTTCATGAAACCCAAGGACACTTTACAGAATTACAGTGGCTATACTAAGGGAGGTTGTAGGCTTTGGTGAACAAGTGTTGTTTCAGGAGTTGTTTTTTTTTAACTGTCCAGGGATGTAGCATTTCGAATATCTGCAGGGAGGGTGTTCCAGAGGGATGGGGCTGCAACACTAAAGGCTCTGTCTCCAAAGGTACAGAGTCTGGTGTGGGGAATGGAGAGCAGGCCAGCGTCTAAGGACCACAGGTTTTGGGGTGGGGTGTATGGATGGAGGAGGTCGGAGAGGTACAGTGGGGCCTGGGCATGGAGGGATTTATAAGTGAAAAGGAGGATTTTATATTTGCTGCGGGACTTAATTGGGAGCCTGTGAAGGTGGAGATTCTCCTTCATTCCACCTCCCCAGGAAAAAAAAATAAAAATGTCTGCTGCTGCTAACACAGCCAGCTTTCCACAGAGACAGCTCAATGTGTTGGCAGAGAGGGAACTGCTAATAGAATGTATGTCTATGTTCTACCTCATATGCCTGCATGAACATGCAACTTTGACCTGGATGCCATTAGTTGGAGTTTAAAGCTGAAACGTTACATCGTTTGATCTCAACAGTTACCATTGGAAATGTTAAAATATTTTTTTGTCTGTTTGTTAATAGCCACAGGATGTAAACATGTTCTTACAGTTGAATGGGATCAAAACAGCATGTGCATATTTTCACCTACAAATGTTACAAAATTGAGGATAAATGTCACAAGAAAGCTTACATTTAATACATTTTTTTAAATTTATATTCTGAATATATAACAATACTTTGTTATTAATATTATTTACCAGCCTGAACGGTTGATACAAGGCAGGATGGGTCCATGCTTTTATGTTTTTTATGCCAAATTCTGACCTCTGATCTGAATGTTGCAGCAGAAATCTTGACTCATCAGACCTGGCAATGTTTTTCCAATCTTCTATTGTCCGATTTTGGAGAGCCCGTGCCAATTGTAACCTCAAGTTTCCTGTTCTTAGCTGACAGGATTAGTGGCACCCGGTGCGGTCTTCTGCTTTAAACCAGTGTTTTAAATTTTAAAGTGATATTTGACCTCTCCCACCCATTTAGGCTCATGTTCAATCCATAGGTTCAATCCAGTCAGTTTTCGGATCCAGAATGCTGCCTTGTTCACACATCATCAAATCTGTTACTCAACCATTTTTTCATCATTCATTTCTTAGGGTTCAATATGTGTATCTAAGTGATGTCTATAATATTGGAGCCAAACCTACTTCAGGATTCCATGCAGAAACAGATGTACTGTAAACACAAAGAGGTACATGAAAAAAACTATATAATATATATAAACTATATAATATATATAATCTATGCTATAGCTAACCAGGTCTGTTAATATAGATGGACACTAAATTTTATCTTTCCAAACACATGCCTCAATTTCTGCACAATATTCTCTAGTTTAATGTGTTTAATATCTCAGTAAATCCTTCAGGCGTATGGTAATTAATGGCAATTTTGGCTATTTCCTGGCTTTCCTAAAAGAGAAACCAAAATTGCCTCTCTTGCTACTGTCGGTCACCTCAGCCACTTTTGTGGATACCTGGAAGAGAAGGAGGAAGGATGTGTTTATGTGTTGAGGCCACCTGGAGAGACTGATATGATTTTAAATATGGATGTCCCCTCCATTCCAGACAGAGAGTCAAGTCTGATGCATATAATACTCTCTAGTTTTTGGCTACCCTCTTAATACTCATTTCTTTTCAGTCTCTTCAGTCTCTGACATCCTGAGCCAAAGAGGATCTGCTGAGTGCTGACTCTCAGCAAAAGGATGAAAGAAGACAGCCAAATTTTGACAGAAGAATGTATCCGCTCTCTTGATTGAATCCAGTGGAATAACTGAATCAAAATCCAACAGGCTTAATTGCCAAGATGAATAATACAGAAATGGAGAGGGCAGCTTCAGAAATTATGGATATGGAAAGTGAAAATACAGGCAAAGGAAATATTACAAACAACAAACAAGGTGTCAGGGTTAGTTTTAAAGCTGTTGCTTCAGTTTCACTGATTTGTAAGCCTGTAAAATTATCTATAAACCAATGCAAAAGGTGAGACTTTATTAGTATAAATATGTGCAATTGTTGTTCATGGATGTTAGGTCTACAGTTTCTGTCATTGTATGAGTTACATTTGGCAGCGAGAAGAGCATTTCACTTTTTTTAAAAGGAAAGTCTGTGATCTCCGTGTGGATTTGTCAAGCTTGGATCAATCCCACATAAACCTAAATGACCCCAGGCCTGCAGTGATTTATCACACTCTGCTGCCTAAACGATGTCCACAAGCCTTTAGACCCAGTGACTGTTGCATAACTGAAAAGAATTACCCAGACACAGTCACGCCCTCCTGCTAAAACAATCTTTTCCTCGCTTTTCTTCACAGCAAAGACTTTCTCAGAGAGAGATTTTCAGGTGTAGAAATGTGAACTCTCAGATGAGACACTACCAGAGGAGTCATAGGGAGCTGATGAAATATACTGTATACACCTATACTTGATTCAAGCTCTTGAGGATGCTTTTCTGTCTGCCTGATATTTTCAGCAGTCATGATGAATCAATCAGTCTGTCAGAAAGAGGTATCAAAAGCTTCCAACAAAAAACCCTGCTGCCTCAGACCCACAGAAAGGTCTGGTTGCTGGCTCTCCGCGCCTGGTGGAGAGCTCCCTCTCCAAAGCACTCAGACTCGGGCTCAGACCCAAACGGGTGCCCCGAATAAAGCTCCGTCACCCTCTCTGCCAGGAACAACGGATGGCGAATGCTGGAAAGTTTTACCTCCTTAATGTTGACACAACTTTTTCTTATGGCTTTCCAGTCTAAATGGGACAATGACAGCTTGTGTAGAGCAAACAGCACAAGCAGTTCACATCAAGGAACAACGTGGGACAGCTTTGCAAGGCGGAGCATAGTCCGGAGCCTAGAAATTAGATGACAAAGCTGCAAGCGATAGGGAGACAGAGGAGGGATTGAAGACCTATGACAAGTCATATGACAAGTATGCAGAGCTTGGATATTTGCTTGGAGGCTAAGAACAAGTATTTAATCTTTTTCTGCATTTGTGATTGCTGTACAGCATGCAATTCCCAACCTTTATTTTTCATCTGATGTGCCATACAGCCCTGTCAGTGCTTTTACACGGTTTCTGTGTTCAAAAACCCAACAAAATGCTAGCGAGGCATAGAAAATGTCTGAATAAGTGATTTTATTTTTGAAGGTTTTTATGCTTTTCTCTCTCTTGGCCACCCAAAATTTATCTTTGAAATGTGGTACATTAACAGAGTTATGCAAGAAGAAAAATAAATCTGTGAGCACCCACTGAGAAAACCATGCCAATAGCTGAGCTCTTGTTTCCCAAAGTGTGTATCTGAGTGTTTGAAGAAAGAGTCTTCTTTGTTGCATTTGAAAGTTCTTCTAACACACTGACCAAATATGCTAAAACAAGGTACTATTGGATGGACATTCCTTAAATCCCTGATGGAGACTAAAAATGGGATAAATGTGTACGTTTCACTTTCACATTTTTGCATGAAAAGAGGTTTTTAGAAAATAGCACTACACAGAGAATCGGGGAGAAAGAAAGAAAAAAGGACAGATTTTCAGAGAGGGGTTTAACTCAGACACAAAGACAATTTCCCAATGTGTTTCTTTTTTCCCTTTCAGATGTTAAAGAAACTTTATCCTGAGTGAGTTCCATCTCTTATTTCATGAAGTGTGGAAGAGGGAGAAAAAAATTTGGCACACCCAAACTTTTACAGAGCAAAAGTGGGCCACATTAAGACAAACCATCGTCTTATAAATGGGGAGACTTCTGTTTTTAAAGGCTGGCAAAGTCTCCAAAATTAAACGACTCAAGTTTGTCTACTTTATTTATGGCTCGGATACATTTGAAGCCATTTATTCCAAAAGCAGGCTGAAATCAGTTACTAGTTTGTCTGTGTTTCCTCAGGCTTTCTGCTGCAGCTGGTTTTTGCAACATCAGTAGTATTTTGATATTTAAGTCCCAGAAGGCCTGAAGGTAAGATTTAAAGTGTTCATATTATGCTAATTTTCAGGTTCATAATTGTATTTAGAGGTTACTGTAAATCAGAATAGCTTTACATGGTTTAATTTTCAAAAAGCACCATATTTTTGTTGTACTGCACATTGCTGCATCTCCTCTTTTCACCCTGTGTGTTGAGCTCTCTGTTTTATCTACAGAGTGAGGCATCACATTTCTGTTCCATCTTTGTTGGGAGTCGCACATGTGCAGTAGCTAGGTAAGCACTGCTAGCTAATCAGAAGCAGAGCATGAGGGCGTGTCACGCCAGCAGTAGGCGAGCATTATAAAATGTGTTACAAAGTGACGCACGTTCGTCACGGAAGTAAAGGCTGGACTACAACAGAGCTGTTTGGAGCAGTTTGTGAACAGTGTTTTCTCTGGAAGATGGTAAGTGCCTTTGAGTATTTTCACTTTGGAAGCCTATTACATGCACAAAAAAGATATATAACAATAAAGGAAAGGGAAAACGCCAAAAAGCATAATATGGGCACTTTAGCAATCACTATCCATGCAACAATAGAGTCAAAATATAGGTCATAATTCACCGATTAATTTCAAAGTGTAAATCAACTGTAATAACTTAATACAACCGAAAGGGTGCCAATTTCAGTCTCCCAATTGGAGTTTTGTCTCCATGTGCTTGAACTCAGTGTCCGCTGAAAACCAGTTCACCTCTACATCATGACACCACCTCCAGGAAAAGGGAGAGATCTCTGGAATGTGAAATTCCCACAGGCAAACTGGTCAGTCCTAATCACTGACAGGAAGAGTGGAGTCACTTAGATGACGGGAGATGAACCAGCTGGAAACCATTGTAAAGTTAAAGTAAAGCCCTCAATAGTTTTTGGTTTGTTTGTGGAAACCTACTTGTTTTTTTAACATAAAACTCATGAGTTACACACAGTGTACTGCTACTGTGGGTTGTATGGATGAAGAGCTCTTTTGAAAGTCTGTCTGAACCAATGCTATGAATATATACTGTAACTCCCATATATTCATCATTGAAATGCACTTGATAATATAGTTTCTGTGCCAAAAAAAAGGTGCATTCAACTCAATGTGTTGTACAGAGAATCTACAGCAGGAACCCTTAGAAAACACTGCCCTCTTTTGGTAACACTCTAAAGAAGCAGAGCAGATCATACAGTATAGTCTGATATTTCAGCTCAGACAGACAGATAATCATTTTACAGTACTGGTCACACAGTATGCCTTAGATAGTGTTACATTTCCTCAAGTTTGCACATCTTGTTCACTAGTGTTGACTTTATCAGTAGGGCTGTGGTTTCTCAGCAAGCACTGTTTTTCTAACTAAAATTGAAATCTGAGTAGAAAAAAATAAATCTTAAAAAAAGTAGTGGGAAAACAAATGTTGATAACAATCATGTCGCACCATACAAGAGGATAGCTGAGAATTACAGCCAAGGAGAGCTCTTTGAAGTGGACTGGTTTCTCAATACCTGCCTCACCAAATGCGGTAAAAAATGCTTACGCTTGTCTCTAAAGACTATGTTTTGTTGATTGGAATTCCATGACTTGTTTAACACCCATTAAGAGTGATCTTCATTGTTATACTGTAGCCTCTGTGCTGGCCACCACTGTGACTACAATCACCATGCTTTTGTCCCTGTCGCCCTTCTATGACATAACTACTTTTAAAAAGCATCTTAATAGATAATCTATCACAGCACATAGAAAGAAAAGAATGAAGCACCAACCATTCAGCTTGTATAATTTAAATCCTATCATTTTATTATATTACATCAAAAACATGGACTGCAATAACATTTTGTGATTACAGTGTGACTTATTCTGACAAAGACAAAGCTCACTGAATATACACTGGTTATCTGACACTTAGTTTACATGTGTGGCAGCCAATATTTGGGTGTAATTAAAAATAGCCAGCCTTGATGTGAAAGGTGGTCAATTTGTGCGCTTGAAAAAAGTATGGAGGTCGGGTACAGACCTGAGATAATAAAGCACTTGCAAACAAGTTTTTAAGTTTGCTTCAACCTTTAATTATATATATATATACACATACATACATACACACACTAAATATTTTAAAGTTAACTTAATCAACGTTGATGCAGCTGAACATCTGAAAGTCCAAACTGTTGTAAATCTGAATATGCCACCACTCAGATACTCCAAGCAATGTAAAATGAAAAATTATTTGCAACTACTATTTGACCCAGGTCCAAGTCTGGGTGAAAGGGAATATTTGAGGATTATGTTCTACTTTTTGGCTGTCTGTAGACGCTCGCTCACATTCTCCCAGTTGATGACATTCCAGATAGCCTTAACATAGTCCGGCCGCACATTTTTGTACTGAAGGTAGTAGGCATGCTCCCATACATCGATACCGAGGAGGGGGA
This sequence comes from Perca fluviatilis, assembly GCF_010015445.1. NCBI lineage: Eukaryota > Metazoa > Chordata > Actinopteri > Perciformes > Percidae > Perca > Perca fluviatilis. Next base: position 21,677,100 of record NC_053129.1, read on the forward strand.
TGAGACCTTAGGGTCGGAGACAGGAAACGATTACTCTGATGGCTCTGTTTCATACCCGTCTTATACAGTATCTAGTTTAAAGAGTTTTTTTACTGACCTGTAGTTCCATGCAGTGGATCCTGGTTAGCACAAGCAGCGATACGGAGTCTTCCACTCTCCTTGTCGTAACCCAGCCAGCCCCAGCCCGAGCCCTGCACTGCCACTGTAGCAGCAGACATCTTCTCCTTCATCTTCTGGAAGGAGCCAAAGTCCAGCTTAATAGCCTCCATCAGCTCCCCTACAAGAGGTCACACACACACACACACACACACACACACACACACACACACACGCTACTTCAGGGCCATACTAGACATTAACAGCAAAAAATACTAATCAGAGAAAATAATTGCTCCCAATTCTTTTGCAATAAATTAAATATAGCACAATTAATTTTAGGCAAGCCACACAATATTGTGTATTCTAAATGATGTCCCCATATAACCCATCTAGACAGATGCTTGGGGGCAGAACGACAAAAGAAAACAACCTTATTGTAACACAATGCTGAGCTCAGCTTTACAGGTTGCTGTGACACTGGAGTCTTGTTTCTGTCCACCTGATGAATGTAAGACCAATATTAATTGCACTTTTAACTCTGGTTTGGTATGAAAAAATCCTCATTAACACATCTTGGACTTTAGCTTCACAAGCCAGATATTTACTGTACTCTCTGCTGTTTATGCTGGGATAGTAGTATATTTCCAGCTTGTCTGAGCTTGTTCACTGCGAGTAGATGGCTATGTTTTATATTGGTGGATGGAGTGGGTGGCAAGACTCAAAACTACAGTCCTTGTGAGGCATTATAAACCAAAAATAAAATTAGATTTATTACAGATTCATGTGTTGCTTAATGCAGGTTTAAGTTAACTACAAAACAAAGCTGTGTAGGAAAATAAAAGAAAAGCTGTTTATGCTGGATGGATTTCTGCCGTACCCTGTGGCTCGCCACCACCATTTGGGGAGAGGTTTGTCCAGAAGATAGTGTGGTTAATGTGGCCTCCTCCATTAAACTTTAGAGCAGGCTGGAGGGCAACCTGTGCTGTCACATCTCCTAAAATGCAATGAAGAAATGTTTAGAATATATTGAGAGTTTCCCTGACATAAATGTTAAAAAATTGTACCCTGGTAGTCAACATTTAAGTTTATACCCTTTGCTAGTGCCTCCTGATATTTCTCCTCTGTAACATTGAGGTTGTTGACATATGTTGCATGGTGCTTGCTGTGGTGCAGCTGCATTATCTCTGCATTGATGTGGGGCTCCAGGGCACCATAGTCATAGGTCAGGTCAGGGAGCGTGTGCTTCTGTCTTGATGCAGCTACCTGGTTTATAGTTTGGCTGAGGCTGGCTGCACACCTGGAACGAAACAAAGGTAAAACTTACAAACCATTACAATATGGAAATAAAATGTAGCTTTTAGTCAGGTTTAGAGAAGCCAACATGAAAGGGAAATTGGCATACGAATTATCTTAACCGCAATTTCTGGTTTCCAAATATAAAGAGAGACCAAAATAACTTGGCTAACTGTGGTGCATGTTTGATTAAATTGTACAGTAACGTCAAGTTATTAGCCCAAGATAGCCTGGCACAGGTGGGTTCAACTGTTTTATAACCCTTGCGCAACTAGCTTGTAGTGACCTAAATATCTGGTGTTGATAGCATGCAGTAACGTTAGTTAACTTGGCGTTAGTTAGTTAGATATTACATACTGTCTATGGATATTACTGAATAAAATGGTGGCACCGAGTTCGCTAGGAATGAACAAGTGTGTCCGAAAATAACAACATTCATTTCAACAATTCACACGGAAGCCCATAATTGCAGGACTATGCGACAGTTAAACGAAATACTTTATTTAGTGTGCGCCACAAGCTAACCTTGCCGAGCTGCTAAACTAAGTTAGCATCCTGGCTAGCTAACTGTTAGCTCTGAATAAACAACTGTCTGTCTCAAGTCCATGAGCTATCGCTACTAGCAGGAGTCATCTGTCCTAATTCCTTGTGCTTTTTGAACAGGGTAACGTACGGTAAATTGATATACGTTTTACCTGCGCATTTGGCCAACTCTGCACAGCATGCTGAAAGTATTACTTGCAGGTTAGACGGGACAGAGACAGACACACATGCAACTGCCCTTGAAATTTGACAGTGCAGCCGACCGTACCATTATCGTCCTGTGGGGGTGTTGACGAGAGTGTACAGGCAAACCGCAACTGCTACTGCCAAGCAAACTTACTCCTGTTATTATTTCGGAAATGTTGATAGCGTCATGTGTCATAATTTATTCAAACCATAGACTGTATACAGTCTATGATTTAAACATAATATATTGTGTATTGTATCCCTCCCTCTTCTATAACATTTGTCACTGCATATATTGTTATTGAAATAATTTGCCCATGTGTATACATTATATTGTATTTATTTCCGTTTTGAAACATACGATGTAAGTGTTAATAAATTACACATAACATCAAATAAAGCCATAATAATTAAATCATAGTAAATAATTAGTATTAGCAGGCTGCGAAGGATCACGTGAACGTCACTTCTACCCTTCTACCCATACTGTCTATGCTTCTACCCCAGATCGGAGGCAATGCCAGAGATCGTCTATGTTGAGGAAAATGAATCACTCAGAAATGGTGGGTTCACATTTTTCCCAACCATAACTCAATAACTAACCTAGCAAATCATCTGGACTACAGACTTTAATATACACATTTGACACAAGTGAATGTTGCTGAAATGTCCTAACAGGCCTGTTTAAAGGCCAACAAACTTACAAAATAAATCAGGATGCCCAGACATCCCCACATCTCATTTTAAGAAATTTCTCATGCTAACAAAATAACCACACATGTCCATCATTCAGAAATAAACTAATTTGGTTTATATAATGTCATTAAAAATTGGGGGAAATCCCCTTTTCCCAGAGCCCACGGATGTCTTCAAATTGCTCGTTTCTTCCAACCAACAGTCAAAAATCAAAAGATATTCAATGTAGGCCTATTATAATTAAGAAGCTGGAACCAGGCAGTTTTTTTTGGCAGTGATCAATCAATTGATTATTAAAATATACAATTGTTATTAATTAATCAACTAACTGTTTCAACGCTTTCAAACATCCTCATACATCAAGATCACCAAACTGTGTCCCATACAAATTGTTGTATTACAAACCTAACCTTTAATACAATACAAATAAAAAATAGAAGCATGTCCCATACCTTTTTTCGAAATAAACAACTATTAACTGTTTATTGTTGCTGAGCTGAAATAATAATGGACGAAGAGCCCCCCTCCACTCAGTCACAGTATGTATTGTGCGTCCCGGTCACGTTTTAGATTCCGGAAATCTCGGCGGAGTGAGAGGTCTGGTTTTTTTATATCCCCGTCTCTGGTTGTACTCTGCAGCAACGCAAGTGCAGCAGCTCGGTCAGATCCATTCTGTTCTGCCGTCAGCGATGAAGATGATGGTGAAGCGAATCAACAACGCATAAATTCACAGCTAATTTTAACGTAGTTGTAATTTTGCGTCTTGTTAAGAATCCGTGAAGCTGAGAGGTTCCACAAACGTCGAAAGATACGGGCCTGGTAAGTGTTTTGATAGCCGAAGGCCCGAAATCTGCAGCCAAGAGCCCGCTAGTTTCAGGAAAAGGAGCGCAAGGGAGGGAGTCATTTCCTTCACCGCCATTTTGTGATAACAAGGAGCCGAAAACAGAGCCAAGAATTGCATGATGCCAGGCGGAACATACAGAAAATATTGTAGCTTCACACCGTAGTTAAATAGCCTTTATTTATTTTGCTAGCGGATGCCAAATGTTATTGGCACCCGAGAGTTAACCTCTGTTCGCTTATTTATATTCCTTGCCATCGTTGCTGGCTCCTGCCACACCAGCTAACATTAGGTTCGACTGCTCTTATTGATTGGTAATGTTAATGTTAACTGTTATTTTGTAGGCCATGTAGTTTACTTGGACGCCGCACACCTTTTAATTTCATTTGTTAGTCGGAAACAACATTTGTATCACTTTAATAAACTTGTCATACATGTCATATTTTACTGAGTGTAGACAGCCAACGTGTTAGAGCTTAAGATGATGCAGCCGCTTCAACACACGACACCAAGCTGTAATTAATGATGTTTTTTTTCTTTCATATTTACTTCTAGAGTTCACAATGACCAACGAAGAGCCTCTACCCAAGAAGGTGAGCGTCTTTTCTAGTTGATCATGTGTCACGAGCCCCTTCATGTGTTATTATGAGCGTAATGTATTGATGGGCTTCTTTGTCTAACCAGTTTGTTTTTCTTTTCTGCAGGTTCGCCTCAGTGAATCTGACATGAAGACCCTGACCAGAGAGGAGTTGTGTACAAGGTAGATAACCGCTCTACAATTGGAGGCTAATTATGTTGTGGAGAAACTTGATCTATAGGTTGAGCTGTTCATGTTTACGCATGCTCTGCTCCTCTCAGGTGGAAACAGCATGAAGCATATGTCCAGGTCCTGGAGGCAAAATATACAGAGCTATGTTGTAAGTACATCTGCTGTTACTTAAATGTAATCCAATACAACATGATTTCTCCTGCCCGTATATTGGACAAACTATACTATTGTATTTAGCTGCTTGTGAAATGGATATTTCTCCTGATGCATTTTCTTCTTCTCTTCACCGTCTTAGCCAATGATGTGCCGGGGTTGAAGGAGTCCGAGGAAAAGCTCAAGCAGCAGCAGCAGGAGTCTGCACGCAGGGAGAACATTTTGGTCATGCGACTTGCCACCAAGGAGCAGGAAATGCAAGAGTGCACAGTATGTATCTATTCCAACACCTTCTTAATGATTGTTGATATTATTATTATTATTATTATTATTATTATTATTGGGAACTTGGTTTTTATTGATTCACTCCTTTAATTAATGTTGACTGCTTCTGACAGAACTGTTGATGGACCCAGCACCTCCATAGAGTGTAACTGAATTCTTATGTTCTCTATACTTACTGATGCTCTGTTTATCTTTAGTGCTCATTAGCATTGCGCTGTCTCACTACTCTGACTGCAGCTAACCATTAATGTCATGACATCATTGCTCATGGGTTAAATGTCAAATGCTCATCACAAGTTGCCATGTCTTAAACTTGCTTACTTAGTCCAATCAATGGCAAAAAAAACGTGAAAAATGTTATGAGATGCAAAAAATAAGCAAACGTGTTGTATTCATTGGTTTCATTCATTGTCCTGGTGTGTAGACTAAAGGTAAAGTGTGTCAACGAGGGCATCCTTAGCTCTTATTAGATTGACAGCTCAGTGGATCACCCAGTGGCTTCATGGCAGCACATGCCATTCTTGCAGCTGCACACAATGCACACTGGTAGAGTTTAGACAGGTTTTAAACTTGGAACCCTGTTGTCACCTTCCATTTGAACACTGAGCTGTAATGGTTAGTAGAATATTTGACTGAAATGGCTAAATTCTTAGTTTTGAGGCATACTAGCTACATCTTTCTCTAATGCAAATATGTATATATATTCAAATAAGCTCTGTGGAAAGTTGTGTGGCAATTTGGCTCCATCGCCTGAAGATGGGTCAAGGTAAAGGACTGGTACTCGTACCAATCAAAAGTTCTTTATTGGAAGTTATATACTACACTTTACTGGTCAGTAACAACTGTTTGTTTTATCCTGCAGACCCAGATCCAGTACCTCAAGCAAGTCCAGCAGCCGAGTGCGGCCCAACTGCGGTCATCCATGGTGGACCCAGCCATCAACTTGTTTTTCCTCAAAATGAAGGCTGAACTAGAACAGACTAAAGACAAACTGGAGCAGGCCCAAAATGAACTGAGTGCCTGGAAATTTACACCTGATAGGTAAAGACAATCAAAATAACCCCCCTCCCCCAAAAAAGTCAAGACTTCCTCATGCCCCCCACCCTCACTCTCACTGCAGGCATGCAGGAACAATGGTGGGGTGGAAGGCTGACAAATGCTGTACTCACCACGAGACTCAGACTTTACAGAAAGCCAGTCACTGCTGTTTTTGTACTCTTGCACTGTGCCAGCTACATATCACATAACCTAAAGCGAAAAGACAGAATGGTCAGGTGACACTTGTGTTTCAGCTCTCTCCCCTTGTATCCCCTCACCGTCCAAGGGCCTGAAGGAGTCCGGACTGTTCATGAAGAGGTGGTCACTCACTTCCCGACACGGATATGCCCTCCCCGCCCCCTCAGCTCAAACCAGACAGTTCACACATTAAATAGGGGGGTTATGGTGGAGGTTGAGTCAGGCAGGGAGCATCCCTAGCCTAAAACAGCAATTGAACATTTTACAGACAATTCCCAATACTTGGTTTATAAAGACATTTAACTGTGGATTACACCACACATACCCGCTAGTCTGCCTGAGAAACGTAAAGACTTTTTGGACAGTCTAGATACATTGCAGTAACATGAGGAAAGTTTCTAGGATTAAAAGTAAGACTGTGGGGGGGGGGGGAGAGCCGATAGAAATGATGTTAAGACTGTGAGCGGAGCCAGATCCTCGGTCGACAGAGGAGTATGGTTCAGGGATGAGGGTCCAGTCGCCTGTGTCTTTGAACATGGGCCCACTCACGGTAGAGTGTATTTACATGTTATATTTTGTGACTTGTTTCTTTTTATTGGCATATAATTTGATCTTTCTCTTGTTTCTCTGAAACAAACACTTACTGCAGTGTGTGTGAACCAAGACCCATGATTGGCTTTGATTGTTTACACTTATATATGTATAAATATTTGCATTAAGCTTTGCTTAATTCTTTAGATACATACTGAAACACACTGCTGTAGGTGCACTGAGTCCTGTTTTCAAGTTGTGATTGCAAATGTCTTTAACAAGTCATGTTATGAGTTGATGAGAATGTATTTATTGTATTTCTGTGTATTTTTGTGATTGACCTCACAATCTCTCCCTCAGCCATTTACGCCAATAGCTCATTAGATCATTCTTGTCTCACCTGTGTGGCACAGATCTTAAGCCACTGTTTTCAGAATGAAACACTGTATTTTCCTGTCTTTTAAGAACTAATTTATACTCTGGTCTCTCACTTATGCGAGACAGTGAGATTTGAGCTGGCAGTGTATACACAGCCTTTTGAGAGCTAAAAACACCCGCAAGCAAGCGTCTGCCCAGTCCTCTAGAGAAATGAATGGTTATAACTGTCAATTGAGAAGAAATGCAGCAAATGCAATTAACCAAATGCTCAGTGTATAATAACATTTTTATGACCAAAAAGTAAGAATAACATACATGGTTTCTGAGCTTTCACCACTTTTGATGACTGCTTCTATAGGGGACAGTTATTTGCCATTACTGTTAATATTTCCTTTTCCATTGGCCAATTGACTTCCATAGGCATTTATTGACTAAATAGATGGCAGTTAGTTATGGTTGTAAATAATGTGTATGCCTGTCATTTGTTTGCAAATTTGGCTTCTTATTAGGTCTTTTGTAAAGCATAGCCACAAAAACAGCTAACGTTAAAATAACAGGTGTGCTGGACTGTTGGAGAATTCATCAACCTGTTGTGAAGTTGAGAAAGCAGCGCCTAAGGCAATCTGATTTTACTGTTGAAACACTTGCTCCTGTGTGTTTTAAAAGGGATGACTACACTAAACCAGTACCGGGTTCTACAGTGAATATTTCCTTTTTTTGCTACTCTAAGTACTCATAGTTAAGGGTTGATATTGAAATTGGAGGGTTTCTTGTAGCGTGTCATTCTAATATTACCCTGTTAAATTTTGTATTCTGCTTTTTCCTCCCACTCGGTGATGTAGCAAGTGCATTTAAATTTCAGAATTTGGTAGCGACAGAATTGTTACTGTTTAAGGTGCTCACTTTTCTTTAATGTGCACATAGTGAATTAAGTTGCGGTGTAAGAATGGATAGAAATGTGGGTCTAGGTAACTTGTTTTCGGTTTCAACCACAGTGAGGATTCTGCATTTTTAAAACATACTCATAATTTAGTGTTTAGTTCTAGAAAAAAATATGAGTTTGTACTTTGGGTCTTTTACAAGAAAATAATTTTGATTATTTGTACAAAGCAGATTTTTGCCAACCTAATGAAAATCCTGTTGTGACTAGAGCCATTAAGGGACGGCCAGGTTGGAGAGTTTATGTTGACCCCTTAGCTTGTGGATCAGGCAGTTAGAACAGGATCAATGGCATCTCTTTTCCTGTTGTCTTTGTCTCCTGGTTCACTGCGTGATGTGAGACTTGTTTCCCTTACAGCCAAACAGGGAAGAAACTGATGGCCAAGTGTCGAATGCTGATTCAGGAAAACCAGGAGTTGGGTAGGCAGATGTCCCAGGGACGCATCGCCCAGCTGGAGGCTGAGTTGGCCCTGCAGAAGAAATACAGCGAGGAGCTCAAGAGCAGTCAAGACGGTGAGAACATGAGCAGCATCCACATCTCACAGCCTGACCATTTTTACAATACCAAGTGTGACTGCTTGTCATTTGTACACCTTTCTTCTACTGTCGATAAGATTTTTTGACTTTGTTCTTTCTCGGTTCCTGATCTCTGTCTCTCCCAGAGTTGAACGACTTTATCATCCAGCTAGACGAAGAGGTGGAGGGGATGCAGAGCACCATCCTCGTCCTGCAGCAGCAGTTGAAAGAGTCTCGTCAGCAGCTGTCTCAAACTCAGGGGGCATTGGCCGGAGCAGGAACCAGCAGGACTTCACCCGCTGCTTCCTGCTCGTCCGCTGAACCGTCCACCCAGCCTGAGCAGGCCAGCGCACCCTCTGAACCAATGGGTAAAGATTACGGGAGGGTCTCCAACGGACCAAGCAACGGCAACTCATCCCAGAGGAGCGAGACCACCACACCCAGCCTGTACCGGGAAGTCAGCAGCACTGAGGAAGACTTCCCCATGTCCCCCATGGTTTCCAGCCCCGGTGAAACTGAGACCAAACTGTCCAACCACTCTGAGGAGGCTTCAGGGAGTCAGACTGCTGCTGGGAGAGTTGGAGGACCTGTGGGTTTCGGGAGCCAGCTGAGTGCAGGGTACGAGAGCGTGGACTCTCCGACAGGCAGCGAGACGTCATTGACTCAGCACTCGAATGACACAGACTCCACCACCGACCCCCACGAGGACAAGGCTGCCCTGGTGACCAAGGGCACCAGGACTGCAGGGTCACGGCACTCTCAGAACGGCCTGGACTCCAGCACGAGCGACAGTGCGGTTTTGTAATGTACTTTGACGTGTACTGTCTTTTCTTTTTCTTTTTTATACAATATACAAACAAGGCAACAAATGCATAGTCTGTAACACAGCGCTGCTGTCCAAGATATTTGGTTTTCACCCTCCTCCCCTTGCCTATCGTGATGCCTCTGTCACATTTGTGTTGCTAAACAGGGATAGAACAGGTATGGGTTAATGTTAGATTTGAATTGAGTGGATGTATGGTTTAAAACTAGTATGTTTCATTCTGCTGTTTCTTTGAGCATGTCTATGCTGTTCTCGTTGGAGCTCTTGACACTGAAATCAGGCATCTGGTGTTGTAACTCATCGTCAAAAGTCAGTAAAATCACTGAATTACAGTAGCTTCGCAATATTCAAGGTCATTTTTAGATGTTGGCCTGTGTTTTTTTTTTTTAATGCAATTTTAATTTTTCATTGACAAAAAATTCTGTTCAAAAGACTGTTGAATTGTGAGTAGTTTATATGCGATGTTCATATTATTCTGACTTCAGTCCTTTTCATGTACTGACCAAATACCAATAAAGATTTTAATACTACAGAGTGAAACTCATTACTACCCATCAATCCGTTAATATGGAAACCCATAACTTTTCTCAAGTGATCAACAAGTATTCAAAAGTTATCATATAATCTACCCCACTTGGTCTAAAAGGCTGCTCCTTGGGTAACTTTTAACAAAGTATTACCCTAACCAAAGTAGATACTTATTATTTGGAAAGCATAATATAATATGAATATACAGTAAAGAGTTTTGGGAAAAATACCTTTTTATTAAAAAAAAAACAAAAAAAACTTGAAATTAAAATTAATCCAGCCCATTACAATGAATGAACACCCCTCCAAAACACCTGGTGGCACTGTGGCGCATCTCCCCACCAGTTACACTTGCACATATCCTACTGTGTAGCTCTGACAGGACAGGCAGGCGGCAGTGTCAACAGAGCTCACGGTGCAGTGTGGACAGACAGCAGCAACACTGAATCAAGCTTCTCTCAAACTTACACCAGCAGTTTATCACAATGAACTCAGAGCCTGTTGTCATCATCTCTGCTGCACGGACACCAATTGGTAAGCTTTAATATCCCTCTTATAAGCGTTCATTTAAAACCGTTTGCTAACATTGCTTTTTTACTGTTGCTAACATTACACTGGCTCGTTGTCTCGGTAGTCAAATTGACGGTGGTTTGAATTACTTATGAATGTAGCCATCATGTTTCTTTGTACGTAACGTTACTTATAGTCACATGAGCTGATTTATCAACGACGTTGTTTAATTTGGCAAAGTGGTTGATGTCATTCAATAAAATACGCCGAGTCTTGTAGAGCTCTGATTGGCTCGCTCATGTGTGGAGTGTTCTGTGACCATCGATTGGCTGGCTGGTCATAGTGCCACGGAGCACGAGCGTCCTACCATTGGTTATCTACAACATGTCCAGTGTGTCAGAGCTAGTTGGGCGTGTTTCCTCTCCAAAATGTGATACATTTAATTTGACAAGACAAACGACTGCGTAACCACTAAAGTCAACAATTTATTAGCACGACAAAGGCAAGTTAAAACAGGTGTGTTTGAGCTGCTTTTTAATGGTGTCCACATATATACGTATAATATTGGTGACATCTTTAAGTTATACTTATTTTGTCCAACCAGTGCTCCCAAGATAAAATTTGGTTTTTTTTATCAGCTAACCGACTAATCGATATAAATCGAATAATTTTAGCACTAAAACGGACACCAACAAAACAACCACAGTTTGTCCCTAAAGATCTTCCATTGGATAGTGCCTTTGATTACAGTTATTTGGGCTGTGTCAGCCTTTGATTACAGTCTCCTCTCCATGTAAAATGACTAGTGTTCCAGTGCGTCGACCCTCCACCCCAGTTTGCTCAATGTGCTCATCCTTCAATATTTTTTTCGCTCTATTTTTACACAGGGTCCTTAAACGGTGCTCTGTCCACGGTGCCTCTGCCTGACCTGTGTTCAGTTGTGATCAAGGATGTTCTGAAGCGGGCCGGGGTGAAGCCAGAAGAGGTCTCTGAGGTTATCATGGGACACGTCCTAACAGCAGGTGAAAGCTCAGGAAATCGCTGAGATAAAAGTGTGACAGAGGTCTTATATTCTGTTTCCCATTTCATATGTGTTGTGTTAACACTTGTTTGGCAAGATACGGCTTCTCTTTCACAATATTTGCGCTCACTCAACCATCAAACTCACCTTGTCTCATTGGTCTCCATTTTGTTTTTTTCTCCTTCTGTCCTTAAGGTCATGGGCAGAACCCGGCACGGCAGGCCAGTGTTGGGGCAGGTATCCCCTACCCTGTCCCGGCCTGGAGCTGCCAGATGGTGTGTGGCTCTGGGCTGAAGGCTGTGTGTCTGGGAGCTCAGTCCATCCAGACTGGAGAGTCCACTGTGGTGGTGGCAGGGGGCATGGAGAGTATGAGCAGGGTAGGTTATGACACAAGAAGTGTCGGAGGGGAATATGCAATTGCAATTAGATCAGATTGATAATAGAATGTGTGGGTATCTTCTTTAAAAGCCTATTCATTGATCAGATAGTATATGATTATATATAAAGTATTACTTTTTTAATATTTGAGAAATATGGTCTTGTAGTAAACTGAAAAATAGATTTGTAGAAAACATGTATATTACTCAAATGAATGTATAAAATATTTTCAGTATCACACTTTGGGTATCTAAATGGCTCTAGTATTAAACATTTTAAAAAGATAGCCAACCCTAGAAGAAAATTATGTAGTTTAGTTTGGTTAGTGCGTATGAACCCAACAAAATTAAGTCAACAGGAACAAGAACCACTTGTACGAATATATATATATATATATATATATATATATATATATATATATATACATACATACATACATACGTCACGATGCGGTATGTATGTATGTATATATAATATATATATGTAATATATACACACATATATAAACATATATACACATATATATACATATATACATATATATATACATATATATATATATATATTACATATATACATATATAACATATATATACATATACATATATATATATATACATATATATACATACATATATATACATACATACACATACATACATATATATATATATATATATATATACATACATATATATATATATATATACACATACATACATACATACATACAGTGCCTTGCGAAAGTATTCGCCCCTTGAACGTTTCAACCTTTTGCCACATTTCAGGCCTCAAACATAAAGATTTAAAACTGTAATTTTTTGTGAAGAATCAACAACAAGTGGGTCACAATTATGAAGTGGAACGAAATTTATTGGCTATTTCAAACTTAAAAGAAAAAAAACACCAGGGTTGAAAAAGGGACAATAACCCTAATAAACACAAATAGAACCCGGGTCCCAAACAGAGAATCAGACTTTTTTCCAAGAGGCCCATGATCACTCTGGATGAACTGCAGAGATCTACAGCTGAGGTGGGAGACTCTGTCCATAGGACAACAATCAGTCGTATACTGCACAAATCTGGCCTTTATGGGGAAGAGTGGCAAAAGCCATTTCTTAAAGATATCCATAAAAAGTGTCGTTTAAAGTTTTGCCAAAAGCCACCTGGGAGACACACCAAACATGTGGAAGAAGGTGCTCTGGTCAGATGAAACCAAAATCGAACTTTTGGGCAACAATGCAAAACGTTATGTTTGGCGTAAAAAGCAACACAGCTCATCACCCTGAACACACCATCCCCACTGTCACACATACGGTGGTGGCAGCATCATGGTTTGGGCCTGCTTTTCTTCAGCAGGGACAGGGAAGATGGTTAAAATTGATGGGAAGATGGATGGAGCCAAATACAGGACCATTCTGGAAGAAAACCTGATGGAGTCTGCAAAAGACCTGAGACTGGGACGGAGATTTGTCTTCCAACAAGACAATGACCCAAAACATAAAGCAAAATCTACAATGAAATGGTTCACAAATAAACATATCCAGGTGTTAGAATGGCCAAGTCAAAGTCCAGACCTGAATCCAACGAGAATCTGTGGAAAGAACTGAAAACTGCTGTTACCAAACTCTCCATCCAACCTCACTGAGCTCGAGCTGTTTTGCAAGGAGGAATGGGCAAAAATGTCAGTCTCTCGATGTGCAAAACTGATAGAGACATACCCCAAGCGACTTACAGCTGTAATCGCGCAGCAAAGGTGGCGCTACAAAGTATTAACTTAAGGGGGCTGAATAATTTTGCACGCCCAATTTTTCAGTTTTTTATTTGTTAAAAAAGTTTGAAATATCCAATAAATTTCGTTCCACTTCATGATTGTGTCCCACTTGTTGTTGATTCTTCACAAAAAATTACAGTTTTATATCTTTGTTTGAAGCCTGAAATGTGGCAAAAGGTCGAAAAGTTCAAGGGGGCCGAATACTTTCGCAAGGCACTGTACATACATAAATAATAAGGGTATAGGTGCAGTTTAGTGTCCTAAATTAGCCCCAACCCTAACACCTGTTAAACAGCACAGGTGGTTTAGCAGGTTCATAATTAAGGGCTTTGTATGGGGAATTTGGGATCCTAAACTGCACGTATACCCATAATAAGTTAATACAAACATTTTCTTGCATAAGGCCCAATGTTTTCCAATGGTCAAGGGGTGAAAAGACTGATATTTCCTCGATGATAAGACAGTTTGTTTCCTGGTCCCACCAAAGGCTCCTCACACGCTGCAAATGAGAGCAGGTGTGAAGATGGGCGATGCCTCCCTGCAGGACTCCATGGTGGCTGACGGCCTGACAGACGCCTTCCATGGCTACCACATGGGCATCACAGGTGTGCATGGCTGAGAATATGCATTTGCAAAAGCCTGATTGTCACACATCTTGAAGAGCATTAAATCTTGTCAATATATTTTATCAGCTGAGAATGTGGCAAAGCAGTGGGAAGTTAGTCGAGAGGAGCAGGACCTGTTTGCTGTCCAGTCCCAGAACAAAACAGAGGCTGCACAGAAATCTGGACATTTTGATCAAGAGATTGTCCCAGTCATGGTGCCATCCAGAAAAGGCGAGGAGTTGCTCACTGTTGAACTATCGAGAAATTGTCTCGTGTGTCCTTGGTGTGCATACACTGTAACATTAGGCTGTTATCTTCAGGTCCAGTGGAGGTGAAGATGGACGAGTTTCCTCGCCACGGCAGCAACATGGAGAACATGTCCAAACTAAGACCCTGCTTCATTAAGAACAGCAGTGGCACAGTCACCCCTGGGAACTCCTCAGGTTCGAAAGTTGGTCCAACATTTTTTTTGACACGTCACTGAGGTTTACTAACCAAACCGATGTCTGCCACTGCTGATAGTTATAGTGGCAGCTTTTTTTTTCTCTAAATGCATGTTAATCTATTTTTTTTTGTAACTGTAGGTATTAATGATGGAGCAGCAGCAACTGTCCTAATGAGCCAATCGGAGGCTGTGAGACGTGGCTTAAAACCCATGGCCAGAATCGTATCGTGGGCTCAAGCTGGCCTTGACCCGTCTATCATGGGAACTGGACCAATCCCGGCCATCGGGAAAGCGGTGAGAAATCCATAGCACCAAAATGAACAAACAATTGCAAAATGCTTCTTTGTCTTTATTATTCTGTCATTCTTGTCTTGTTCTCCTTGGATAGGTTGAAAAAGCAGGCTGGCAGTTGGACCAAGTCGACTTATTTGAGATCAATGAAGCTTTTTCTGCCCAGTCCGTCGTTGTGGTTAAAGAGCTTGGCCTTAATTTAGACAAGGTAACTTTTGCAGCCCCGGCGTCACTAACAGTACATCTGGTAATTTTGAGATTTCAAATTTCTCCGTGTCCAATAACAGCCTGATGTGTATAAATTCCACATTTCTGAGTCGGAACAGCATGGCAACCCTTGTCCTTTTTGTCCTCAGGTGAATGTGAATGGTGGTGCCATCTCCCTGGGTCATCCCATTGGTATGTCTGGCTGCAGAGTGCTGGTCACCTTGTTGCACACACTTCAGAGGACTGGAGGCCATAAGGGCGTGGCATCTCTCTGCATTGGAGGAGGGATGGGCATCGCCATGTGCGTGGAGAGGGTTTGAGAGGAGAACCTAATTCTGCTTCAGATTGAACTTTCATCTTTTTTTAATGTATAAGGGATACTTTAAATTGTTTACACTGTGGGACATGATATAAAATGATTTACCTCAATTCTTATCTTGGATCTTATCCAATAGCTTGCCCTACTCACTGAACTTTAAATTAACCCTTCCTCAGGTAATAGCTGTGTAGCATGTGACTTAATGTTAAAGGATTTAAGATGTCTAGATAATGTAAATCTAGTGTATACTTACAGCTTAAACATGCTGGCATTAGATGTGCCAAGTAAGCGCCATGCTGCAGTTTGTAGTTGCTGTTAAGTAATCAATGAGGGGGGAACTGTTTTCAGTTACCTGTACAGAAAAAAGTGAAACAAACTGCAAATGCAAGACTTTTAGCGCCTAGTATGGAAGACATGCACCAACTCTGTTGATCATTTTTAAATTGTGGTGTAATTTGATGGTTTCAAGCACTCAGATTCAGAATCAGAATTCAACATTCCACTTTAGAGCTAACTGCAGCCCTGAAACAGTGCCATAACGTTAAGTACGCTAGCCTTCTCTAATCTCGTGTTTCCTGTACATAGCACGATGTCTGTGAAAACGTTTCCTGTAATCCATCTGTTCTACATATCAATAAAGAATGCTAAGCCCTAGAGTCAACAACTTCTTTGAAACTAATTTATCAAAGCCTGCACAATAACCACAGCTAGCCAATATGAATTAACAAATCCACAGTCATTTACAACCATTGGAGCTTTATTAAGTGTCCAAACACAAAAAAAAATAAATCACTTACAGTTCTTCTGGAAGCAAGGGAGTGGGAGAACAGTAAACAGGCAAAGTGCATGGCCTACACTAGAGCAACAGCCATGAAGAACTCCTTACGCATAAATACAGATGAACATATCAGGACCGATGACAGCCTTTTTAACCGTCCAGAGAGCCTGACTGCACTGCATCTTGGTACGACTGCCCGCCCTCCTTTGGCTCTGGGAACAGTTTGATGAGGTCGTCGATACGAAGGATGGTGATCGCAGCCTCAGTGGCAAACTTGAGGCTCTTTGTCTTAACCATGGTGGGCTCGTACACGCCAGCCTGGCGGTTGTCTCTTGGCTTGCCGTTGACCAGGTCCAGACCAATCCTACAGGACAAAAACAGTGGTCAAATACTGAATGTCCCACATTACACAAGTTCACATAGCAGCTGAGAAAAATTGGTAACAGCAGGTTGATGTTAGGGCTGTAATTAATTATTTTCATTAACAATTAATCTGCCGATTTACTTCATTTATTGATTAGTTTGTCTATAAAATGCGCAAAAATTGTTAAATGTCAAACCCAAAGAGTTTCATTTTAATATGATATGACTTAAAAAAAGCGGTTAAGAACAGGAATAAAAAAGTGAGCACCAACACAGACTAAATCCATAGTGCCACTTCACTAAATGGAACCAGACATTACAGTTTCGTGACTGGTGCAGTAAGGAAAGACTTACCACTTGAGATTCTTGCGTTCAGGATTAACCTGAGCCTCATTGTGGAAGGCCCGAAGCTTGGCCACCAGATCCGTGGAGTCCTGCGCTGCATTTACAGCCAGCGTCTTGGGGATGACTAGGAGAGACCGAGCAAACTCAGCAATAGCCAGCTGCTCTCTGGAACCCTGAAGAAACGGATGATGAGCAACATCTTAGTATTGGGGAAACAGGCTTACAAACAAAACTACGTACACCAAAATCTAATCTAATCATCTCTTGAAAACAACAACAACCCCAGATACCCACAAGCTGCATGCTTGTTGAAACAAAGTTTTTTTTTTTTTTTACAGGATATGGCTCACCATGCTGGTAGCATAATTCTCAAGATAGATTGACAGAGCTGCCTCCACAGCACCACCTCCTGGCACTATAGACTTTGACTCCAGCACCCTCTTGACTACACAGAGAGCGTCATGCATTGAACGCTCCATCTCGTCACACATAAAGTCGTTGGCCCCGCGCAAAATGATGGATGCCGATGTGCGTGCTTTGGTACTGTGGGGATTTAAAAGAAGAAAACAGAATCAGTACCATTAACATGTGTCAGACTGTAGAAAATGTATCTGTAGACAGACATTAGGGAATACAGATCAAGCAAACCCTTTTCATTGTCCAAGTTTATCCCAACTAGGGCTGGGTATCGTTCAGAAATTTCAATACCGGTACCACTTCGATACCGGTTCCTAAATGTTGATTTCCCGATACCAATTACGACATCCCTGTCTCTGTGTGTAACGTAGAGTTTTTCCTAACGTGTGTTGTTAGACAGCCAATCAGCAGCATTATTAGATCTCAGTAGAAGCACGCTGCATGCTTATTGGCTCACTGACGCTGATAAGATTTACTCTTTAGGTATTGAATGCTGAGGCATTTTGATACTTTTGAGGCAATTTGGTCAGTGCCTAGAAAGTATAAAATTCGGTACCCAGCCCTAATCACAACTCCTGCCTACTACTATAGAAAAGGTACAGCTGAATGCACTGAAAGGTTGTGATCCTACAGTTGTACGGACATGACTAAGAATCTGCATTGTGTTAGAAGTACTTTATAGTTAGTATGAAATAAAAAACATTGCTATATAGTGTTGCAGTTCTTACTTCTTGACAAGGATGAGCTCGTCGTCACAGATGCGCTCTTGCACAACTTCCTCCGCCTGGCCGAGCATAGTGGCTTCAAACGTCTCCTCTCCCTCCAGATTGGTCAGAGAAGGGCAGACGGTGGCTGAAGATGGACAAACACAACCCACGTCACCGTGATATTTATTATTAGTTTAAAAGCACTGAATATAAGGGCTTGACCAAGAAATTAAAACATGAACACAGATGTTTGGACCAGAAACACAAAAGCCAATCAGGTGAATCGGCACAAACGTCTGCATACTTCCACCCTACCTCCGGTTGCCTTGGCAATGCGTTTAAGGTCCTTCTTAAGAACCCTTCTCACTGCCATGGCTCCGACATCCACGAAGTACTTAAGACACATGTCGTCAATGCCACCGGTGGTCAGGATAACGTTGGCACCTGATGCCAAAATCTTTTGGATCCTCTCCTTGGTAATATCAGATTCCCTGAAGCAACCAAATCCAACATCGATTCAGTTTCAGCACTTATATTTAGATACAATATAAATACAAAATTGTCCAGCCCACAATACTGGTACAACAGCTTAGAGAGAAACTGCTGCCATATATCAGGGCTGCTTATATTTTCTCCCACGCGTATCACTGTGTAAACTATTGATTCAGCATCACAGCAAATTTAAAATGGGAAAATTCTTAAGGATGCATTTTGACAGTGCAACGAGAAAAATAGTATGTACCTCTGTCTGATCTGGTCAAGCTTCTCTGGGTCATTGATGAGGACTTGGACTCCCATCTTCATCTTGGTCTTCTGCAGACTGAAGTCCAGGCAAGCAATCTTGGCATTGACGACACGCTTTACCATTTCTTTAGAAAAAAAACACAAAACTGCAAGTTCAGAGGAAACACCTTGGAAGTCGACAGTATGAAGAGAAAATAACGAAAACATAAATTTTACTTTGGGCCATTATTCTGTCTGGCTAGAAAGGTTGTGATGCAGTTTACAAACTACTGCATCTATATTCCTTTCAAAGCCATTGTACTGTCTCCCACGCGTATCACTGCTTACGCCATCAGGTGAGACATAGCAGCAAATTTAAATGGGAGTTTAATCTGCTGCAATGACAATGCATTACACAATGCTTTGAAGTAAATTGTTGCATTCTACATTTGAAATTTGGAAATTTAAAGCAACTCTCACTAATAACTAAACCTACCGTGTGATCCAACTGTGCAGTTCAGTGCATAGCCATTAACCAAGAAGCTCTCTTTCTGGCTGCGGCCATGGGCTTTCAGCACATTCACAGAGTTGATGGGATATTTGGCCACCCCCTTGCTGTCCACAAACTTCACAGCAATGACAGCATCCACCACCATGTTAGCAAAGAAATCACTATCACTGAAGGCTTGGGGGTTAAGGCAGAAAGGTATTTATTCACTTAAACAATTACTCCCTGCCTGCAAACACCAGGAATAGAAAACCAGCAACAAAACATGTTATGCATAGTGCAGCAAAAAGGATACACTCCAATGATTTTCGAGGACATGGAGGTCTTGGCTGCATTAATTAGGCACTCTCTCCCCAGTTCATCTGTTGCGATAGTGAGATTCTCATTAATGTAGCGAACTGCTTCCCTGGAAAAGGAAAAGGCAAGTTTGCAGGTCAAAACATCTGGACAGATCTGAAGCACCCAGCGATAATCTGTGGCCATTCAGAAACCCTTCTGAACAGAGTAAAGAGTAGTTCTCAATGTTGACATCTTACTTGCACGCCAGACGATATCCACTGATGACTGACGTGGGGTGAATCTTCTGCTTTACCAGCTCATCTGCACTCTTTAGCAATTCTGCGGCAAGAATTACCTAAAATAATGTAGCATTATATACATAAGTAAAAAACTGACATTGGCTTCATATACCAACTGAGAATAATCTTTTAGACCATGAGAAGAGAAAAAAATAAATAAATAAATAAAAAAACACTGGTAACATTGTACCATCGTTTCATTAGGGGTGGCAGAAATGAGGCTGCTCAACCCCTTCAGACACTGAAGGACAGTTTCTCTCTCCTGTTAGCATAGCCACACATCCGTATTAAAAAGGCAGATGCATGGTACTAAAACAGGACATAGTTCATTTTTTACAAACAAACTAAACTCAGTATTCTGTGTACAGCAAGAATTATGTTTACCAAGCACAGTGCATTCCCCCTGTGAGATAAGGAGCATGTCACAATCTACTCCTAAGCTCGGACACCATATTGGAGCAGCTGTTGGCCCTACTCACCACAGAAGTGGTCCCATCTCCGACCTCCTTGTCCTGCAGGTCAGCCAGTTCACACAAGACCTTGGCTGCTGGGTGCTCCACCTCCAGCAGCTTCAGGATGGTTGCTCCATCGTTGGTGATGGTTACGTCCTGTCACACAATAATATGAGAGACAGGTGAGCAACTCCGACTACAATGTTTCAAATCGGGTAAAAGGTCTAAATATTGTTGAATGTGACACAGACCCCAATGTCGTCCACCAACATCTTGTCGAGGCCAACGGGTCCCAGGGAACTCTTGACGATGTTGGCGATGGATGACGCGGCCATGACTGCAAAGACAAGAATAAAGCTGCTACTAGTTAAAAACACTAAATAATATAATAAGCTATCCTCTATTTGCCAAAAACTGTTTGACACCTACAAGGAATGCATCCTCTGCATTTAACCCATCCTAACTAATTAGGAGCAGTGCTCAGCCCGGGTACCTATAGGCAGGAGATCCTAGCATGTAGCTAGGTCTTTATGGTGGGAGGAAACCCAGCACCCTGAGAACATGTCCAAGTCCCTGGACTGGGGATCGAACCTAGTACACAGCAGTGCTGTGCTAACCACAGCTGGCACATTATTTAACACGTCTGACTTGTAATAATACATCGGTCATTGACATATTCTGTCATTTTATTGAGTGGGGTTCACAGTAAACTAGCCACACCTTCAGACCATGACAGTGTTTCTCTATCCCATTAGCATAGCCGTCCATTCATGGTGATGCGAGTGGAAGGTACTGAAAAGGGATTACAACTTCATAACTAATGCTGTTCGCGTAAATTGCACATTGTGTACAAATATCAGACTTTGCAGAATGTCAGTAGAGAAGGAGCAGAGGCTTAAAGTTAACATAAAAGTTAGCTAGCATTAGCATTAGCCACACGTGTGGCGCTTGCCGTAAATGAAATCCCTTCTCCCGTCGATCATTCGTGGCGCACATAAAATACATAAAGCGTATATGAAACACCAAGTAAAAGAGCACCACAACTCACCATTTTGAGTACGAACAGATTCACCAGTTGTTCTCTGGCCGAGCACATTTAACGGACCATCTAATAGAGACATTTTGGACCACCACACAACCAAGAAGAAAGGAAGCTACGCAGTGCACTATGGGTAAACCGGCAATAAGCAGAATGGAGAAGGTTCGAGAAGAAAATCTTTCCCAAACCCCGGAAATTACAGTATAAGGGCTTTTAATAATGTAAAGGATCTCAACTTTGAATTTGTAATTACATTTTTAATCAACCAGTTCCCTTATCAAATTAGAAAATAATGCTTTGTCACGTTATTTCTTATAAACTACATTTCCCAGCATGCCTATTTTCTTCTTCTTGTTTATTATGTGTATATATTTTATGGTGGACTGAAAGCGCGCCCTCTTCTGTTGATTCTGATTATTATTGAAATGACAACGTTCATGTTTTAATAGTGCATCTGTTGTGAATGTATGAATTATATTGTATTAAATTGTATGTGTTTTATTCATGTCCGGATATATTAGCTGAGCTATTTATTATCACAGAAGTGTAAGGAACAAGAAATTAAGATACAAATGTACATATACAAATATGAATGAATACGTAATTTAGAAACTGTGTCATAGTTTGCCCACCAGAAATTTTTGACGACATTAGTTTTCAGCCATGAAGTGTCCTCAGAAATATCTCTAGGTCACATTTTTTTGAAAAACAAACCCTTTAATTAATTAATTAATAAAAGTATGCAAAATGTGTTTTACATAAATAAAATTAAATAAAAATTGTTAAACTCTCAAATTTAAATATTGGCATTGGCCTCAAAAATCTATTATTGGTTGGGCTATATACTCCTTATCATTGAGGATATATCTGATTTTGTCTTTTTTAGACAATAATTGTGATGTGGGCTTAACTTCTTAATTTCTTTAGATAGCTACCAAAATGTAATAACCAATTGGTCACCAAGCATCATGCTGAAAATGATGGGAGTGTGATAATATCCATATATGCTGCATTCTATAATAAACTGATATATTTATATTTATTCAACGATAATCACAAAAACACAGAGATGAGTTTAATCTGAATTTAATACCTCCAATACATTGTTTTGCAATGACAACTAGGCAGTTAAAAAATACATTACACTTAACTTAAACATTACAGCATTAAAGCATACCTATGGGATACAAAAATAACTTTCCTAAAATGTTAATCTTTACAAAGTTTATAAAACGTTAAAAAAGACAGAAAAGTGCAAAAAAAGTCAATGAAGACAAACAATTCCCACCAGTGAAATATAGGACAAAATGTACAATGAAAAAACACATACTTCATATTCCTAACTTTTTATTACTATCTTGAGGCCACAAGATACTTTCTTGAGGCCACGAGATAGTATCTTGAGGCCACGAGTTACTATCTTGAGGCCTTGAGTCTTCTTTCCGTGACTGTGGATGCAATCAGTAGTTTGACAGTTGAATGTGTCCCATAACGTAAACAAAGTAAACAGACTATCATTTGAAATAAAAAAGAAAATACACCCAATACAGTACTGTAGTCTTTTAACTATCTCTCCTTAATACTCTCCTTCGTGGTCCCTCTTAATTTAAAAACAAAGGTTAAAATTAGTATGATTTAAAAAAAAAATAAAAAAGAATCATCCACTTGTTGAGATGCACATTATAATTTATGTGATGGATGCCCATAGACCATAACATGTAAAAACAACTGATTTACTCACAGATTCAAAGTAAATAATATGAAGCCCTCCGATTTCTTACAGATTATCTAAAATATCAGTATCTTCTCTTAATTTTAAAGCGTGATACCTTTTGTTTGATGACAAAGGTGGCAGGCAGAGTGAAATACAATAACTTCAAATAGACTTACAGGTCTAAGTCTAGTTATACTTAAACTATTGGATCTTAGCAGACATGTTTTCTTTACAGATGCAACCTTTTTGTTACAATTATTGCAAAAAAAAAAAAAAACAGCAGTTAAAACTGACAAGCATGTGTAGCAAATCTGAAGATCACAAATTTGAACTGCAAATTTGAAAAAGCTGTTTGTTCAAAGCTGAGAGTGTAAGCACAATTAAAAACACTAGCCATCACTGCTCCTACACAGGTTAAGATTAATTAGTGCTAAAATGCAGTTAAAATAACCTTAACAGCAATTAAAAAAAAGAACTTCAAGATCAAGATCCGCCAAAGATCATCCGAATTTTCATTTTTGCAAACACAGTGTAACCATAGCTTAAGCACATTGTCAACAATTCTGCAATCAGCAATTCTGTAACACACTTATTGGGAAACACACGTTTTCTTACATTAGACACTTTGTTCAAAAGCCAAATCTCTTGTTGTCATTGGGAAAACACTCTGTTCAAAACGCTAAACTCATTTGGCAATTGCAGGCACTTACAGTGCCTTGCGAAAGTATTCGGCCCCCTTGAACTTTTCGACCTTTTGCCACATTTCAGGCCTCAAACATAAAGATATAAAACTGTAATTTTTTGTGAAGAATCAACAACAAGTGGGACACAATCATGAAGTGGAACGAAATTCATTGGATATTTCAAACCTTTTAAACAAATAAAAAACTGAAATATTGGGCGTGCAAAATTATTCAGCCCCCTTAAGTTAATACTTTGTAGCGCCACCTTTGGCTGCGATTACAGCTGTAAGTGCGGCGGGGTATGTCTCTATCAGTTTTGCACATCGAGAAACATTTTTGCCC
Organism: Perca fluviatilis; assembly: GCF_010015445.1. Classification (NCBI taxonomy): domain Eukaryota; kingdom Metazoa; phylum Chordata; class Actinopteri; order Perciformes; family Percidae; genus Perca; species Perca fluviatilis. The sequence goes on from NC_053129.1 coordinate 21,701,115, forward strand.
ATTCCTCCTTGCAAAACAGCTCGAGCTCAGTGAGGTTGGATGGAGAGCGTTTGTGAACAGCAGTTTTCAGTTCTTTCCACAGATTCTCGATTGGATTCAGGTCTGGACTTTGACTTGGCCATTCTAACACCTGGATATGTTTATTTGTGAACCATTCCATTGTAGATTTTGCTTTATGTTTTGGATCATTGTCTTGTTGGAAGACAAATCTCCATCCCAGTCTCAGGTCTTTTGCAGACTCCATCAGGTTTTCTTCCAGAATGGTCCTGTATTTGGCTCCATCCATCTTCCCATCAATTTTAACCATCTTCCCTGTCCCTGCTGAAGAAAAAGCGGCCCCAAACCATGATGCTGCCACCACCATGTTTGACAGTGGGGATGGGTGCGTTCAGGGTGATGAGCTGTGTTGCTTTTACGCCAAACATAACGTTTTGCATTGTTGCCAAAAGTTCGATTTTGGTTTCATCTGACCACAGCACCTTCTTCCACATGTTTGCGTGCGTCTCCCAGGTGGCTTTTGGCAAACTTTAAACGACACTTTTATGGATATCTTTAAGAAATGTCTTTCTTCTTGCCACTCTTCCATAAAGGCCAGATTTGTGCAGTATAGACTGATTGTTGTCCTATGGACAGAGTCTCCCACCTCAGCTGTAGATCTCTGCAGTTCATCCAGAGTGATCATGGGCCTCTTGGCTGCATCTCTGATCAGTCTTCTCATTGTATGAGCTGAAAGTTTAGAGGAACGGCCGGGTCTTCGTAGATTTGTAGTGGTCTGATACTCCCCTTCCATTTCAATATTATCGCTGCACAGTGCTCCTTGGGATGTTTAAAGCTTGGGAAATGTTTTTGTATCCAAATCCGGCTTTAAACTCTTCCACACCAGTATCTCGGACCTTCCTGGTGTGTTCCTTGTTCTTCATGATGCTCTCTGCGCTTTAAACGGACCTCTGAGACTATCACAGAGCAGGTGCATTTATACGGAGACTTGATTACACACAGCTGGATTCTATTTATCATCATTAGTCATTTAGGTCAACATTGGATCATTCAGAGATCCTCACTGAACTTCTGGAGAGAGTTTGCTGCACTGAAAGTAAAGGGGGCTGAATAATTTTACCGCCCACTTTTTCAGTTTTTATTTGTTAAAAATGTTTTAAATAGCCAATGAATTTCGTTCCACTTCATAATTGGGACCCACTTGTTGTTGATTCTTCACAAAAATTACAGTTTTATATCTTTATGTTTGAGGCCTGAAATGTGGCAAAGGTTGCGAAGCGTTCAAGGGGCCGAATACTTTGCGCGGCACTGTAATACACACACAAAAAAAAAAAACCCCTCTAAAAAAAAACTCACTTTTCAAAAAAAAAAAAAAAAAAAAAAAAAAAAAAAAAAAAAAAAAAAAAAAAATAAAAAATTCCAAAAAACAAAACTTAAAAAAAAACAAAAAAAAAAAAACTCTAAAATAAAAAAAAAAAAAAAAATAATATAAAAAAAAAAAAAAAAAATTTACTTAAAAAAAAAAATTTTAAAAAAAAAAAAAAAATTTTTTTTTTTTTTTTCTCTTTCTTTTTTTTTTCTTTTTTTTTTTTTTTTTCTTTTTTTTTTTCTTTTTTCTTTTTTTTTTTTTTTTTTTTTCTTTTTTTTTCTCTTTCTTTTTTTTCTTCCTTTTCTCCCCTTCCTTTTTTTTTTTTTTTTTTTTTCTTTTTTTTTTTTTTTTTTTTTTTTTTTTTTTTACACACAAAATTTTTTTTTTTTTTGTTTTTTTGTTTTTTTTTTTTTTCTCCTTCTTTTTTTTTTTTTTTTTTTTTTTTTTTTTCTTTTTTTTTTTTTTTTTTTTTTTTTTTTTTTTTTTTTTTTTTTTTTTTTTTTTTTCTTTTTTTTCTTTTTTTTTTTTTTTTTTTTTTTTTTTTTTTTTTTTTTTTTTTTTTTTTTTTTTTTTTTTTTTTTTTTTTTTTTTTTTTTTTTTTTTTTTTTTTTTTTTTTTTTTTTTTTTTTTTTTTTTTTTTTTTTTTATTTTTTTAATAATTTTTTCTTTTTTTTTTTTTTTTTTTTTTTTTCTTTTACTTTATTTTTTTTTTAATTTATTAAAAAATATTTTAAAATATTAAATTTACACTTTTATTTTTTTTTCTTTTTACTCTTTTAATCTTAAATTCAAAACTCTAACATTAATAAAAAATTACTTCATTTTAAAATTTTTTTTTTTTTTTTTTTATAAAAAAAATAACATATGAAAACTTTAAAAAAAAAAAAAAATTAAAAACTAAAAAAAAAAAAAAAGAAAGAAAAAAAAATTTTTTTTTTTTTTTTTTTTTTGTTTTGGTTGCTGTGACGTTCCCTGAAGGATAGTTTTGGTTAGGTTTTGGTTGCGTTTTGGTTATTATGGAAAGTTGGTTGAACGTTCTGGGAACGTTCGTTTTTGGTTACATCGAACGTTCTCCGAACGTTCTCAGCCTTTACGCCGCCTTCACACTGGCAGTTGAAATCATCTCCGATACGGCTTCGAAATGACCGGAAGTCATTCATTTCCTATGGAGATTCGCAGACCGCATGCGAATGGGTCCGAACCGGGTCCGAACGAGTGCGGTGCGAAAAAAATCGTGTCAGTTGGTCATCCGGATGCGTTCAAAAAATTTAACTCTTGCAAAAAGCTACGGACGGTTCCTATCCGACGGAAGTTAGCGTTGCTATGGTACTGATAAACAAACCTGCTAATGCTAATTGGTTAGCTAGCAACAGACGTCTAACTATTGACATTATACCGCTAGATCACATTTAACCGACCTGACATGTCAACGTCCTGGGCAACTTTACTCCACGCAGCAGCCTTTCTATTTATATCTGTATTAGAGATGTCAGAGAGAATCGGACATTCAGACACTTATCAGTCCTTCTAGTTGTTCTGCCATTTTTGTAAATCGCTTCCGAAGCTTTTCAACGGTGTAGTACGACGTCCGCTGGGGGCGTATTGCGTATTACGGAGCTGATTTCAACTGCCAGTGTGAAGGCGGCGTTAGAGAACGTTCCCCTAACGTTGCAACCTTTAGAGAACGTTCCCCTAACGTTCTTTTTTACATTTCGTAAACCTTTAACAAACTTTAACAACAATTGTATTATTACTTTAAACCGGCTGCATGAGCAGGAATGAATTATTATATATTAGCAGGAATGAATGAACAGGTAAACTTGATGGGATTTAAAACTTTAATATACAATATACAAAGAAGAATAAACAACATACAAAATAGATAAAGATGTAGCATGCAAAGTAATAGTGCAAATATATTGTGCAAGATGCATATTGGAATGATAAAGTATGTAATGTGTAGGTGAATGGCCAAAGTGGGGATGACCCCACTTATCAGCAGTTCAGGAGAGTGATGGGAGTGGGAAAGAAGCTGTTCTTGTGTCTGGTTGTTTTTGTGTGCAGGGATCTGTAGCGCCAGCCAGAGGGGAGGAGGCAGGAGGATGGCAGAAGTGTAGAAGATGGTCAACAGCTCTTGCTTCTGCAAAAAAAATAAAAAATAATAATAATAGAGCTCCATGGTTTTGAAGGCTCAGTACTTCTCAGCTGACCTAAAAAGAAAGAAACAAAAGTTTGATGTCATACTAAGAATAAACACATTAACAAAAGCAAGACAAATTGCCTGACTAACAACCCTGTTTTTATTCTGATCACAAATATTGATAGTTTTTGATTATTATGATTATTATTAACATCACAGAAGAATTTCAATTCACCGTCTGTGTGGGACAAACTTCATCACTTGCCCAATCAAGTCCTCCGCGTCTGCTGCAGTCAGCGCGGGGAAGTTTTTCTGGGAGACCGCTAGAGTAGAAGTCAAAATGAAGCAACGTTACAAGTCAAATTAAAACCTCTTATCAGCCAAGCTAAGCATAATACTGATGTGAACAATAAAATAACACCTGCCTGTTATAACCCTGCAGATAGTCAGTTTCTGGAAGGACCCCTTTCTGCCCCGCAGGCAGGGGTGCAATTACCCAGTGTCAGAGGGGTATGCAGCATCAATTTTGGCGCCCCCCCCCCCCACAAAAAAACATAAATAAATAAGTGTGCCCCCCGTTTGGATATGTTTACTACGTCCCCACTGTCAGACATAGGCTAATTGTTATATTTTCCATCTCTGTCTGCACTATGTTTTCCCCAAAAAGGACACACTGAATAGCTTGGTCAACACAACTTCAAACCATACTGGACATTTAGTTTAGTGTGGTCTAACTAATAGAACTCCTACCTGATGTCATCACTGGTCTCATCTCTACGTGATGCCATCGCCGACCTCATGTCTGCCTCATTCACTCATTGCCTGTGTTCTTCTCCACTAAGATATATTGTCAAACAAACATGTAATAGATTTTCCATATTATCAAGAAATTAATCTGTTGGTATCAAATGGCTCCCCCTACACTTCCACCTAATGTTAGACCTACCTGTTGCCTTCCCCTGTCTTTCCTGAACCACCATCCTCACACCTGAATGAAATGAACTCACTGTTAAATGTAGCAGCCTCAATTCAATTCTTAAATCAACCTAGTGATGGCATTAGATAAGACAAATATTTTGCAGTAAGGTTGTGCTGCTGTTTTTTGGGATTTTAAAAAGTACAAATATGGAGAGCCACTTAGCACAGATTTAAAGAAAGAGAGAGAGAGAGAGAGAGAGAGAGAGAGAGATGACACTGTAATTACAGCTTCCATGTCACCCAACAGATGTAACTATAGGCCTAGCCTGTATGTCTGACAGCTAATGGTAACACAAAATCTATTAGTGATTCCATGATAAACCAGAGTTATAGCATTAGTTATGTTTTCCAGATTCTTGTCATTTATTGTACATGCTACCTTATATTTTCCAGTTTCCAGTCACCTCAGTTCTGCATATTCTAAGCTAGCTGTAAACCCCCATTTGGCTGCTACATTCCTAGTGTTAGCAAACGCTAGCTAGTCTGTTAACATGAATATTTGCAAGCCTCCAAGCACAGATGTCACACTTTAAATCCAACCTCTATCTATCACTCTCTGACTGTAATGTGCGAAATCTGGGTGTCACTTTTGAAAAATCCATGTGTTTTAATAGCCATGTGAAATCTGTGGTTCGTTCCAGTTTTTTCCATCTCAGGAACATTGCTAAGATTAGATCTGTGGTTTCTAAGAAAGAGATGGAGATGCTTGTTCATGCTTTTATTTCCTCTCGATTGGATTATTGTAATGTTCTGTACACTTGTTTAAACAAATCATCCATGGACAAATTGCAAGTTGTACAGAATGCTGCAGCAAGACTTCTGTCTAACACCAACAGGAGATCGCACATTACTCCTGTGCTTAAGGCTCTTCACTGGCTACCAATTGGTTTTAGAGTGCATTTTAAACTTTTAACCATTACTTATAGAGCCTTACACGGCCAAGCTCCCCTTTACATCAAGGATCTATTGCATGCACACAATTCTGGTCGCTCTCGGAGGTCTTCAAGTCAAGACCTTTTAACTGTTCCCAGAACACGTTTTAAAACTAGAGGTGATCGTGCATTTTCTGTGGTGGCTGCAAGGCTCTGGAACTCTCTCCCTTTAGCCCTGAGAGCCTTGGACTCTGTTGAAACTTTTAGGAAACACCTCTTTTTAGACAAGCATTTAGTTAGCAATATGGTTTTGTATTGTATTTTATTTGTTGTTGTTTCTTTTATTTGTTCCTTCTGTAAAGCACTTTGTGACTCTTCTTGTCTGTGAAAGGTGATATATAAATAAAGTTTACTTACTTACTTGTTGCCTTTCACCATCCACTTATTTAACTGCTGTTGCATCCATTGACATGCATCTCCTTTTCACTCCACTTTTAGCCACCGACAGCTTTTTTGCTTTATCCATCTTTTTCCACAGACGACAACTCACTACTGTATCTGTTTGCTCAGCGCTCACGGCGCCCCCACTCACGATATTACGAATCCTACTATGGCCACGCCAAGACCAGCCCGCCCTTCAATAGCCCAGGTCTTGGCGTGGCCAAAGTAGGGAGTGCCCATTGACATATATAAACGGGAGCGCCCACCGCTCCCTCTTCTCATCTATGATGGAATCTTATGAGCCAGGGCGCCTGCTCAAGCCTGTTAGTCCTCTAAAATGTTATAATAACATTGAGGAAATGCAGAAATGATTTAGAAAATGCACAAAAGCAGCTACATAAAGAAAACACCGAAACAAATATTTTATTTATTTTTTAACCATCGTTTTGGCGCCCCCACGGTGCTGCGCCCCTATGCGCCGCATATAGCGCATACCAACTTTTTGCGCCACTGCCCGCAGGAGACAGTTTTAGAACATCATTGGTTGCCACTCGCCGTAGCATGCGACAGATGGCAGTACCTCCAGTCAAACCTCCGGGCTTGTCAGGAAAAGTTGCTGTAAAACATATAGAAACACAAATTATACACGTGGCACAAAGTGGAGAGCTTGTACAATCTCATTTTGTAAGAGAAGTCAGTTCTGTTCTAATTTAAGTTATGCAAAAGCCACTGTACCTTCAACTGGGTCCCAAGATGAAGTGGCAGGCCGAGCTTGCGTTAGAATACACCCATCCAGCTCTGGGCGACCGGCTGGTTTCTTGTGTGGTGTTGACTCATCTAAAAAGAAAGATATGAATATTGGTCAGTTCATTTATGGTAGGTTTCTTGCAAATGCCATTGCATAACTACTCTGTTGCATTAGACAATTGCAAAAAACAAACCCAAAAAATAAAACTTGCATGCAGGTGGTGGAGGCAGTGAGGTCTACTGACCTGCAAAAAAAGGCAGGAAGAGACAAACACATCAGAACAGTCACATGATATGCACCAGATTGAGGGTCAGTAGTTCCATGGTAGGAATATGACTCTGGTTTCTTAAATGCATGTATAAATTTTAACTTACGGACAGGGCTTCCAGACACATGCTCCGTCCTGGAATGCTTTCTTGCTTGCATTGTAGCCAAGAGACTTTCTAATGGGGAGACACAGCATCCATAGAAATGCATGGGGTTGTAAAGCCAGTATGGTAGCTGTGTAGCCTACACATATTCCCTCTCTTCCGTATGCTTCACCATTCAGTTAAATAGGAAAATAGCTTGCCGATAACTGCCCAAAGTATGTTGCAAGGTGGCCGCCGAGTGACTTGCCTAAAATGACTGATTGTACTGGCTATCATGTATGTACTGTACACTAAAACTAATTGAAAGAGCTGGTATGTCTTATTTGTAACAACAACGCAAGCAGGTTAACACGATGACACAAAACATACAATGCGGCAAAGCATACACGTCGTGCACAGCAGCAAACAAAGCACAATATATATGCAGTCCATTTAAAGCATAACTCTCGCCACAATGCAACCTAGGGTCTTTTTGTGAATGTATCCGAGTCAAACTTTCATTTAAAAGCATAATTAGGACGGAAATGCCACTTTTAAGATTGTCGTTTTCAGGTCAAATGGCCTTTTGAATGGGAGAACTAGGGGCTACTTTTATCAAAATCACTATATGTAAAACACTAAGAAGGCTCAACACAACATTAAACTTTGCACGAAGTCTCACCAGGGGATTTACACATGAACTCGAGCATTGAAAACATTGTTTGTGCACAAGGAGTTTACCAAAAAGAAAAAGTTTTGAGCAAGTCGCTGCTTGACTGGCAAGATGGTGACTAGGGGAAAAACAAATGCTGAAGTGAGTTGTTGAACCGTTTTTGGTCAACCTGATCAAAACCGGAATATAACAACGCACTACGAGGGAAAGGGCTTACGGTTAAACCCCAAACTGTTGCATTACAACCATAACATCATGAAACTAACATATTTCACTTACTTTTTCGTGAGATCGTTTTGCGAAGCAAATTGAATCTTCTATCTTTGTCCGTGTATATCGTATAAAATGGAAGTCAGGAGTACAGGACTAGAATCGGTCACCTGAGAGCAGGGGCACGGTCTTCCCCTACTGGCGGGGGGCTGTAACGTTTGGATTTAAACACTGAACTGATTGAGCCACTTGTTAGAAGTGAAATGAAAGAAGTGAATTGTCTTAGTTGTGAAAATCGATAGATTCTTGTTTTAAGTATTTTTACCTAATACAGTTAAAAAAACGAAATCAAGCACAAAAGTATAGTTTTTAGCAAAATTTATATCAGCCTAAAAATAAATATATTATCTTGCTATGTTGTTTCTTACTTAGATTTTATAAGACCAATAATTTTTGAGTGAATCTAAATCAAGTGACTGCAAACCTTTTATATGCTACTTCAAAAACGTAAATGGAGCTGGTTTAAATAAACATTTCAAAACCGCACAACCAAAAGCAACCAAACGGGAACGTTGTGTGGAGGTAACAGTGCAACCACAGGAGAACGTTTCAGTTGGTTGGTTCCCCTAACGTTTAGGGAACGTTATAACCCTGAGGGAACGTTCCCTAAACGTTAGTTTTTGGTTTGGTTCGAACTAACCTTTAGAGAACCAAAAGCTAACGTTCCCCAACGTTCCCTAAACATTCTGTGTTAGTGGGGTAATGATTAGTTACTGTTTTTGAAAGGGTAGTTACTGTTTTTCAGAAAGGTAGTTATCCTTTTTCAGAAGGGTAACAAATGATTAGTTACCCTTTTTCAAAAGGGTAGTTACCCTTTTTCAGAAGGGTAGTATCACAGTACAAAGGCAGACCCAAATGCACGACAGCTAACCGCTGAACATGAGCAACAAGCTGACTGATCTGCTCACCCACAACAGCCACCTGGTTCTCCTGCCGATTAGCCATGGCCACAAATTTGTTCCGCAGGACAGAAAGCTGCTCCTCCTGGTAGTGTAGATGCTGACCGTGGGCCCGCAGGGCTGCCCTTACCGCCTCGGAGTCGGCTGGGTCCATTTGTAGCCAGAGTGTACTATCACAGTACAAAGGCAGACCCAAATGCACGACTTGGACAGGGAATCACAGGTAAGGAGATTTTATTGTTCTCAGAACAAAGTAGGCAACGGTACAAAAAGTGGTAGGCAGTAATCGTCAGGAGTAAGGCAAAAGTCAAAAAACACTGGAGAATACACAAGGGAAATAACGCTGGAGAGCGTGACACGAAGTACAACTACAATCTGGCAGAGCTTGAGTGAACACTGGGAGAATATATGCAGTGGGAACTTGGGATGACGATAACTAACAGGTGATGCACATTAGGGATGGGAAGGCAATCACACAGGCGGGAAAAACAGACAAAGAGGGTGAAGACAAGTGATCTGTAATGACAACAAACAATACATTTCAAAATAAAACAGGAAGTCCAAAAACACAAAATAAGAGCGGAGCAACCCCTCTAAGGCCAAACACTGGACGGCCCAGGCTCGTCAGGGTGCAGTCTGTAGAAATCCTGGATCAGACTCGGATCCAGGATATTGCTAGCCGAAACCCATGTTCTTTCTTTTGGACCGTACCCCTCCCAGTCCACCAAAAACTGACGACCACGGCGGATGGTGTACACGGGTCCCCCGGCAATGAACTGAGGTGGAGGAGGAGGAGTGACTGGAACCAACGGGCTCTCCTTCACAGGCTTGACCTTGCTCACATGGAATGTGGGATGAACTTTCATAGATCTGTGAAGTTTCAACTGGACGGCCACAGGGTTAACAATCTTAGACACAGGAAACGGACCCACAAACCGAGGAGCCAACTTACGACACTCGACACGCAGTGGAAGGTCCTTGGTAGCCAACCAAACTCTTTGTCCCACACGATACTGAGGAGCCACAGATCTCCGTCGGTCGGTCTGCTTCTTGTATCGGTCTCTGTTCCTCAGGAGGACCTGTCGAGCCCTAGTCCAGGTTCGCCGACAACGTCTGACCAGAGCCACCGCAGAAGGGACTCCTACCTCCCGCTCAAGTGCTGAGAACAATGGTGGCTGATACCCATAAGCGCACTGGAATGGAGACAAACCGATGGAAGAGCAGGGCAGGGTGTTGCATATTCCACCCACAACAACTGTTTGGACCAGGACGCTGGGTTCTGCGAGAGAAGGCAGCGAAGACTTGTCTCCATCTCCTGATTGAGTCTTTCCGTCTGTCCGTTAGACTGGGGGTGGTAACCTGAAGATAGGATGACAGAAGCTCCAATAAGAGCGCAGAAAGCCTTCCAAAACTGAGAGATGAATTGGTCTGTCAGGAACCCACGAAGCCTGAACACCTGGGCAAGCAGAACCTCTGCCGTCTCCTTAGCAGAGGGTAACTTGGGCAGAGGAATAAAATTTACCATCTTGGTGAATCTGTCAACTACTGTCAGCACAGCAGTGTTGCCATCAGAGGGAGTTAATCCAGTGACAAAGTCTATAGAAATGTCCGACCAAGGACGCTTAGGAACAGACAGGGGCTGTAAGAGACCAGCAGAAGCTTGGCAAGGAATCTTATTCCAAGTACAGACTGGACAGGCCGCCACATACTCTCTAACCTCCCTCTTCATGGATGGCTACCAGAACCGTTGCTGCATCACAAACATGGTCCTCTTGACACCAGGATGGCAGCTGAGAAGAGAGGTGTGTGCCCAATGGACCACCTGAGCACGGAGTTCAACTGGAACAAACAGACGTTTACAGACGGAACCGTGAGACCTCCTTGTGCCCTTTTAACCCTTTCCTCCACCTCCCAAACAATGGCTCCCAAGACACAGGAATCAGGTAAAATGTTCGTAGGTTCTTCAGGGGATGGGTCAGGATCAAACAGGCGGGACAAAGCATCTGGCTTGACATTTTTGGAACCAGGACGATAGGAAAGGGTAAAGTTAAATCTGTTAAAGAACAGAGCCCACCTAGCCTGGCGTGAATGAAGTCTTTTGGCAGAACATAGGTACTCCAGAATCTTGTGGTCGGTCCAGACAAGGAACGGCTGTTTCGCTTCCTTGAGCCAATGACCCCACTCCTCCAGAGCCACCTTAACTGCCAGTTACTCCCGATTGCCAACATCGTAGTTCCTCTCAGCTCCAGTTAGCTTACGGGATGGGAACGCACAGGGATGAAGTCTCTCATCCTGTGAGGAATGTTGCGAAAGAACAGCTCCAACACCCAGATCTGAAGCGTCCACCTCAACCACGAACTGGCGTAGCGGATCCGGCAGGACCAACACGGGAGCAGAAGAGAAACTGCGTTTGAGGTGAGATAATGCCCGTTCAGCTGCTGGAGACCACTGGAACGGCATCTTGACAAAAGTAAGATCATGAAGAGGAGCAGCCACCATACTGAAGCTTCTGATGAACTTACGGTAGAAGTTGGCAAACCCGAGAAACCTCTGGACCTCCTTGCGGCTAGTAGGTGTAGGCCACTCAGTTACTGCCCTCACCTTCTCTGGGTCCATTCGGAACTCTCCTTCAGAAACCACAAAGCCCAGGAAGGACACAGTGGAAATGTGAAACTCACATTTTTGGCTTTAACATAAAGCTGATTGTCCAAAAGTCTCTGCAGCACCAGCCACACATGTCGAACATGTGACTCAGGATCAGGAGAGAAAATCAGGATGTCATCCAGATAAACAAACACGGAGATGTCCAACATGTCACTCAAAATGTCATTCACCAATGCCTGGAACACAGCGGGGGCATCAGGGAGTCCAAAAGCCATTACCAGGTATTCGTTATGACCAGTAGGAGTGTTGAAAGCCGTCTTCCATTCATTACCCTGCCGTATTCTCACTAAATGATAGGCGTTGCAAAGATCCAGTTTAGAGATACCTACTGGGTATCGGTTCTTTACCGTAATGTCATCAAGTTGCCTGTAATCAATGCAGGGACGGGGGGACTTGTCCTTCTTTCCAACGAAGAAAAAAACGGCACCCACCAGAGAAGAGGAAGGACAAATAATCCTAGCTGCCAGTGAAGCCCCAACATAGTCTCTCATAGCCGCCATCTCGGGAAGAGACAGAGGGCTAGATTTATCAAGCCATTTGCGCCTGTTTCCAGGCGCTAATTGGTCGCAAAGACGGACGTAACCGATGCGGGCTATTTACAAATAGGGCGCACTTAGGTAAAATCGCAGATTGCCTGCCACATGAGCGAGAAGAGACAAGTTGCGCTTTCAATATGCGTTTGTGGGAGGGTCATGGGGAAAGTGGGAGTTCCACCCAAAAAGGTGGGAGGATAAGCGCTAAGTGCAGCTAATTATATACTCCGTGGTATTTACAAAGACTGCCAGTAAGAGCGCGCCTCTATTCTGCGGGTGAAATTCTCCGCCTCTTAAAAGCAGGTCTAAACCAGCCGCAATCAAGTTTCCTCATAGACCTTTATGCCGCTGGTGAAATGGCAACAGTAATTTGAGCAAGACGAAGACATAGAATATTTTTAACACAAGAATCACACTTTGTCAGTGAACACAACATCATTAGCGTTACAGATCAAGCAGCCATTCAATATTAGAGTTACTGGAAGAAATCAAAGATGAAATTGAATCTCCCACTCAGCGTTCACATCCCATAACAGCAGTTGTTAAACTCATAACAGTCATAGCATCAGCAGTGGGAATATCCCAGTCTGCACTCAGCCATATCATAGCACAAGTACCTCTTTGCTACTGCGCAATTTACGGTATAGTAGGCGGAGAAAGACGCTGATTGCCTGATGGGTGTCAGGGTTGATAAATACTACGCAAAATGTGGAAGCATAGCGTGCACTATTACCGAACTCGCATAAACAGACTCAGCGCAAACTGCGCTAGTGTTAGTAAATTAGGCCCAGAGAGAACAGGAGCCCCTTGGAAGGAGACGTACCTGGTAATAAGTCTATCGCACAATCATAGGGTCTGTGGGGGGGCAAAGAAGTGGCCTTAGTTTTGTTGAAAACGTCCTTTAAATCCATGTAACATTCAGGAACGCCAGAGAGATCAGGAAAGTCCGCTGATGAGCTCTCCCGCTTGTCCTCTGAAACAGCCAATTCGTTTCCTCCCATCTGAAGGCGAACAGGAAAACATGTCTGCTCACAGTAATTTCCCCAGTTGATAATCTTGCCTGTGGGCCAGTCAATGTGGGGGTTGTGAACCGTGAGCCAAGGAAACCCAAGAACAACCGGATGTGTAGAGGAATGAAACAAATGAAATGTCCCAGTGTCAGTGTGACCATCCAAGAACGTCACTGACACAGGGGAGGTACGGTGGGTTACTCGCCAGAGTAACCTACCATCCAACGCTGTGGCTTTCAACGATGAAGATGAAGTGCCCCAGCTGGGCACAGTAGGTGCAGCGACCCTCTCTCATGCGACGTCGACGTTCCTCCTGACGAGCTCCATCTAGCTGCATTGGCTCCTCCGCAACATGAACCTCCAAGGTGGCAGTCACAGGTCTATGAAGGTCTGATGTCGCAGGTTGAGTGCGCTGTAAAACCCTTGACAACACTGGCACCCTCGGCTGGCCAACAGAGGAACTGCTCCACTGAACTCAGATGAATTCCATCCGCTCTCCGCGGATAGAGTACGAAATTCAATAGCATAGTCCGACACCCTTCTTCTCTCTTGCCGTAATCCAACTAGTCAAGTCAAGTCAAGTCAAGTCCAAGTTTATTTATACAGCACTATTTATACAGACAAGCTGACCAATGTGCTTTACAGAGCAATAGAATATCACACGACAGACAAAACAAGAAAAATTAAAAACAAATTAAACACTATTAAAAGCAATTGAATAGAAGTGTGTTTTTCAAGAGTGACTTGAAAGCAGAGCGAATATGAGAGGGCAAGCTATTCCATAGTGTCGGGCCAGCAATGGCAAAGGCACGATAACCTCTGTGTTTTAACCTGTACCGTGGTATGGATAAAAGTTTCTGTGTACCTGACCTAAGATCCCTGGAAGGAGTGTATTGCTCTAGGAGCTCCGATAAATAGAGGGGAGCTTGATTACTAATGCTTGAGCAGCCTCCCGTCCGGGAGTAACGCACTGAAATATCTGAGTAAAAGTCAGAGTAAAACACAAATTCACATACCGCGGACCTTCGACTCCATTCTGCAGCAGCCCATGACTCCGTTTTCCCCGTGAGATGAGAGATGATGAATGCCACTCTGGCACGATCAGTGGGATAAACTGCAGCCTGTAGCTCAAAATGAAGCTCACACTGGGTCAGAAAAGCTCTGCAATCCCCCGAATCTCCCGAAAACTTCTCCGGTTGGGTGAGATGTGGAAACAGTGAAGAAGGAAGCCTCTCACTGGCAGTATCTCCTCGCGAGAATGCAAGATTTGATGCAGCGGCGGGATTGTTGTCAATGTTGCTGACGGAAGATGAATCCCTCGCAGCTAACCGCTGAACATGAGCAACAAGCTGACTGATCTGCTCACCCACACCAGCCACCTGGTTCTCCTGCCGATTAGCCATGGCCACAAGTTCGTTCCGCAGGATGGAAAGCTGCTCCTCCTGCTAGTGTAGATACTGACCGTGGGCCCGCAGGGCTGCCCTTACCGCCTCGGAGTCGGCTGGGTCCATTTGTGGCCAGATTGTACTATCACAGTACAAAGGCAGACCCAAATGCACGACTCGGACAGGGAATCACAGGTAAGGAGATTTTATTGTTTTCAGAACAAAGCAGTCAACGGTACAAAATGTGGTAGCCAGTAATCGTCAGGAGTAAGGCAAAAGTCAAAAAACACTAGAGAATACACAAGGGAAATAACGCTGGAGAGCGTGACACGAAGTACAACTATAATCTGGTAGAGGTTGAGTGAACACTGGGAGAATATATGCAGTGGGAACTTGGGATGACGATAACTAACAGGTGATGCACATTAGGGCAATCACACAGGCGGGGAAAACAGACAAAGAGGGGAAGACAAGTTATCTGTAATGACAACAAACAATACATTTCAAAATAAAACAGGAAGTCCAAAAACACAAAATAAGAGCGGAGTAGGAACGTGACAGGTAATTACTGTTTTTCAGAAGGGTAGTTACCCTTTTTCAGAAGGGTAGTTACTGTTTTTCAGAAGGGTAGTTACCCTTTTTTCAGAAGGGTAATGAATGATTAGTTACCCTTTTTAAGAAGGGTAGTTACCCTTTTTCCGAAGGGTAGTTATTGTTTTTCAGAAGGGTAGTTACCCTTTTTCAGAAGGTTACTGTTTTTCTGAAGAGCAGTTACCCTTTTTCAGAAGTGTAACGAATGATTAGTTACCCTTTTTCAGAAGGGTAGTTACTGTTTTAACGAAGGGTAGTTACCATTTTTCAGAAAGGTAGTTACCCTTTTTCAGAAAACATTAACTACCTTTCTGAAAAACAGTAACTGCCCTTTGGATGTGTCCAGGGGCCTCATTTATAAAACCTGTTACACAAGAAAAAGTTGCATGAAGCAGGGTGAAATTTGCCGTCGCAACATTCCTCCCAAAAGTCGGGATTTATAAAGAATTTCCATGCATAACAATGTGCCCAGTTTTCCGCAACCTTTTGACCATGCGTGTGATCGTGCGTAATGCTCCCAATTTTTTGTAGACTGAATTTTAGTGTAGTCCGATGGTATCCACGTTTTCCTAAATCCAACCCAGTTTTTGTTTTCCTGAACCCAACCATCCCGTTCTTTCCAAGCCAATTCCGAGCCAGTCACGGCGCCCGGCAAGGGTCTGCCAGCATTGGGGAGAGGCAGGGGACCCTCCCACACCGTGCAGAGGACGCTAAAGAAGACTTTTAGCATCAATAAGAACGACAAAGGCACCTGACCAAAACGTCTATATTTTGCGAGATGGGAGTGAGAACATGTTGATGTGAGCACACTCTAAATTTTAATAATAAAAAACAATCATGCTATTTATTATTTCTTCTAACTCAAACTCATTGGCCTTGAATCATTTTCTGTTAAGAACATAACAAATAACTTATTTTCCAAACGGTACAACCCCCAACACATAACTATTACATATGACCCAAGTGGACCCAAGTGTAATAATTGTAGGTGCTGTGAAACTTAACTGTGTCCTCCCCCTAACTGGGGTTGCTGTGTGTGTGTCTGTGTGTGTCTATGTGTCTGTGCGTCACTGTGTGCGTCTGTATTTGTGTGTCTGAGTGTAGGTGTCTGTGTGTGGGAATGTTGTCTTTCTGCACCTGCTATTCCCACACAAAGTTAAAAAATTGTTAAATTTCAAGCACTTTCACCTGTTCTGATTAAGTTCTAAGAAATAATCACCAATAATGATCAAAAATATTGTTTCTATTTTTTACCTTTTTTATAATTGAATTTCCTTATTTTAAATCTGTTAAGTATTAAAGGAACAATATGTATATATGTACTGTAATAAATCAAAAAATTACACCAATGCCTCATCAGATATTAAGGAAACACGTTAAGCTGAAATACTATCTTTTCTGACAACAATGCTAATGTCAGTATTTTTTCTTTTTGAAATTTACGTTCCGTGACGGAATTTCTAATGTTTTGTTCTGTGTTGTTATCAACTGCCCAGTTTGACAGCCAGACCGGGTTGCCAGATATACCTGTAAAAACGTAAACCCAGCACACTACAGCTTGTGTTGTGTTGTGCACACACTACAGTTTGTTTGCTGCTTTCATGGCTGTACTAACATTATGTTAGTAAAGCCATGAAAGCAGCACACAAACGAACGGGATCAACGGATATAGATTCTACATGACATAAAAAAACGGCATGAACGACAGTTCCGTGACCAGAGGCTCGTTCCAGAAAGCAGGTTTAGTGAAAACTCAGAGTTGGTTAACCCTGAGATGAGGGAAACTCTGGGTTTTCCGTTCTAGAAAGAGAGGTAACTTAACCTCGGAGTCAGTTACTATGGTAACTGAGTCTGTGAACCTAACCTGGTCGGGAGCAGGTTTTCTTCAAGCAACCTCGAGTTCCTCTCAATCTCCTCCCGCTGAGAGGGAGGATTAATGCATTTGCAATGAATAGGACACTGGTTCCCAGCTTATTGTAAAGCACAATCGCTTCTAGCCTACAATATAATCTCAGTGGGACTGTACCTGTACATTGATGGTGTAATGATTTCCTATTAACGAAGTCTGCTTCATGCGGACCAGACGGGCGCTTTATGCGCACGTGGGTGCAGTCCAGAGCTCCGATAACATTTGGGAAATCTACAAAAGTTAAGTGTTTGTCTGTCAATTGCATGCCTAACATTAAAAGACAATAAAAATTTCCATTTTCTATATAGTTCTTATTTTAACTTACCAGCGCTTCCATAAAAGGCCTGTTTAATACTGAGAATTGCTCTGTGGCCAGGGAAGGTGATGAACACATTGAGTAATTCTTTTAAAGACAGGTACACCATTCGTACAGAGCGGCAAACTGTTGCTTTGCTGATATTCTCTGCATCTCCAACTGTGTACAAAAATGTTCCACTGGCAAAAAAGCGAAGTGCAATGCACACAGTCTGCGGGACTGTGAGCGCTTTATTGCGCCGTGTGCTATTTGCAATGTGTGGTCTCAGTAATCTGCAAATATACATTATGCCTTCCCTCGAGAATCTATACCGCTCATGCAGGTAGTTGTCAGAAAAAGCCAATGGGTCTGCCCTGTCCCTGAAAGGCTTGTAATAATTAAGGCTATGAATGTGATGTTTCTCATGTTGTAATATGCTGGTGTTTTATTTTGTCCACAAGGGGCGCACTGGGTTAAACCCAGAGAGAAACTCCAATCACTAAAGATGAATAAGCTCATTAAAAAATACTAATAGCTACTTTGCTGTGTCGGAGTTAGATTTCCGAACAACTTTACATCAGTTTGGATGAATGATTCGATTAGAGACACATTAACATGCTTGGTTGATATTCCGCCAAACTCAAGTAGGTTAACACTGTATTACAAGCCGTTATTTTGCAAATTCTGAGGTATATATTAGGCTACTATATGCCATACCATATAGGTTACACAGAAGGAGAGACGATGACTGTAAATCATGAAGACCATGCATTCAAACTGAGTCATGCAGCCTACTACCACTTTTCTGTGACTCGGTGGTAACAATTGTGTAGCCTATATCGACAATATTAGACCACGAGTTATCGTTACTGTTAAAACATATGTATCAGTCCCAATGTGTAGCTTAGTAGGTGGCTGTGATGAAGTAGTAGTAGTCCATATGGCCGTAGATGTGAGGAAAGAAACGTGAAAACTACCATCGGGTATTTCCTCAACTAAGCCCAGGTAACCAGTTGTTTTAGATCAGCTCAAATCAAATTGTTACCTGGGTGATGACGTAGCTAATATATAGGTGATTGGAAGCAGCTTCATTCAGAGCTTCGATAGCTCACTGTGTAGAGCTGCTGACTTAGGTGTTAACTATTATATTTATGCCACAAGATCGAAACCAGCTCGACCCGAACTTGAATGATTATATTGTTTTTAGATCTTTTTTTGTTTGTTGTAGGTGGCTGTGATGTGGCGATTACTTAGACAAACATTTTTGCGACAGTAGATCTGGGAAACGATTTGAAAATCGGCAGTAATATGTTTGTGATTATGTGACGAATCTGGTGACACAGGCGGACCACATCGGCAGCTGTTAGGTAAACACAACATACGGAAACCAGTTAGGGTAGAAACCAGTAGGGCTATAACACCGGAAGTAACGAGAGAGTGGAACTTCTTCCCTTATTAGAAATTCTTTGGTATGGATTTGTTTTTTATATACAGAACGATGACTAAATAGCCGCTCAGATGGATTTATCGCTTACAGTTTTTGCCCATTGCATACACACTAAAAACTAATGCTTAGACCAAAGCTTTAATACCTAAACTTCTGGTAGCATACCTCAAACACAGTGTAACCATAGCTTAAGCACATTGTCAACAATTCTACAACACTACACAAGTTTTCTTACATTAGACACTTTGTTCAAAAACCAAATCTCCTGTTGTCATTGGGAAAACATTCTGTTCAAAATGCTAAACTCATTTGGCAATTGTAGGCACTTACATACACACCTGAAAACACTTGCACAAAAAACAGAACACCAATCGGTCTGAGCTTTAGCACTACAAATAAGCCTCAGGTAAGCCATTTTGAGAACTTTGAAGCATGGAGGACAAAGAGAGAGAGGAGTCGGACGTGGAAGAGACATCGCCTGTGATGTTGACGAGGTCTTGTGGCCAGATCTGAACAGAAAGCGGGATCCATAAGCCCCCCCACCCAGCCCCCCACCACACACACACGCACGCGCGCGCACACACACACACACACACACACACACACACACACACACACACACACACACACACAACACAAGTTTATGTTTTTTTTCCCAATAGTTATTTATCCAGTAATTGTTATTTTTTCATTTTAACTTTTTTTAGTTGCTAAATTTGATGATTTGTGATTTTATTTTTCTTGTTTTTTCCGTTTCATGATTGGTCATCAAGGGCTTCTTTACAAGGCTGCTATATTCATTGATTGATTAACATGGACCTTATTGGGACAAATATGGGACGACCTTGGGAGGAGCGTGAGGCTCGTGCACGACCGCATAAAGCCTGGTTCAGACGGCAGGATAATTAGGCCGATTTTAGCCCCGATTCACCCCTCCCGACAATCTTAAGGATGCTCCGATTATCGGGGGTATCCATCATGTTGGATTTTTTGGGCCCGATTTCTCCTCGTGTGTGGTGTCCCCCGGGGACAAACGAGCACGCAGCCTGTGGACTGTGGCATACAATAAAGTCGATGGGCATAACTACATCCACAACTGCAGTCCACCAGAGTACATGGAAACGAATATATGAACGTGTATTTCAGCGGTAATTAATCTGTGTACTACGTAACGACATTTCTATGAGAAAAAACAACAACTCACCTCCATATCATGATGTAGCTGAGTACAGTCCATGCTCGCGTTGTCTCCACGTCTTTGACAATCGCCTTTTCTTTTGATAACGTTTTTTTTCCGTTAAAAACAAACTACAAACTATCGCCACTGCATCCGCCATGATTGTTTACTCTGAAGTCGCGTTTGATCTCGAGGGATTTTGCAAGATTTCCCGTCTGACCTGGGAATGCTCGGCAGTCAAATCGGTTCGTGTGTGATGTGTTGATTTTGCCGTGTGCTGCGCACCACACACTGTACGACCAAAACTGTTGGACCCATGATTTCTTATCGCCGTGTGTGGGGTCTCTCAGGATTGGAAAATCGGCCGACAATTTTAAAATCCTTCCGTGTGAACCAGGCTTAAGGTAACGCACGTCCGTATTACTAACGAGAAGAGTGCGTACAGGTGTGCGCCGCAAGGTGTTTTAAATTGGAATTTTGTTTTTGCGCATGAAAATTCTGACTTTTTGGCGCACGAAATCTTTCAGAATAGAATCTATACGCACAGTTTTATAAGTGAGGCCCCAGGGGTCCGTTTCAGAAAGCAGGTTTAGTGAAAACTTTCAGTTACTATGGTAACTGAGCCTGTGAACCTCACCTGGTCGGGAGCAGGTTTTCTTTAATAAACCGTCTTCTCCCTCTGACAGCGCTCTTTCATTTCCTCATTCATTCAATCTGTATCAGGCACATTTTAGCGCAGTTTGTTATCTGCATGAATAAAAAAAACAGTGTTGGTTTCATAATTGCAGAGATAGCATGACAGCTGCCTTTAACTGCAAGAGGCAGCCACATTTCTGTCTGGATTATGGCATTTTCTGCAGCAGCTGTGCAGTTTCAGCTGTCATCCATCCACCGCTCCAGTTCTAAATGTTCATTATCATCATAAGTTTCAGCTAAACAGTCTTAAGCCCTTATATCCATCCATCCATCCATCCATCCATCCATGAGAATTTGGTCCTCCACAACATGTTTTTGCCGTATTGGGGATATGATTTATTGAAGAAGAAGCTGAAATGCTGCAAACAGAGAATTTTTAAACAGGATATGTTTTTAAACATATTGTGTACCACATGCATCTTTTTATGCATCCCCTTGTATTTGCATGCAATACAGTTATTGGGAGGTAAATTGATCTTTGATCTTTGAGTAGTATTTCTTTTTAAAGCTGCACTTATCAATATCCTTATATAAACAGTGGCTCAAATTACCACATTTAGTGCGAAAGGAGTCACTGTGATAATCCACCAGTGAGTTATCACCTGACTGCGGTTTCCCTCAGCTTTAAGTAGCTTTTTAGCATATTTTAGCTTCATTGATTTGGTTTTGCAGCTAGCAACTTTTAGTTCATTCTCACACGCCCTCAAGTTGCCCCATTACATACTCTGGCTAATCTACAGACCTTTCTTTAAACCTTTCATTGAAACTTCTAAATACCAAAGAAGTTGAAAACTATATGTTGCCCGCCCGACTGAAAAATCCAACACTGTGACAAAGTTTATACAAGTTTGTATAAGATGCGATTTGATGCAAGACTTTGTTATTTCAAAGTGATTGGCAGCTGACAGAGTAAGCAGAGTGTAACATAACATTAGGCACTAATGCAGAGATACATTGCACAAATAAAAAAAACATAAATTCAAACTATGTCTATTGTGTATCGTGTACCTACATACACGCATTCCCTTTAATTTGCATGTGTCTGTTTGAAAAATGTATCTAAAGGTATAAAATGAAGACTGGGGGAGATGCACACCTTATATCCAAATATGAGAAAGTCTGACCGGAGTAGTCAACGAAGTAGGAGGCAGACTCAAGAAAACTGTGTCCATTTCATCCCCAATGTGGTTTATTGACGATGTAACCAAGAGCAATGTACAAAAATCAAAAGAACTAAATAAACTAAATAACTTGGCCTTAATTCAACTCTTAATTAATTCAAATTAGATAAACTTAGGCAAAACAAAAAGTGACACCCTCAAACACCCTCAAGCCATCTTAACCCCAGAGTTGCTCGAGGCCAACTGCTTAAATAGGCCTTCTCATCATCTACAGGTAAGTATAAATGCTTTCCCCAAAAACGTAAAGTAGTAAACATTCTCGCATTCTAATCACAAGTGTAGAAACACATTTATCGTTGTCTCATTAGGACTTAACCATTTCATGTAAACAATCAGAAAGCAAAACAAATAAATTACAAAACATACTTTCCGTGCGTTCATGGACATCAGAAAAACATTTTTTCCAGTGAAAACGTCACCATTCACGTCACTTCCTATGGGAATCAGAGGTGGGAAACTCGGGCTAGATTTTGCTAACAGAGTTTCCCAGTTGGTGACGCGTTGTTGACAACTGCCATTTGATGTAGGCGACTTTGGTTCACTGAAAATATTTCAATGACAATAAACTGTTTATTGTGGACAAACGCCTCTGCCAAGAAACATACATATACATAACATGTTTCAAATTATTCATAAATAGGCCTATGTATAAATTGTATAGGCCTATGTATTCGTTGTCCTGCAGATAACACAAACATGTGCTGTTTGTAGGATCGCATAAGAAAAACAGCAGAAAATCTTTTGTTATTGTGGCCTCCGTGTTTTCACACACCTGATGCTCTAGGCTACGCCCAACAGTTGGTGGCAGCAATGCAACAAGTTGTTATGCCAAACGGCAATATAACAGAAGAAGAAGAACACGCATCCCGACCATGTGAACGCTGGCAGTTGGAAAAACAACGTAATCATGGGGGCGGTCCCTGTTATTCCCAGGTGGCACCGATGACATCACATCCAGTATAAATAGATGAAGTGAATCAGCATTTCCTCCTTTCCTTTTGTCTGGAGCACATGGTGTGGTAAGTAAACAGAATAACTAACAGACATTTACCAATACACTAACTTAACACTACTGTTGTGTTTTGTTTTAACCCAATAATTAATCTAAATTGTAACTGAATATAATGCTAAACACAAACAAATCTGGTATAGTCAATGTCCGTAAGAAGTGGTATGACCTCAGCCGCTTCATCACACCAAACATAGTTTTTCAACCATTTTGAATGTGAGAAATATTGTCTTAAATATTTGGTTTAGTTTTTTGAATGAGGCATTGTTTCCTTTGGATGGTTCCAGTTTCAGTGTTGTGACTGTGACCGCCTGTGTCAGTAGGTCATTATCTTCAAGAACTGTATTTAGAGGGACAGGAGACGGGCTCAATCCGCCACACAGAAGTTCACACAACCATTCAACTGAGAAGTCCCGTGGGTGTCTCTCTATTTTTGCAGAGGTAACCCAATTTCTCATCTGAGCTTAATATTTTGAATGTCATTTCAGGGATATTTATTTAACAATGTATGTTATTATAAACTGTAATTTTGGTAAATGTAATTTTTTTTTTTTTATAAAGATGTATTTAAAATTGAGGTGTTAAATATTATACATGCACTTCAATGCATGTTTAGATCACTTGATGCAACTCTTGAACTTTCTTTGATCATGCACACATGTATTCCTAAATGCAACCATGTCCTACAGGTTTAAAGATCCCTCTTTATCTGCAATCATGATCCAATTGGTAATGTATCAATTTGTGTTTATATTTTTTTTTTCTCTGTGGATATACATGTTCTTTATAAGCACTGTGCCATAGTCTGCCATAGTCTGTGATTGTAACCTATTTTATTTTCTTTTGTCCGTAATAGCTGAGCGTAGCCATTGTTGCAGGATTGTTCTTTGGTAGGTTCAACTCCATATCTGTAATCCAGTGTCACGATCACATTTACAATTTTGACTCTATAATGACAAATGTACTCAGTCACAATAGTCAAAAGCTTTTCTGATTACCTTTTACCAGAAAGCAACCAGCAGACAGCCAGAGTGTCTGACTTAGTTTTACTCCCTAAACCAGGTTAGAAATTCTTTTCACTGGAAATTCTCACATTTACTGACGAGTACAGACTTAACCAGTCAGTGGTTCACTTTGTATAGAAAAGTTGTCTTGTTGCTAATTTATCTCAACTTAAATGCCTTGGTCCAGGATGCTGGACAGGCTGGTTTGACAGAGATGACCCCTCTGGAACTGGAGACTGGGAAACCCTCTCTGATCTTCGCAATGAGTACCCAGGAAAGATCTGCTCTAAACCATTAGCTATTGAGGCGAGAACTCTATCTGGACTCACTGTGGCTGCAGCAGGTGATGTGATTTATCTGTAAGTACTGAAAGAGTATGAATAATTTGAATGTGTTTCATGCGAAGATTCATATTGTATTCCATGTTTGTTTTGCATTGATATTGCTACTACGTGTTTGAGTACCTGTTGAGTTCAAGCATATTTTCATTGCTAACATGCTCACAATGACAGTGCTATCGGTGCCCATTCTCTAGGCACCAGGAGTGTCCATTAATGGTAATCCAGCCAATCATTATGAAGATAATAAAGTCTGGACCAAGTGACCAACAGAAAGATTGACAGACTTGACATTTTTCTTTCTTAGATCCATGCCACTAGCATGCTATTGTTTCTTTTTTCCAGAATGGACACCACTAAAGGATTTGTCTGCAGGAACCAGGACCAACGCAGGCGTAAGATGTGTAAGGATTATCGTGTTCGTTTCAGCTGCCCTCGCTCTTTCTGTAAAGGTAGGTCTGAACACATTCATGTGCGGTGTTAAGCTTGATTTAGGGTTCTGCGTTCAACTCAAGCCGTGGGTCCGCACATTGGTATGCGTAGCTACGTACTCTACGCCGTAGCATGGCGTGCGCCTCCCCTGAAATGTAACGGTGCGTTGTGGCACCGCAGACAGCAACCACTGAATTGTCCACTTGGCTGTGGCTTGGTAGCGTTGCATTTTCCTCTACTTGTATTCGGGTTCTCCCTCTCCATGAAAGTCATGAAATGGAGAGGGTTAACTTTTCCTGAGTCAGTACATCCTCCAAAGCTAATCTCTCACACTCAGCTTTGCTATTCTCAGGTCCCATGACATGGTGCTCTTTGGATGCTTTTATATAGACTTTAGTGGTCCCCCTAATACTGTATCTGAAGTCTCTTTCCTGAAATTCAGTCTTGGTGCAGAATTACAGCCACTAGAGCCAGTCCCACAATGAGCTTTCCTTAGTGTGCAATTTCTGTGTCTGTAGCTATTGAGGAGGGGGGCGGCAAGGTGGAGGGTGGGGGTGTGGCCTTGGCCAACTGCCACTTTGGTTGTTTGAAAGCCATGCTCTAACTCTCTCTCTCTCATGGGTGAGAAAGGGGAGGTAACCTTGCTCCTTATGAGCTAATAAGGAGCAAGATTCCAGATCGGCCCATCTGAGCTTTAATTTTCTCAAAGGCAGAGCAGGATACCCAGGGCTCGGTTTACACCTATTGCCATTTATAGCCACTGGGGGACCATAGGCAGGCTGGGAACGCAGATTAATGTTAAAAGACCTCAAAGTGAAATCTTCATGCTATGGGACCTTTTTAAAAAGGGCAGTAGAACAACACAGACATATTGGCACATGTAGAAATCCTCACAACGGCAAGGCCACTTGAGAAGGCTACATCGTAGGCTATGCGTACTTCCCCTTCTCTTACATTATTTATGTGCCCACGTATTTATTTAGAATGGTGTTTTGGCTCTGCAGTTTCCCTCCAGCAGATCTCTTTTATTCTTCCTTTCAGTGTGCTGGACCCAGTGGTATAACCGGGACGCTCCCAGTGGAACAGGGGACTGGGAGAGTTTGACTAACCTGAGGACAGAAAACCCGGGACAAATCTGTGACAGCCCAATGTCCATTGAGGCTGTTACCTCTGACACATTGACCCCAGCCCTCTCCACAGGGCAGACCTTTATGTAAGTAGCTTTATAGGAAAATAATTTTGAAACGTTAAATGTACTATCTACTACACACTACAACATTAGATCAATACTTCTCAACCTCTTTCCCAATGATTCCAAATCATTAAAATGTAGCGGAGCTTTACTTTATTCTTGGGCTATCCGCTTTTAATGGTCCGAGTAAGAAAAAGGAATAACCCAATTTCTTGGTATTCGTAGTTTCTTTTCATTGGATATCTGCATCATTTGAAAAGGTACAACTGACATCAAAAACAAAAACAAATGGGGGAGAATTGGGTTTAATTGTTACTTTAATAAACTAGAGCATGTTTTTATCATAGTTAACCAATAATTTATGGTTTTCGTCATGTACCCGGTTAAGTTCTTGTTTGCTTTCAATGGTCTCCTTGCTCTAAATATCATCATACTGATCCATTAACGGTTTGCAATCCTTTTTCAGTTACAATCAAAATGAGGGATTGGTTTGCCACAATACGGACCAGGAATCTGGCTTGTGCCTTGACTACAAAGTTCGGTTTGGGTGCCCATGCTAAGTCCTGACTCCACAGCAAACACTGCGAAGGATAAGACTCATTTAATAAAATTTCTCAATTTTCTCAGATTTTTGTTGTCCTTTCTTTATTACTTAGTGTCTGATAGAAGAATCATAATAGGCCATTTTCACAGAAGAAATTTTAATGTAGGAAAGAAGTGTAACATTAACGGTGGCTCTGTTCTATTAAAGTATCCCAGTGAGCCAGCATGTGTGATGCCAGGACCCTGAAGACTATGCATTTAAATGGAACTCCACCATAGGTTATTGTATTACTTTTACCATATTGTAAGTGTCTTTACTGATAAAAGGCTGATTATGTGCTTTATCAGTCCTTACTTTCCAGTGATATGTGAAATCTTATCTAGTAATGTAAAAAATGAATTAATATGGTAATATGCTTGCATGGAGTTATGATTATGTGTGAGCACGCAGACGTATGTTTTCAACAGATGCTGGGAACTGATTTCATTTAGTGTCAAATCACAACAGGATAAGCATAACAAGCAGGATTAGCCTCACAATTTAACTTTTTTTAGTTTAGTTTTTCCAGTAATTATAACATTGTGGGACCTCTGGAGATTTCCACCCATAGTTTACTGCTTGTTCCGCTGCCCCTAGGTTGGGTGGTTCCAGTTTGCATGACTCTTTACCTGTGTCAATATCTTCTAGAACTGTATTTAAGTAGAGGTTTACATAAGCCACACAGATTAAAACAACTAAGAAGTCCTGTAGGCAAGTCTTGTTTTTGTAGAGAGGTAACATGATGTCTCTTCTGAACTTAATGTTTTTAATTTCATAGATATTTAACAGTTTATAAAGTGCTATTTCTGTGAATGTGTTTAACCCTCTGAGGTCTAAACCATTTTTTCCCGTCTTTGGTTTGCCTGGTCTCGTTGTATAACCTCAACCCTGTGATGCACAAAGTAATATACGTTTATTTCAGGAGAACCTGGGCTCTCAGGATATGTATGCCGCAGGGATGCCACATGAATGTTTACATTGTTATAGGACTACACAGACAAAAGAAAAGACTAAATGGAAATTGTCACAGAAATGTATTGAAATCTTTTGGCTTATGAAAAGTGTTCTAGGTGTTCTCTGACTAAATGCCACATTCAGCTGGAAAACTGCATGTGATTGATTCACAGACCCTTCAGTCAGCGCCATCTTGGATACTGGACGAATGGAGCGAGTATGGTCAAAGCCGGTCTACGGGAAGCCTTTCCACTCCCTATTCAGCCCCATTGTACCGAATTTGGTTGAAGTTCCACCAGAGTTCCACAGGGGGTGATCGCGGTCCAGTGCAAAATGAATGGGACTCTATGGAGCTAGATTGCTAAATTTGTCTCTTTCACCCGACTGTCGTTGAGAAATCTCAGAATTGATTGTAGTTTTTGCAAGTTCGACATGGATTATAGGTTGAAAGTTGAATGAACGAGTACTAGGCATCCAAAGCAGAATCAGAATGTCAGAGTGAATATTTCGGCGTGATCTTTAAAACGTTAGCAAACCTCTTTCTAGTAGTATATTGACAGGGAGAGCCTAACCTGTTAGTGTCTGTGTTGTCGATGCCTCGAGAGAGGAAAACGTCATTGACAGCTTACAGTTTTACACACAAATACTGGTACTTGAGACACAATTACCACAACATGTAACTCATGCACCAACCCCCTGAACCAATTCTGCTAAACTACAAGCACAATTCCTGTTTACACTCAAATTGCAGTTCTAAAACAGTTTTTTTCAAAACACTACGCACAATTCTCTGCATTTGGCACAATTTTCATGAAGAAAATCTATTGTTTTCACAAGGAACACACTGCCATTCAAATATGCACACTGATTCATCACATGGGCATACACCTGTCACACAGTTTTACAATGAGCAATCAGAGCTTTAGCATAAAAGGGCAACAGGTGAGCTGCTCTTCTGTTTTGGAGAATTTTTTTTCTGCCTGCAGATGGAAAGTGTATGACCGAAATCCGAAATTATGGGCGCAGCCATCGTGGTTGCGGATGTGACGTTTTTAGATGAGAAGGAGGAGTGAGGGAGGAGCCGTAGACAGTTGAGCGGTATCTAACTGTATTATTATTTTTTTTCTTTTGAGTTAGCAACGCTGCTTACACCCTTCGTTACGTTACACACGTTCACTGGCAATCTGGATGCAACTTCTGCTGAAAGCCTGCATACATAATTCAAGGTAAGATTTAGCTTTGCTAGGTTTTAAATATATCTTTGTCCCATAGTTATATTACATATAAGAGGAGTCACATTGTAAAGTAAATGTATCTGATGTTACCATGTAAATTGTCTGTACCGTTAGCTAGCCACTTATGGTAAAACATGCTAATGTTAATTTTCTGCAAATTGAAGTTTAGCTACGTTTTCCTAATTTAAACGTAGTGTCAGCGAAATGCAAAACGGTGATTGTCAATGCTTATCATTATCTAACGCTAACTATTAGCAAATGTTTAACCAAGTTTCTTAGAACGATAGTTACGTTATTGTAACTCCAGATTCTATGAGTATAGGCGTAGCCCTCTAAGCCACGCTTTGGGTTTATCCCTTCGCGCATGCGCAGTCGTGAAGATTTTCTGCCGCACGGGCTTCAACTACGTCCGCAAATACTGTATAAAAACAGGGCGGACCCGTTGCTCTGCTCCCAACATCAGCTTTTTCTTCAGCTAATGCAATAGGAGCAGGTGGCCCGAATCTTAGAGGGCTACGCCTATACTCATAGAATCTGGAGTTACAATAACGTAACTATCGTTCTATTCGGTATAGGCTTCGCCCTCTAACCACGCTATGGGTTAGGGCGAAGCTGATGTAGTCAATGCCACCTGGGCAACAATCCCACAAGTGGAACATAGACTATAGACTATATTTTCCTTTCTGTTCTGTTATCTCTCATGTGCCGCCCTGGCAGCGACCTGTTAGCTGGCTGAAAGCCTAGCCGAGAATGCAGGCGTGCATGATTGATGAGGGAAATACATGATTGATAATTAGTGCGGACCGCGGTTCCTCCCCAGACACCCAGAGGGGGAGGGGGCATAAAAAGAAAACATAGTACGGCACGGTGATTGTATAATAGTGACAAAAACATATACATATGTACATAATAATATACAATTATACATACGGGGGGCCTCAATCGTCGTTGGTGAAGAGAGGCCGAGTGAGTCAGGGAGGGCTCAGACACATCCCGGCAAAAGAAGCGGATGAAAGGGCATGGAGATGCCCAAGAGGCCGCAGCACAGATTTCAGCCACTGACATGCCTCTGAACAGGGCTGTCGATGCAGACAGAGCCCGTGTAGAGTTGCCCCGAATGCCCTGGGGGCGCACCTGCGCGTGCGCGTTATAGGCCTGGGTGATAGCCTCGCACAGCCAGTGGGACAGGCGTTGTTTCGACAGGGCCGCCCTTGGGAGTGTTCCTGTAGTGAACAAACAGCTGCTGTGTCCGCCTTATGGCCGCCGTGCGTAAAACATACTGTGATAACGCACGCACCGGGCACAATCTGTGGGAAGCCTCTGGCGTCGTTGTTGTGAGGCGGGGAAAAAACCTGGAGAAAAAAACCCTCGAACCGGAAGGAATTTGTTAAAATTTTTGGTGTGAAGGAAGGGTTGGGCTGGTCGGCTGCCGCGCTTCCCCTCCCCTCTGATTGAGAGACAGGATGGCGATACCGACAGCGCACATAAGTACGCTCACTCGCCGCTGATGTCAGTGCAAGGAGGGCGCCGTTTTTAGAGACAGCAACCTGAGAGGGGCTTGTGCCAGGGGCTCGAAGGGGGCTTCCCCAGAGCTCGGGTACCAGGGCCAGATCCCATTGGGGGGGAGAGAACGCCCGGGGGTTTCTGCCGTCGGACCCCTTTTAAAAATCGTTTAACTTAGGGTGCGCAAAAACCGTTTCTCTCTCCATAGCCGCCGTGGCAAGATGAAATGGCCGCCCGGCGGCTTTGACCGTGGATGGGGCCAAGTCGTTATCTACCAGTGTTTGGTAGGTAAGTCAGTCGTACGACGGGCAGGGGCGCGCATATGGGGGTGCGACTCCTCTCTGTGCACGCCGCTGGAAAGCCGGACCAGCGCCCGCGTAACACGCTGTTGTAGAGGGGCTCGCGCTCTGAATGGTGCGCACCACGGCAGGTGGCAAGCCTAACCTCTGCAAGCGTTCCCGCTCAGCAGCCAGCCCCACAGTCGCTGGGTTATCACCGGGGGGTGGGCTATCGCGCCGTCCAGCTGTGACAGGGCGTCCTCTTGCCACGGCAATTGCCAGGGGGGAGCCGCCAGCAGCTGGACCAGCGTCGGGAACCAGGATGCGTTCGTGCGCTCCGGTGCCACCAGGATGACCGACAGGCCTTCCTCCTGGGTACGTTCCAGGAGGCGAGGGATCAGAGGGACCGGGGGGAAAGCGTAAAGGAGGGTTCTGGGCCAATGTGGAGAAAGCGTCCCAGTTTTCCGTAGCTCAAGAAAACCACAGAGCGCACTGTGTTCTGGCGAACATCACCTCCGCTTCCCAACCTGCTCCACAGCTTCCGAACGATAGTGGGATTCAATTTCCACTCGTTGTGAGAGGGTCCCCCCCTCGACATTAGGTCTGCCGCCCGGTTTAGTATCCCGGGGATGTGGACGGCCCTGAGGGACAGCAGATGACTGTGAGACCACAGCAGGAGGCTCCTGGCTATTTCCAATAGCCGGGCCGAGCGTACGCCGCCCTGGCGATTTATGAACATATGACATTGTCTGTCTGCACCACCACATGTCTCCCTGCTACCTTCGGGGCGAAGTGCTTCAAGACCTTCAGCACCGTGGACAGCTCCAGGCAGTTTATGTGTGGGAGGGGAGGAGGAGGCCATTCCCCTCCCACCACCTGTGATTCGCACATTCCTCCCCAGCCAGTGAGGGACGCATCTGTGTCCCCTGGGCAGAGTGACGTATGACGTCACTCTGCCCAGGGGAACCCCAGCTGACAGGGTCTGGGGGTTTCCCCAGTATGACAGGTCTGACTGCAGAGAGGGAGGGATAGTCAGCATTCGCCACTTGTGGCGGCGTATGAGTCGCGCGCGCGAAAGGCCACCTCTGGATTTTCCTCATGTGGAGAAGCCCCAGGGGTACTACCATGTGCGCCCGCGGACATCATGCCCAGAAGGCGCATGATAGACAGCGCGTGACACCTTTGCCGCGGGCGTGGTGCGCGACAGGAGAGAAAGCGTTTCTTGCCTCGGCGTTGACAGCCCGGCCCTCATAACAATCGAGTTTAGCACTGCCCAGATAAACTATCCGTTGTGGGGGAACCAATGCGCTTTTCTGCCAGTTTATTGGCGAAACCAAGTGTCTGCAGGTGCTGCAGGACCGCGGATGGTGTTAGCGACGCCGTTTCCGAAAGGGAGCCAGGATGAGCAAATCGTCCAGATAAAACAGGACTCTGCTGCGCTTTTTTCTTTTTCGCCGGCTGAAGTGCCGTCTCCATGCACTTGGAAAGTGCGAGGGCCCAGTGAGTAACCGAATGGCGGTCGGTTGTACTGAAAATGAGCCCTTTGGAAAAGAAGCGCAGGAATTTCCTGTGTCTGGGGATGACTTGGATGTGAAAGTAAGCGTCTTTCAGATCCACGACGGTAAACCACTCTTGGTGGGCCCGCGCATCCCAACAAATGTTTGGTAGTCAACATGTGGAATGGACGTGACGCCGCACCCGGTTGAACTGGGACAAGTCGAGGGGATGAAAGGGCCACCGCCTGACTTTTGGGTGAGAAAGTATCGGGAGTAAAACCCTCGTTCTCCTCCCCGGAGGAACTCGGGGGAAATTGCTCCTTTGAAAGCAGTTCCCGTAATTCTGACGGCCGGCGTCTGATTCCGCCTGGACGACGACACAGTTGTCTCCAACACGCCCGCAAAGCGGAGGCGGGGGGAGGCGAACTGGAGTGTAGCGACCCGTGATATCAGTTTTGACATCCACGCAGTCCATGTGTGTCAGTCTGATCCATGCGCGCTGTGCTCTGAGAGCGCGGTATGTCTGTGTGTTGTTTACAGACATAGCTAGCAGGAAGCGCAGAGCCCGTCCGCCGCTGGGCGAGACGTGGGTAAGAACGTGTCGCCCAGCCCATGGTAGGGCCCCCGTGTGAAAGGGGGTGGCGGCGGGTCATTGTCGTCCTCATCCCGCTGGCATAGCCAGGGGGAAGGAGAACTGAGCGGCGCTAAGTGTAGCGGCATGGCGTTTGCTCCCGCTGTCTGCATAGTGACAGAGCGGTGCAGCCCCGCGAGCAGCGGTGACCTGGTGTGTGTTTGTGCTTGTGTGGGGAACATCTGTCATATTATCAGCGTAATGTTCATTGGGAACAAGGGCTGCTAGGTTAAGGGGAAACTGCTCTTTAGAAAGACTTGAGTGGCCCTTAAAAGGGCCGTTGTGTTTCCGGTTTTCAACCGTGGAGGGACAGACGTTCCCCGCGCCCCGTCATTGCCACCGTCGTCGCTGCTTGGTGGGTGGCTCCGGGGGCGGGTTAGACCAGGTGGGAGCCGCTTTCATGGTCCTCCGACCCCGTGAAGCCTGCCGGTCGGGGGGCGGCTGTCGCTGCGGTGGGGCGTGCGGAAGGGCGGAGGTCGAAGCCTGGGAGGGCGCAGCCGCAGCAGAGGCTGTGGGGCGTTTCCTCTTATGGCGGTTGGTGGAGCGGTGGCGCTGTTGTTGAGGCGCCGCCTTCCAGGAGCCCAGCTGCCGTAGCCGCTCTACTTCTTCGGCTGCCTGGTGGAGGTGGGAAGTGGCTGTCTGTAGACAAGGTCCAAATAGTCCATCGGGAGCTATGGGACCGTACAGTAGCTCGCGCCTGACCTCCGTGGGTAGCTGGGACATGTGGAGCCAGATATTTCGCTGGGCCACAGTCTGCCACGCCCTGGATCCTCGACAACGCCACAGTGGTGCCCGTGGTGAGGGTGAGGTGTGGCGGTCATAGCCTGCGATCTCCGTAGCTAGCTCCGGAGGAAGCGCCTCCGGGTTGGTGGCCATGGCGGGCGGAGGCTAGCAAGGCTATGTTGTTTTGCGCCGCTAAGCCCTGGGCTGCACACTGGTGAGACCGGTCAGTGACTTGGGCGCAAACCTGGTCCTGGGGGGACGGGGGGGTCGGCTTCCGGTGGCCAAAGAAGGTAGCCTTCGGAAGCAGGATCGACGCCAGGCTCTGCTCCAGAGGGGGGACCGAAGGAAAACCTGCCTCTGTGTCGCCATGAACCCGTGTGAACGGGGCATAGCGCGAGACTGGCGCCCTCAGTTTCCCTGGCTGAGAAAGAGCCTCCTCCACGAACGGCCGAAGCTCCGTGAAGCGCGGCCAGAGTGGGGCCCGTTTGGACGGCGGCTCCTGAGAATAGATGTCACCGCTCAGGAGGCCGCGAGAGGGGGCTGGAGGCTCTGCTGGAAGCGCTATGCCCCTCTGGTCCGCCGCCCTTTTTATGATCTCCGGCAGGTCCATAAAAAGAGCCTTGGTGGTGGAGGGTGGAGCCACCTGCGGCAGAGGGGAAGACCGCTGAGGCGGTGCCCCTGGCCGTTCTGGGGACTGGGAGAGCCGTAGCGGAAAGGCGTCGATCCCAGTCTCCAGATCCAGTCCTCACAGTGGGGAGGAAGGAAACCCGGTGAGAGAGTCGTCGTTCGGGGGAGACGAGTCATCGGACTCGTGCCCGTCGAAGACGCCCTCTTCCAGCGGTTCCAGGGCGTCGACGGTGTCGCGTCGGTCCGCCCAGCTGCCGTCCCCCTCTCCGTCGACCTCAAAGGCCAGAAAAGTGTCCGCCCGCCGTTGAAGCTCTTTAGAAGGCAGGCGGGCGCAGAACGGGCAGGAGGCGTCGGAGGTGAGAGCCTTGCCGGCGTGGGGGGCGCCGAGGCAGGTCTCGCAGCGGGGGTGGAGGTCCGGCGAGAAGATGTAGCCGGTCCGGCAGGTGGGGCAGAGGCGGACGCCGCTGGAGCTGGTAGTCTTCATTACCTTCTTCATAACTGCTCTTGCTTGAAGAAAAAGTGGGAGCAGAGCAACGGGTCCGCCCTGTTTTTATACAGTATTTGCGGACGTAGTTGAAGCCCGTGCGGCACGCAAGGGCGGGAAAGAAAATCTTCACGACTGCGCATGCGCGAAGGGATAAACCCAAAGCGTGGCTTAGAGGGCAAAGCCTATACGAAATAGAACGTTTGGTTAACTGTAATAACCATAAAGCACCGATAAAGTCTTGCTACTGTTAGCAAGTATCATCAGTCTATGGTTGGCGCAATTAGCCTTTACATGCTTTTAAGAGCTAACGTTAGTAGAAATAAGATCTTTTAACTGAGTTAAAGTTACACTAAAGAACAATACACTGTTGTTAATTCATCTGTATTCTCCTAGATAATTAATGAAGTACAGTTACATGCTAGTGTGCATATATATTTAACTATGAGGGGCTCAAATGGAAATTGATGACTCTTTTTTTCTTTCTTTCAGAAATAGGAGTGTGGAGAGCCACGATGGCATGTGCACCCAACCCAATGCCTCAGAATGAAGTAATAGTTACTTTTCTTTTTCCACTGTGCATTACAGACAACCAACAGACTGTCACACTATGCTCACTGTAATTGTAAAGGCAGCTTTTATTTCTTTACCCAGGCATTTGGACTTGACTGAACAGTGCTGCACAAGTGCTTTAAGCTTTATGTTAAGCTATATTTTTATATTGTGGTTTGTAATGTCAACCATTTCTACTGTAATTAACAATGTGGCACTAGTGATTCAACTACCTCTTTTTATTATGCAGACTTCACTTGTGACAGTGAATTTTGCCTTTACAGCAGTGATTTATGTGTGGAATTTACACTGGATTGTAAAAGGTGAACTACATTATTTAATTCATCACTTTAAACATAATGTTAAAAATATTGCCAGTGTTGTTTGTGGTTTATGTAGTTTTTGAAGTTAATGCCCATTTCAATGTGAAATAAAGGTCTTTCTAAAGCTACATTTGTTGTTTTTCTGAAGTAACTATAGGAACATACAGTATTGTCATACAAGACATTGGTAATTTGATAGAATTTGTAATTGATTAAAAGTGTCTATTTGGGCTTTAATCAACATAAATGATTTCTTAAATGTTACCATACTTACTTGAATGTTGACAAAGGATCAGCAAAATGTAGTTTGTGCTTTTCTTGTGTGTCTTTATGTACTTGTCAATTTTAATCACCATGAAAACACTTCACCAAAATCCTTTTAGATTAATTTATAGGAATATATTTGAAATACGTAGTAGTTAATTGAAAATGCACTAGGGTCTGTTTAATCTGTGTAGGGTTATTGTAAATCCATTATAACAAAAGTATGATCACAAATTGCAAAGAAAAAATAAACAACTTATTCAATGTAATAATTAAATCAATGTACCTTATATTTACTGCACTGACATTTTTTAAGTATGAAAACTAAAAACCATACAAGGACATGCAATGTCAATATCTAATTCTAACAGTTTAATCCTATACATAAAATATCTCAATTATATGCCTAATACATATTTCTAAAGTGCTAACTTTTAGGTTTGAATGGTGAACAGAACCCAAATGCAGACAGAACGCAGAGCCAGGAGTGTGAATTAACAGGTTTTATTTAAAGTATCCAGTCCAGGTTTCTGAAGGGGGAAAAGCACGTCAAAGTTTCCAGGATGGAGAACGGGTCGGTGCTTTCTGGGAAGGAGCGGGTCCGTCAGAGGAAGATAGTAGGCCGGCTAGTGGTGGGGTCCAGTGGTGGTGGCTGTCTGCTCCGGTGGATTCCATACTCCAGGAGTCAGGTTCCAACGGTAGCTGGGGCACAAGAGAAAGGATAAGGACAGGCAAATGTTTGTAATAGACAAACATGTAGTTAAGGCATGGTAGATCACAATGAATTATATTAATATATGCGCTTGTACATGAATCTATGCTTCAGTTGAGGACATGCAGTATTAAGTAAACATACTCCTTTTTTAATGATATGTACATTTTGGTAATAAACAGCACTTGTAAATATAGATTGTAACATGTATGTGACTCATCTTAAAACAGACTAATGTGCTGACAGAAGGTCTTCAAATAGATTAGCAGACACAGTAAGTGGAAGAAAGACATCAGTGTAACAGCATCAACAACAGTGGTTAATAACTACTGCAACAGCATGCTTGTTAGGTACATTAAGAGTCTGAAATAATGTATTTAGAATTTTTTGAGAATTGAACTTACATAGTGACGCTCCAATATTGAAACTGGTACTTTATACAATACATTTGGCAGCAGAACTGAAGATTTTTCAAGATAGAACACTAATGTAAAATTATATATATATATATATATATATATATATATATATATATATATATATATATATATATATATATATATATATATATATTTTAGGTTGCCCAACTCTTGGGCAGGAACATATATTTCAGTATATTCAAGTAAAAGCAGGCTCTGCTTGTCCTGTGCGAATGCGCCACACGAAACTCAGATGTGAGGGGGTAATTTCTAAATCACACGCACTCCCAAAATGATTCTAATCCCGTGCGAATATAGGGTTTAATATGACTTTGCACCATAGCATTAGCTATATCAGGCTTTGATTTTAAGCTAACATTAGCTACCATTACATGTAATGGTAGTGTTAACTTGCGGGTTAGGGAGGCATGCGCATCGATTAGCAATAACACCACATATGGTTAAAAATAGGTCGCCGGCGAGACCGTTGTGCATACCTACTGTATACGACTGTAACGTTAAATATATATTTGAATCCGTTTATACGGTCTGCATAACATTAGCCCGCTAGCTTGGTTAGCAAGGTGCAATCTAGCTAGCAAACTGATATTAATTGGGATGCTAACGTTGGCTAACGAAAAACAGTATTTAAAAAAATGTAACGTTACTTACCAGAAAAACTGAACGGCCGACTTCTTTGAGTGTCTTGTCGTCCAACCGAACGCTGAATAAGACATTATTAGGCGACCAAAGTGTCACAGTCACTACGAAGAAAGCTGGTCAAACTCCAAAATGAAGTTAACGTGCCTTGGATAAGCTTTGCTAAACCTCTGTCATGATTGACAGGCCGCAAACTGTCAATCACATAGCCACGCCCTAAAACACCCCCTGCTTTATCGCCGATTTTAAAATCAAAGAGACCATAATTCAAAAAATTAACATCATTATGTGTTGCAGAAAACTTTTCACTAGCGATTGAGACCATAAACTCATTATGAGGAGGTTTACTGAGGTAATTAATCAAGTAAGAAGTGGGTCACTTTCTCATAGACTTCTAC
Source organism: Perca fluviatilis (assembly GCF_010015445.1). NCBI lineage: Eukaryota > Metazoa > Chordata > Actinopteri > Perciformes > Percidae > Perca > Perca fluviatilis. The sequence continues at coordinate 21,738,557 of NC_053129.1, forward strand.
AGAAACCGACCTCCTTTTGCAACCGCACGTGTCGCCCCCTGCTGGAATTCAGATAGAATGCAGGTTTAAGGCACTTCCGCATTTGCAGCACTTTGCGAAACCGGATGCGCTGTCCACTAAAAGTCTATGGGGAAAACATTGCTTGTGATGTGGATGAGGTGCTGTGGCCAGACCGAAACAGAAGAGAGGATGCAGCACAGTTTTTTTTTTTTTTTTTACTGTAACTATATACAGTAAATTCTTTTTTTTTTCGTAAGTAGACCACTGTATGTGCAACTTTGTAGTGGTTGGGATGTATACTGTGTACATTGTTTTTGTGGGAAAAATAAAATATATTTGTTACCGTGTATTTGTGTGTTCTGACAATATTCTCAAATATTTTACAACACACTTATGTATGTACTGTCTGTGGTAAGTGTAACACTGAACAAAAAAAAGGCCTAAGTTATTACGAAAAAATGGAGAAGTGTTTTCCATTCATCATAGTGTTTTACATTGAGCACATCAGTGTTGAACTGGTTCTTATAAATGTCTATTCATATGATGGTTTGTGTGTGTCATTTTAAAACAAAATACCATTTGAGAAGAAATAACATTGTTTTGAATGTAAAGTTTTATTTTGCAGTAGAATTGAAGGGTTTTGCCCATTGTGTGTGTGTGTGTTTTTTGATTTGTGCGTAGAGTTATGGGGTCCGTTTCAGGAAGGAGGTTTAACAAACTCTGAGTGTAACCCTGATGTCTGAGTTGATTTAGCCTGAGATGGGAAACTCTGAGTTTTCAGTTCCAGAACAGCTGATATGAGTTGGTTCAATCAACTCAGAGTATGTTCACGCACGTGCACCACCACAATAAAAAGGCAGCATGAATGGAGCCATGATACTACGATTCACCATGGTAACAACCACAAACAAATGGGTCGGCGTAAATACTCATGCGTACAAACAGCGAGTTTGAACATGCATTTCGTTAAAAAAGCAAGACGCGCGCTGCTGCTGCAAAAGAGAGAGAATTGGTGTGGGAGAAAATTGCTGCTCGAGTCACAGTGTATTAATTTCATATTTAATCACAGTTAACTTATAATATCACTGGTGAAAACTGGAATTGTATTACACCTATAATTTCATTTAGGTGCAATTCTGCGGGCAACAAAGTAAGCTATACTAATCCCATTCTGAGCCTGCAGCACCATGATCATTAACAGAACTATAATGTGTAATCATTTAGCGTATTTTCCGGACTATAAGTCGCACCGGACTATAAGTCTCATTTATTTAGAATTTTTTTTTTTTTTCATTTGTCAACTACACAATAGCACACAGATCAACAGGCTGAATACGGTAGGTGTCCGGTAGTGATGTTACCTGTGAACCTCCTGCTTTGAGGCATGTATCGAAAACATGAACCAATTTGGAATGAAGCTTTGTATCGGAGCTTGATTTGTTTTGGGATAATCACGTGACCAGTGACGTCCGAAGCTTCGTTTCACACACACCCACCTGACTGCTTCGAAGTTGAATTCAAAAGCTGCGTGAGCAGCGCAACACGGGGCTGGGTTTGCTGCAGTAGGAGAGTCAACAGAGTCAGGAGAGTTAGTGAATAGAGAGATTATTATAGCTAGTAAGAAAGTGTATAGCCAGTAGAAAGTTCATAGCGATTAGCCTAGTTTATAGTAAGTAGAGAGTTTATAAAAGAGAGTTTAGAGCGCCTTCTGCACTGCCTATCTCACCTATTTGGCTGAGGAGACAATGTTGCTCTAGGCTACGTAGGCCTAATCAAAGAAATGTGTGCGCAATGTGCAATGTGTTCTTCATTCATTTCCCTCCCGAATTGATGTATTTGTTTTCAAACACAAGACAGTTCACAACCAAAATCCTAACTTTATAGTTCTTTTTTTTTTGGCGGAGAAGGCAATTACATTTTTATTTATGCAAGGTCCCACATATTATTTATGTCATTATTTATTTATCACTGAATTCATACTCAAAATGTATTCATCTTCAACTCTAAAGTACGCCTAGAGTTTAGATTCTTTGCCCGAGCCCGCCCGACTTTCGGGCCGGGCCGTTATTTTCCGCCACTATCCTGGGCCGAGCCGGGCCGGGCCGGGCCGGGCCCTCGATCAAGCTTTTGTGTTTTTTACTATAGCCTAAGTGGGTGGGGAGAAAGCTATGTTATAATCAGAAATAGGAGAATTACCATTGAGCAAGTTTGGAGGAAAGTCGGAGGTATGGAACCATTTTAAACAAGTCGTGGGCAGTGACAATACATATGTGTCGGCTTTGTTGAGTGCATTAAGTGCGGCACTTGTTACTTCTCCAAGCGTGATGAGAGGCAAGCCCTCAGAGACATACGTTGAGTTCTTTTTTTACGTTTCTTCATTCAGATCCATTTGCGATCCGTTCCATTCTGAATAAACAAAGAGCGCAGTTTACATGCTTAATCCTTGTTGCATTATTCATTAAGATCATTTTAAACAGATGTCTGCAGTTCAAATAACTCTGAATTGTATGAGAACGTCAGTTATAACGGCCCACGTATGAAAAAAGTGTCGGGTTGAAATCGGGCTCATAATTCCAGTTAACGTGTTGGGTCGGGCTTGGACACAACGCGCATGGGCTAGGGTTGGGTCGGGCTTACTCTAAAGACATTCATGGCTAATAACTGTGAAACAGTTTGTGACACAATGCTATCCCTAACTTCACCACCAGATGTCCTCATAGAGTTAGAAGCTTCGAGTAGTGAACCTTTTTTCGATACAATTGGCTTGAAAGCTTCACTGCTTCAGAAAGCTTCAGTTCGCCATCACTAGTGTCCGGTATGTTACCGTAACACATTAACAGCACACAGAACAACTACGATACCAGGGCGTGGAGCATGGATGTATTAAAAGGCGTGGAGACGTAACTGCACCGTTGACAAGCCCCTCCCGACTCGTTCCTCCAGCTCTGGCCATCTTGCTTTCAGCCCGCGATTAGCCGATTAGCTTTCTTTGTTTTCTTCATTGCAGTAAGAGTAACCTTTTTGCCAGTCCCTCACAAGTTTCTCTCATTTCAAACTTTCTTTCTGCTGCTTGATTACCGTTTTCGGCTGCATATTTTACTACCTGCAGTTTGTTATCTCTTTTCTTTGTCAGTTGTCTTTAGTAGCAGCATTCTAGTTGTCCCAAGCCTAGAGCGCCCTCTCGCGGCTGTAGACGGTAATGTTTTCAGTATGAATTAACATGTAAAAACATGTTAAATTATATCTATTTTGATATATAAGTCGCACCTAACTGTAAGTCGCAGGACCAGCCAAAGTAGGAAAAAAGTGCGACTTATAGTCCGGAAAATACGGTATTTCTTTTTAATGGCTCTCACTGGTTTGTGTCCAGGGAACGCTACAAGTGCGAGTCACACTTTTCTGACGGCTCTGCGTACAGTGGCTTTACTATTACAGTAGGCTATGATCCGCATCACCAATGTTATAAAGAAAACTGCCGTTTGCAAAAAACGTAATGCGACGCAAAGAATCTGGATGTTAAAGCCTGTCCACGATGGCTGATGTTAGTGACATGAGGACTGATAAGGTATCTACATATCTAATGGACTGTGAAAAAAAATACCTCTCAAATCGGTTATGTGGGAAATGAAAATACATCTAGTCGGGACTCAATATCATCTCCCGACGTAAACTCTCTGTGAAGTAATACAGCTTTTTCATCAACAGGATCGTCGACAAAAGGACATGACATGTTTGAGAAAAACAAGTTTTATAATCTGCCTAACATAAACCAATACGTTTTTTTATTCATGCAGATAACAAACTGCATTAAAATGCGCCTGATACAGACTGAATGAATGAATGAGGAAATGAGTGAGAAGAAACCTGAGACAAACTCAAGGTTTCCTGAAGAAAACCTGCTCCCGACCAGCTTAGGTTCACAGACTCAGTTACCATAGTAACTGATTATGAGGTTAAGATACCTCTCTTTCTGAAATGGAAAACCAAGAGTTTCCCTCATCTCAGGGTTAACAAACTCAGAGTTTTCACTAAACCTGCTCTCTGAAACGGACCTCTGAGAGTATAAGGCATGCTTTCAGAAAATGTGTGTAAACAATCGAGAAAAACTGTAAAAGGCTTTTTAGAACAAAAACGCCACTTTAAAAAAATCTAACACCCAGTAGTGTAATTTTCTTAGCCTCCCCTTTCGAATGCAACATTCAAATTACTAGAAGTGGATTTTGAGGGGTATAGCTCCATAGAGTCCCATTCATTCTGCACTGGCCTGTGAGCGCCCCCTATATGGAACTCTGGTGGAACTGCAACCAGATCAGAAGCCGGAAGTAACGAGAGAGTGGAACTTCTTCCCTTATTAGAAATTCTTTGGTATGGTTTTGTTTTTATATACAGAACGATGACTAAATAGCCGTTCAGATGGATTTATCGCTTACAGTTTTGCCCAAAGCAAAAACACTAAAACTAAATTTGCTTAAACCAAAGCTTTAATACCTAAACTTCTTGTAGCATACCTCAAACACAGTGTAACCATAGCTTAAGCACATTGTCAACAATTCTACAACACTACACACGTTTTTACATTAGACACTTTGTTCAAAAACCAAATCTCTTTAGCATATTTTAGCTTCATTGATTTGGTTTTGCAGCTAGCAACTTTTAGTTCATTCTCCACCGCCCTCAAGTTGCCCCATTACATACTCTGGCTAATCTACAGACCTTTCTTTAAACCTTTCATTGAAACTTCTAAATACCAAAGAAGTTGAAAACTATATGTTGCCCGCCCGACTGAAAAATCCAACACTGTGACAAAGTTTATACAAGTTTGTATAAGATGCGATTTGATGCAAGACTTTGTTATTTCAAAGTGAGTGGCAGCTGACAGAGTAAGCAGAGTGTAACATAACATTAGGCACTAATGCAGAGATACATTGCACAAATAAAAAAAACATAAATTCAAACTATGTCTACTGTGTATCGTGTACCTACATACACGCATTCCCTTTAATTTGCATGTGTCTGTTTGAAAAAACGTATCTAAAGGTATAAAATGAAGACTGGGGGAGATGCACACCTTATATCCAAATATGAGAAAGTCTGACCGGAGTAGTCAACGAAGTAGGAGGCAGACTCGAGAAACTGTGTCCATTTCATCCCCAATGTGGTTTATTGACGATGTAACCAAGAGCAATGTACAAAAATCAAAAGAACTAAATAAACTAAATAACTTGGCCTTAATTCAACTCATAACAACGGAAAATTAGATAAACTTAGGCAAAACAAAAAGTGACACCCTCAAACACCCTCAAGCCATCTTAACCCCAGAGTTGCTCGAGGCCAACTGCTTAAATAGGCCTTCTCATCATCTACAGGTAAGTATGAAATCCTTTCCCCACCACCGCAAAGTAGTAAACATTCTCGCATTCTAATCACAAGTGTAGAAACACATTTATCTTTGTCTCTTTAGGACTTAACCATTTCATGTAAACAATCAGAAAGCAAAACAAATAAATTACAAAACATACTTTCCGTGCGTTCATGGACATCAGAAAAACATTTTTTCCAGTGAAAACGTCACCATTCACGTCACTTCCTGTGGGAATCAGAGGTGGGAAACTCGGGCTAGATTTTGCTAACAGAGTTTCCCAGTTGGTGACGCGTTGTTGACAACTGCCATTTGATGTAGGCGACTTTGGTTCACGGAAAATATTTCAATGACAATAAACTGTTTATTGTGGACAAACGCCTCTGCCAAGAAACATACATATACATAACATGTTTCAAATTATTCATAAATAGGCCTATGTATAAATTGTATAGGCCTATGTATTCGTTGTCCTGCAGATAACACAAACAAACACCTGTCCATGTGCTGTTTGTATGATCGCATAAGAAAAACAGCAGAAAATCTTTTGTTATTGTGGCCTCCGTGTTTTCACACACCTGATGCTCTAGGCTACGCCCAACAGTTGGTGGCAGCAATGCAACAAGTTGTTATGCCAAACGGCAATATAACAGAAGAAAGAAGAACAACACCCGACCATGTGAAAGCTGGCAGTTGGAAAAACAACGTAATCATGGGGCGGTCCCTGTTATTTCCAGGTGGCACCGATGACATCACATCCAGTATAAATAGATGAAGTGAATCAGCATTTCCTCCTTTCCTTTTGTCTGGAGCACATGGTGTGGTAAGTAAACAGAATAACTAACAGACATTTACCAATACACTAACTTAACACTTCTGTTGTGTTTTGTTTTAACCCAATAATGAATCTAAATTGTAACTGAATATAATGCTAAACACAAACAAATCTGGTATAGTCAATGTCCGTAAGAATGGTATGACCTCAGCCGCTCCATCACACCAAACATAGTTTTTCAACCATTTTGAATGTGAGAAATATTGTCTTAAATATTTGGTTTAGTTTTTTGAATGAGGCATTGTTTTCTTTGGATGGTTCCAGTTTCAGTGTTGTGACTGTGACCGCCTGTGTCAGTAAGTCATTATCTTCAAGAACTGTATTTAGAGGGACAGGAGACGGGCTCAATCCGCCACACAGAAGTTCACACAAACATTCAACTGAGAAGTCCCGTGGGTGTCTCTCTATTTTTGCAGAGGTAACCCAATTTCTCATCTGAGCTTAAAATTTTTGAATGTCATTTCAGGGATATTTATTTAACAATGTATGTTATTATAAACTGTAATTTTTGGTAAATGTAATTTCTTTTTTTTTATAAAGATGTATTTGAAATTGAGATGTGTTAAATATTATACATGCACTTCAATGCATGTTTAGATCACTTGATGCAACTCTTGAACTTTCTTTGATCATGCACACATGTATTCCTAAATGCAACCATCTCCTACAGGTTTAAAGATCCCTCTTTATCTGCAATCATGATCCAATTGGTAATGTATCACTTTGTGTTTATATTTTTTTTTTCTCTGTGGATATACATGTTCTTTATAAGCACGTGCATAGTCTGCCATAGTCTGTGATTGTAACCTATTTTATTTTCTTTTGTCCATAATTAGCTGGCGTAGCCATTGTTGCAGGATTGTTCTTTGGTAGGTTCAACTCCATAACTGCAATCCAGTGTCACGATCACATTTACAATTTTGACTCTATAATGACAAATGTACTCAGTCACAATAGTCAAAAGCTTTTCTGATTACCTTTTACCAGAAAGCAACCAGCAGACAGCCAGAGTGTCTGACTTAGTTTTACTCCCTAAACCAGGTTAGAAATTCTTTTCACTGGCAATTCTCACATTTACTGACAAGTACAGACTTAACCAGTCAGTGGTTCACTTTGTATAGAAAAGTTGTCTTGTTGCTAATTTATCTCAACTTAAATGCCTTTGTCCAGGATGCTGGACACGCTGGTTTGACAGAGATGACCCCTCTGGAAGTGGAGACTGGGAAACCCTCTCTGATCTTCGCAATGAGTACCCAGGAAAGATCTGCTCTAAACCATTAGCTATTGAGGCGAGAACTCTATCTGGACTCACTGTGGCTGCAGCAGGTGATGTGATTTATCTGTAAGTACTGAAAGAGTATGAATAATTTGAATGTGTTTCATGCGAAGATTCATATTGTATTCTGATTGTTTTGCATTGATATTGCTACTACGTGTTTGAGTACCTGTTGAGTTCAAGCATATTTTCATTGCTAACATGCTCACAATGACAGTGCTATCAGTGCCCATCCTCTAGGCACCAGGAGTGTCCATTAATGGTAATCCAGCCAATCATTATGAAGATAATAAAGTCTGGACCAAATGACCAACAGAAAGATTGACAGACTTGACATTTTCTTTCTTAGATCCATGCCACTAGCATGCTACGTTTCTTTTTTTTTCCAGAAGGGACACCACTAAAGGATTTGTCTGCAGGAACCAGGACCAACCCAGGCCTAAGATGTGTAAGGATTATCGTGTTCGTTTCAGCTGCCCTCGCTCTTTCTGTAAAGGTACGGTCTGAACACATTCATGTGCGGTGTTAAGCTTGATTTAGGGTTCTGCGTTCAACTGAAGCCGTAGGTCCGCACATTGGTATGCGTAGCTACGTACTCTACGCCGTATCCTGGTGTGCGCCTCCCCTTAAATGTAACGGTGCGTTGTGGCACCGCAGACAGCAACCACTGAATTGTCCACTTGGCTGTGGCTTGGTAGCGTCGCATTTTCCTCTACTTGTATTCGGGTTCTCCCTCTCCATGAAAGTCATGAAAGGAAGAGGGTTAACTTTTCCTGAGTCAGTACATCCTCCAAAGCTAATCTCTCACACTCAGCTTTGCTATTCTCAGGTCCCATGACATGGTGCTCTTTGGATGCTTTTATATAGACTTTAGTGGTCCCCCTAATACTGTATCTGAAGTCTCTTTCCTGAAATTCAGTCTTGGTGCAGAATTACAGCCACTAGAGCCAGTCCCACAATGAGCTTTCCTTAGTGTGCCATTTCTGTGTCTGTAGCTATTGAGGAGGGGGGCGGCAAGGTGAAGGGGTGGGGGTGTGGCCTTGGCCAACTGCCACTTTGGTTGTTTGAAAGCCATGCTCTCACTCTCTCTCTCTCATGGGTGAGAAAGGGGAGGTAACCTTGCTCCTTATGAGCCAATAAGGAGCAAGATTCCAGATCGGCCCATCTGAGCTTTAATTTTCTCAAAGGCAGAGCAGGATACCCAGGGCTCGGTTTACACCTATTGCCATTTATAGCCACTGGGGGACCATAGGCAGGCTGGGAACGCAGATTAATGTTAAAAGACCTCAAAGTGGAAATTTTCATGCTATGGGACCTTTTTAAAAAAAAAAGACAATACATATGTGTCGGCTTTGTTGATTGCATTAAGTGCGGCATGTTGCTTCTCCAAAGCGTGATGAGGAGGCAAGCCCTCAAGAGACATCACGTTGAGTTCTTTTCTGAACCTTCATTCAGATCCATTTCGCGATCCGTTCCATTCTGAATAAACAAAGGCGCGGTTACATGCTTAATCCTTGTTGCATTATTCATTAAGATCATTTAAACAGATGTCTGCAGTTCAAATAACTCTGAATTGTGAGAACGTCAGTTATAGCGGCCCATTATGAAAAAGTGTGGTTTGTCGGACTCCATAATTCAGTTAGCACGATGTTGGAGTCGGGCTTGGACTGGCATGGAAATGAGTTGGGTCGGGCTTACTCTAAAGACATTCATGGCTAATAACAATGAAACAGTTTGTGACACAATGCTATCCTAACTTCACCACCAGATGTCCTCATAGAGTTAGAAGCTTCGAGTAGTGAACCTTTTCGATACAATTGGCTTGGAAAGCTTCACTGCTTCAGAAAGCTTCAGTTAATACATCACTAGTGTCGGTATGTTACGTAACACGTGTAGCCCAACAGCACACAGAACAACTACGATACCAGTGGAGCATGGATGTGATAAAGCGTGGAGGCGTAACTGCGTTGACAAGCCCCTCCATTCGTTCCTCCAGCTCTGGCCATCTTGCTTTCAGCCCCGCGATTAGCCGATTAGCTTTCTTTGTTTTCTTCATTGCAGTAAGAGTAACCTTTTGCCAGTCCCTCACAAGTTTCTCTCATTTCAAACTTTCTTTCTGCTGCTTGATTACCGTTTGTCGGCTGCATATTTTACTACCTGCAGTTTGTTATCTCTTTTCTTTGTCAGTTGTCTTTAGTAGCAGCATTCTAGTTGTCCCAAGCCTAAGAGGCCCTCGTGGCTGTAGACGGTAATGTTTTCAGTATGAATTAACATGTAAAAACATGTTAAATTATATCTATTTTGATATATAAGTCGCACCTAACTGTAAGTCGCAGGACCAGCCAAAGTAGGAAAAAAGTGCGACTTATAGTCCGGAAAATACGGTATTTCTTTTTAATGGCTCTCACTGGTTTGTGTCCAGGGAACGCTACAAGTGCGAGTCACACTTTTCTGACGGCTCTGCGTACAGTGGCTTTACTATTACAGTAGGCTATGATCCGCATCACCAATGTTATAAAGAAAACTGCCGTTTGCAAAAAACGTAATGCGACGCAAAGAATCTGGATGTTAAAGCCTGTCCACGATGGCTGATGTTAGTGACATGAGGACTGATAAGGTATCTACATATCTAATGGACTGTGAAAAAAAATACCTCTCAAATCGGTTATGTGGGAAATGAAAATACATCTAGTCGGGACTCAATATCATCTCCCGACGTAAACTCTCTGTGAAGTAATACAGCTTTTTCATCAACAGGATCGTCGACAAAAGGACATGACATGTTTGAGAAAAACAAGTTTTATAATCTGCCTAACATAAACCAATACGTTTTTTTATTCATGCAGATAACAAACTGCATTAAAATGCGCCTGATACAGACTGAATGAATGAATGAGGAAATGAGTGAGAAGAAACCTGAGAGTTTGTCTCAGTCTCCTCCCTCTGACAGGGAGGAGACTGAGAAAAACTCAAGGTTTCCTGAAGAAAACCTGCTCCCGACCAGCTTAGGTTCACAGACTCAGTTACCATAGTAACTGATTATGAGGTTAAGATACCTCTCTTTCTGAAATGGAAAACCAAGAGTTTCCCTCATCTCAGGGTTAACAAACTCAGAGTTTTCACTAAACCTGCTCTCTGAAACGGACCTCTGAGAGTATAAGGCATGCTTTCAGAAAATGTGTGTAAACAATCGAGAAAAACTGTAAAAGGCTTTTTAGAACAAAAACGCCACTTTAAAAAAATCTAACACCCAGTAGTGTAATTTTCTTAGCCTCCCCTTTCGAATGCAACATTCAAATTACTAGAAGTGGATTTTGAGGGGTATAGCTCCATAGAGTCCCATTCATTCTGCACTGGCCTGTGAGCGCCCCCTATATGGAACTCTGGTGGAACTGCAACCAGATCAGAAGCCGGAAGTAACGAGAGAGTGGAACTTCTTCCCTTATTAGAAATTCTTTGGTATGGTTTTGTTTTTTATATACAGAACGATGACTAAATAGCCGTTCAGATGGATTTATCGCTTACAGTTTTTGCCCATTGCATACACACTAAAAACTAATGCTTAGACCAAAGCTTTAATACCTAAACTTCTTGTAGCATACCTCAAACACAGTGTAACCATAGCTTAAGCACATTGTCAACAATTCTACAACACTACACACGTTTTCTTACATTAGACACTTTGTTCAAAAACCAAATCTCTTTAGCATATTTTAGCTTCATTGATTTGGTTTTGCAGCTAGCAACTTTTAGTTCATTCTCACACGCCCTCAAGTTGCCCCATTACATACTCTGGCTAATCTACAGACCTTTCTTTAAACCTTTCATTGAAACTTCTAAATACCAAAGAAGTTGAAAACTATATGTTGCCCGCCCGACTGAAAAATCCAACACTGTGACAAAGTTTATACAAGTTTGTATAAGATGCGATTTGATGCAAGACTTTGTTATTTCAAAGTGAGTGGCAGCTGACAGAGTAAGCAGAGTGTAACATAACATTAGGCACTAATGCAGAGATACATTGCACAAATAAAAAAAACATAAATTCAAACTATGTCTACTGTGTATCGTGTACCTACATACACGCATTCCCTTTAATTTGCATGTGTCTGTTTGAAAAAACGTATCTAAAGGTATAAAATGAAGACTGGGGGAGATGCACACCTTATATCCAAATATGAGAAAGTCTGACCGGAGTAGTCAACGAAGTAGGAGGCAGACTCGAGAAACTGTGTCCATTTCATCCCCAATGTGGTTTATTGACGATGTAACCAAGAGCAATGTACAAAAATCAAAAGAACTAAATAAACTAAATAACTTGGCCTTAATTCAACTCATAACAACGGAAAATTAGATAAACTTAGGCAAAACAAAAAGTGACACCCTCAAACACCCTCAAGCCATCTTAACCCCAGAGTTGCTCGAGGCCAACTGCTTAAATAGGCCTTCTCATCATCTACAGGTAAGTATGAAATCCTTTCCCCACCACCGCAAAGTAGTAAACATTCTCGCATTCTAATCACAAGTGTAGAAACACATTTATCTTTGTCTCTTTAGGACTTAACCATTTCATGTAAACAATCAGAAAGCAAAACAAATAAATTACAAAACATACTTTCCGTGCGTTCATGGACATCAGAAAAACATTTTTTCCAGTGAAAACGTCACCATTCACGTCACTTCCTGTGGGAATCAGAGGTGGGAAACTCGGGCTAGATTTTGCTAACAGAGTTTCCCAGTTGGTGACGCGTTGTTGACAACTGCCATTTGATGTAGGCGACTTTGGTTCACGGAAAATATTTCAATGACAATAAACTGTTTATTGTGGACAAACGCCTCTGCCAAGAAACATACATATACATAACATGTTTCAAATTATTCATAAATAGGCCTATGTATAAATTGTATAGGCCTATGTATTCGTTGTCCTGCAGATAACACAAACAAACACCTTTCCATGTGCTGTTTGTATGATCGCATAAGAAAAACAGCAGAAAATCTTTTGTTATTGTGGCCTCCGTGTTTTCACACACCTGATGCTCTAGGCTACGCCCAACAGTTGGTGGCAGCAATGCAACAAGTTGTTATGCCAAACGGCAATATAACAGAAGAAGAAGAACACGCATCCCGACCATGTGAAAGCTGGCAGTTGGAAAAACAACGTAATCATGGGGGCGGTCCCTGTTATTCCCAGGTGGCACCGATGACATCACATCCAGTATAAATAGATGAAGTGAATCAGCATTTCCTCCTTTCCTTTTGTCTGGAGCACATGGTGTGGTAAGTAAACAGAATAACTAACAGACATTTACCAATACACTAACTTAACACTTCTGTTGTGTTTTGTTTTAACCCAATAATGAATCTAAATTGTAACTGAATATAATGCTAAACACAAACAAATCTGGTATAGTCAATGTCCGTAAGAAGTGGTATGACCTCAGCCGCTCCATCACACCAAACATAGTTTTTCAACCATTTTGAATGTGAGAAATATTGTCTTAAATATTTGGTTTAGTTTTTTGAATGAGGCATTGTTTCCTTTGGATGGTTCCAGTTTCAGTGTTGTGACTGTGACCGCCTGTGTCAGTAAGTCATTATCTTCAAGAACTGTATTTAGAGGGACAGGAGACGGGCTCAATCCGCCACACAGAAATTCACACAAACATTCAACTGAGAAGTCCCGTGGGTGTCTCTCTATTTTTGCAGAGGTAACCCAATTTCTCATCTGAGCTTAATATTTTGAATGTCATTTCAGGGATATTTATTTAACAATGTATGTTATTATAAACTGTAATTTTGGTAAATGTAATTTCTTTTTTTTTTTTATAAAGATGTATTTGAAATTGAGATGTGTTAAATATTATACATGCACTTCAATGCATGTTTAGATCACTTGATGCAACTCTTGAACTTTCTTTGATCATGCACACATGTATTCCTAAATGCAACCATCTCCTACAGGTTTAAAGATCCCTCTTTATCTGCAATCATGATCCAATTGGTAATGTATCACTTTGTGTTTATATATTTTTTTCTCTGTGGATATACATGTTCTTTATAAGCACTGTGCCATAGTCTGTGATTGTAACCTATTTTATTTTCTTTTGTCCTTAATAGCTGAGCGTAGCCATTGTTGCAGGATTGTTCTTTGGTAGGTTCAACTCCATAACTGCAATCCAGTGTCACGATCACATTTACAATTTTGACTCTATAATGACAAATGTACTCCGTCACAATAGTCAAAAGCTTTTCTGATTACCTTTTACCAGAAAGCAACCAGCAGACAGCCAGAGTGTCGGACTTAGTTTTACTCCCTAAACCAGGTTAGAAATTCTTTTCACTGGCAATTCTCACATTTACTGACAAGTACAGACTTAACCAGTCAGTGGTTCACTTTGTATAGAAAAGTTGTCTTGTTGCTAATTTATCTCAACTTAAATGCCTTTGTCCAGGATGCTGGACACGCTGGTTTGACAGAGATGACCCCTCTGGAAGTGGAGACTGGGAAACCCTCTCTGATCTTCGCAATGAGTACCCAGGAAAGATCTGCTCTAAACCATTAGCTATTGAGGCGAGAACTCTATCTGGACTCACTGTGGCTGCAGCAGGTGATGTGATTTATCTGTAAGTACTGAAAGAGTATGAATAATTTGAATGTGTTTCATGCGAAGATTCATATTGTATTCTGATTGTTTTGCATTGATATTGCTACTACGTGTTTGAGTACCTGTTGAGTTCAAGCATATTTTCATTGCTAACATGCTCACAATGACAGTGCTATCAGTGCCCATCCTCTAGGCACCAGGAGTGTCCATTAATGGTAATCCAGCCAATCATTATGAAGATAATAAAGTCTGGACCAAATGACCAACAGAAAGATTGACAGACTTGACATTTTCTTTCTTAGATCCATGCCACTAGCATGCTACGTTTCTTTTTTTTTCCAGAAGGGACACCACTAAAGGATTTGTCTGCAGGAACCAGGACCAACCCAGGCCTAAGATGTGTAAGGATTATCGTGTTCGTTTCAGCTGCCCTCGCTCTTTCTGTAAAGGTACGGTCTGAACACATTCATGTGCGGTGTTAAGCTTGATTTAGGGTTCTGCGTTCAACTGAAGCCGTAGGTCCGCACATTGGTATGCGTAGCTACGTACTCTACGCCGTATCCTGGTGTGCGCCTCCCCTTAAATGTAACGGTGCGTTGTGGCACCGCAGACAGCAACCACTGAATTGTCCACTTGGCTGTGGCTTGGTAGCGTCGCATTTTCCTCTACTTGTATTCGGGTTCTCCCTCTCCATGAAAGTCATGAAAGGAAGAGGGTTAACTTTTCCTGAGTCAGTACATCCTCCAAAGCTAATCTCTCACACTCAGCTTTGCTATTCTCAGGTCCCATGACATGGTGCTCTTTGGATGCTTTTATATAGACTTTAGTGGTCCCCCTAATACTGTATCTGAAGTCTCTTTCCTGAAATTCAGTCTTGGTGCAGAATTACAGCCACTAGAGCCAGTCCCACAATGAGCTTTCCTTAGTGTGCCATTTCTGTGTCTGTAGCTATTGAGGAGGGGGGCGGCAAGGTGAAGGGTGGGGGTGTGGCCTTGGCCAACTGCCACTTTGGTTGTTTGAAAGCCATGCTCTCACTCTCTCTCTCTCATGGGTGAGAAAGGGGAGGTAACCTTGCTCCTTATGAGCCAATAAGGAGCAAGATTCCAGATCGGCCCATCTGAGCTTTAATTTTCTCAAAGGCAGAGCAGGATACCCAGGGCTCGGTTTACACCTATTGCCATTTATAGCCACTGGGGGACCATAGGCAGGCTGGGAACGCAGATTAATGTTAAAAGACCTCAAAGTGAAATTTTCATGCTATGGGACCTTTTTTAAAAAGGGCAGTAGAACAACACAGACATACTAGCACACGTAGAAATCCTCACAAAGCGGCAAGGCCACTTGAGAGGCAGTAGGCTACATCGTAGGCGATTGCGTACCCTCTTCTCTTACATTATTTATGTGCCCACGTATTTATTTAGAATGGTGTTTTGGCTCTGCAGTTTCCCTCCAGCAGATCTCTCTTTTATTGTTCCTTGCAGTGTGCTGGACCCAGTGGTATAACCGCGACGCTCCCAGTGGAACAGGGGACTGGGAGAGTTTGACTAACCTGAGGACAGAAAACCCGGGACAAATCTGTGTCAGCCCAATGTCCATTGAGGCTGTTACCTCTGACACATTGACCCCAGCCCTCTCCACAGGGCAGACCTTTATGTAAGTAGCTTTATAGGAAAATAATTTTGAAACGTTAAATATACTATCTGCTACACACTACAACATTAGATCAATACTTCTCAACCTCTTTCCCAATGATTCCAAATCATTAAAATGTAGCGGAGCTTTACTTTATTCTTGGGCTATCCGCTTTTAATGGTCCGAGTAAGAAAAAGGAATAACCCAATTTCTTGGTATTCGTAGTTTCTATTCATTGGATATCTGCATCATTTGAAAAGGTACAACTGACATCAAAAAACAAATGGGGGGAGAATTGGGTTTAATTGTTACTTTAATAAACTAGAGCATGTTTTTATCATAGTTAACCAATAATTTATGGTTTTCGTCATGTACCCGGTTAAGTTCTTGTTTGCTTTCAATGGTCTCCTTGCTCTAAATATCATCATACTGAGCAATTAACTGTTTGCAATCCTTTTTCAGTTACAATCAAAATGAGGGATTGGTTTGCCACAATACAGACCAGGAATCTGGCTTGTGCCTTGACTACAAAGTTCGGTTTGGGTGCCCATGCTAAGTCCTGACTCCACAGCAAACACTGCGAAGGATAAGACTCATTTAATAAAATTTCTCAATTTTCTCAGATTTTTGTTGTCCTTTCTTTATTACTTGGTGTCTGATAGAAGAATCATAATAGGCCATTTTCACAGAAGAAATTTTAATGTAGGAAAGAAGTGTAACATTAACGGTGGCTCTGTTCTATTAAAGTATCCCAGTGAGCCAGCATGTGTGATGCCAGGACCCTGAAGACTATGCATTTAAATGGAACTCCGCCATAGGTTATTGTATTACTTTTACCATATTGTAAGTGTCTTTACTGATAAAAGGCTGATTATGTGCTTTATCAGTCCTTACTTTCCAGTGATATGTGAAATCTTATCTAGTAATGTAAAAAATGAATTAATATGGTAATATGCTTGCATGGAGTTATGATTATGTGTGAGCACGCAGACGTATGTTTTCAACAGATGCTGGGAACTGATTTCATTTAGTGTCAAATCACAACAGGATAAGCATATCAGGCAGGATTAGCCTCACAATTTAACTTTTTTTAGTTTACGGTTTTTCCAGTAATTATAACATTGTGGGACCTCTGGAGATTTCCACCCATAGTTTACTGCTTGTTCCGCTGCCCCTAGGTTGGGTGGTTCCAGTTTGCATGACTCTTTACCTGTGTCAATATCTTCTAGAACTGTATTTAAGGAGAGAGATGTTTACATAAGCCACACAGATTAAAACAACTAAGAAGTCCTGTAGGCAAGTCTTGTTTTTGTAGAGAGGTAACATGATGTCTCTTCTGAACTTAATGTTTTTAATTTCATAGATATTTAACAGTCTATAAAGTGCTATTTCTGTGAATTTGTTTAACCCTCTGAGGTCTAAACCATTTTTTCCCGTCTTTGGTTTGCCTGGTCTCGTATAACCTCAACCCTGTGATGCACAAAGTAATATACGGTTATTTCAGGAGAACCTGGCCTCTCAGGATATGTATGCCGCAGGGATGCCACATGAATGTTTACATTGTTATAGGACTACACAGACAAAAGAAAAGACTAAATGGAAATTGTCACAGAAATGTATTGAAATCCTTTTGGCTTATGAAGTGTTCTAGGTGTTCTCTGACTAAATGCCACATTCAGCTGGAAAACCTGTTAGTGTCTGTGTTGTCGATGCCTCGAGAGAGGAAAACGTCATTGACAGCTTACAGTTTTACACACAAATACTGGTACTTGAGACACAATTACCACAACATGTAACTCATGCACCAACCCCCTGAACCAATTCTGCTAAACTACAAGCACAATTCCTGTTTACACTCAAATTGCAGTTCTAAAACAGTTTTTTTCAAAACACTACGCACAATTCTCTGCATTTGGCACAATTTTCATGAAGAAAATCTATTGTTTTCACAAGGAACACACTGCCATTCAAATATGCACACTGATTCATCACATGGGCATACACCTGTCACACAGTTTTACAATGAGCAATCAGAGCTTTAGCATAAAAGGGCAACAGGTGAGCTGCTCTTCTGTTTTGGAGAATTTTTTTTCGTTTGTGGATGGGAAATTTTTTGGGGTTTTTTTTTTTTTTTTTTTTTTTTTTTTTTTTTTGGGGGGGGGGCTAGCAGTTGATGCTTTTCATGGCTGGATTCGCTATGCTAGGCGATATTTCCCCCGCTGCTTGGCCAGGGAAAACCATAGACTGTTAATATTAATGGACAGAGCATGTGTGACATCACCCATTGGTTTGTGGAGAGCTGATATGAGTCGTCGAGTTTGCGTTTATGGGCGCAGCCATTGTGGTTGCGGATGTGACGTTTTTAGATGAGAAGGAGGAGTGAGGGAGGAGCCGTAGACAGTTGAGCGGTATCTAACTATTATTATTTTTTTTCTTTTGAGTTAGCAACGCTGCTTACACCCTTCGTTACGTTACACACGTTCACTGGCAATCTGGATGCAACTTCTGCTGAAAGCCTGCATACATAATTCAAGGTAAGATTTAGCTTTGCTAGGTTTTAAATATATCTTTGTCCCATAGTTATATTACATATAAGAGGAGTCACATTGTAAAGTAAATGTATCTGATGTTACCATGTAAATTGTCTGTACCATTAGCTAGCCACTTATGGTAAAACATGCTAATGTTAATTTTCTGCAAATTGAAGTTTAGCTACGTTTTCCTAATTTAAACGTAGTGTCAGCGAAATGCAAAACGGTGATTGTCAATGCTTATCATTATCTAACGCTAACTATTAGCAAATGTTTAACCAAGTTTCTTAGAACGTTTGGTTAACTGTAATAACCATAAAGCACCGATAAAGTCTTGCTACTGTTAGCAAGTATCATCAGTCTATGGTTGGCGCAATTAGCCTTTACATGCTTTTAAGAGCTAACGTTAGTAGAAATAAGATCTTTTAACTGAGTTAAAGTTACACTAAAGAACAATACACTGTTGTTAATTCATCTGTATTCTCCTAGATAATTAATGAAGTACAGTTACATGCTAGTGTGCATATATATTTAACTATGAGGGGCTCAAATGGAAATTGATGACTCTTTTTTTCTTTCTTTCAGAAATAGGAGTGTGGAGAGCCACGATGGCATGTGCACCCAACCCAATGCCTCAGAATGAAGTAATAGTTACTTTTCTTTTTCCACTGTGCATTACAGACAACCAACAGACTGTCACACTATGCTCACTGTAATTGTAAAGGCAGCTTTTATTTCTTTACCCAAGTGCTTTAAGCTTTATGTTAAGCTATATTTTTATATTGTGGTTTGTAATGTCAACCATTTCTACTGTAATTAACAATGTGGCACTAGTGATTCAACTACCTCTTTTTATTATGCAGACTTCACTTGTGACAGTGAATTTTGCCTTTACAGCAGTGATTTATGTGTGGAATTTACACTGGATTGTAAAAGGTGAACTACATTATTTAATTCATCACTTTAAACATAATGTTAAAAATATTGCCAGTGTTGTTTGTGGTTTATGTAGTTTTTGAAGTTAATGCCCATTTCAATGTGAAATAAAGGTCTTTCTAAAGCTACATTTGTTGTTTTTCTGAAGTAACTATAGGAACATACAGTATTGTCATACAAGACATTGGTAATTTGATAGAATTTGTAATTGATTAAAAGTGTCTATTTGGGCTTTAATCAACATAAATGATTTTCTTAAATGTTACCATACTTACTTGAATGTTGACAAAGGATCAGCAAAATGTAGTTTGTGCTTTTCTTGTGTGTCTTTATGTACTTGTCAATTTTAATCACCATGAAAACACTTCACCAAAATCCTTTTAGATTAATTTATAGGAATATATTTGAAATACGTAGTAGTTAATTGAAAATGCACTAGGGTCTGTTTAATCTGTGTAGGGTTATTGTAAATCCATTATAACAAAAGTATGATCACAAATTGCAAAGAAAAAATAAACAACTTATTCAATGTAATAATTAAATCAATGTACCTTATATTTACTGCACTGACATTTTTAAAGTATGAAAACTAAAAACCATACAAGGACATGCAATGTCAATATCTAATTCTAACAGTTTAATCCTATACATAAAATATCTCAATTATATGCCTAATACATATTTCTAAAGTGCTAACTTTTAGGTTTGAATGGTGAACAGAACCCAAATGCAGACAGAACGCAGAGCCAGGAGTGTGAATTAACAGGTTTTATTTAAAGTATCCAGTCCAGGTTTCTGAAGGGGGAAAAGCACGTCAAAGTTTCCAGGATGGAGAACGGGTCGGTGCTTTCTGGGAAGGAGCGGGTCCGTCAGAGGAAGATAGTAGGCCGGCTAGTGGTGGGGTCCAGTGGTGGTGGCTGTCTGCTCCGGTGGATTCCATACTCCAGGAGTCAGGTTCCAACGGTAGCTGGGGCACAAGAGAAAGGATAAGGACAGGCAAATGTTTGTAATAGACAAACATGTAGTTAAGGCATGGTAGATCACAATGAATTATATTAATATATGCGCTTGTACATGAATCTATGCTTCAGTTGAGGACATGCAGTATTAAGTAAACATAATCCTACATGTCAAATTTATCTTAGACAATGTGTATTGTACGCAACACTTTTTTAATGATATGTACATTTTGGTAATAAACAGCACTTGTAAATATAGATTGTAACATGTATGTGACTCATCTTAAAACAGACTAATGTGCTGACAGAAGGTCTTCAAATAGATTAGCAGACACAGTAAGTGGAAGAAAGACATCAGTGTAACAGCATCAACAACAGTGGTTAATAACTACTGCAACAGCATGCTTGTTAGGTACATTAAGAGTCTGAAATAATGTATTTAGAATTTTTTGAGAAATGAACTTACATAGTGACGCTCCAATATTGAAACTGGTACTTTATACAATACATTTGGCAGCAGAACTGAAGATTTTTCAAGATAGAACACTAATGTAACTTACATTATATATATATATATATATATATACATATACATACATATACATATACATATATATATATATATATATATATATATATTTTAGGTTGCCCAACTCTTGGGCAGGAACATATATTTCAGTATATTCAAGTAAAAGCAGGCTCTGCTTGTCCTGTGCGAATGCGCCACACGAAACTCAGATGTGAGGGGGTAATTTCTAAATCACACGCACTCCCAAAATGATTCTAATCCCGTGCGAATATAGGGTTTAATATGACTTTGCACCATAGCATTAGCTATATCAGGCTTTGATTTTAAGCTAACATTAGCTACCCAAAATGATTCTAATCCCGTGCGAATATAGGGTTTAATATGACTTTGCACCATAGCATTAGCTATATCAGGCTTTGATTTTAAGCTAACATTAGCTACCATTACATGTAATGGTAGTGTTAACTTGCGGGTTAGGGAGGCATGCGCATCGATTAGCAATAACACCACATATGGTTAAAAATAGGTCGCCGGCGAGACCGTTGTGCATACCTACTGTATACGACTGTAACGTTAAATATATATTTGAATCCGTTTATACGGTCTGCATAACATTAGCCCGCTAGCTTGGTTAGCAAGGTGCAATCTAGCTAGCAAACTGATATTAATTGGGATGCTAACGTTGGCTAACGAAAAACAGTATTTAAAAAAATGTAACGTTACTTACCAGAAAAACTGAACGGCCGACTTCTTTGAGTGTCTTGTCGTCCAACCGAACGCTGAATAAGACATTATTAGGCGACCAAAGTGTCACAGTCACTACGAAGAAAGCTGGTCAAACTCCAAAATGAAGTTAACGTGCCTTGGATAAGCTTTGCTAAACCTCTGTCATGATTGACAGGCCGCAAACTGTCAATCACATAGCCACGCCCTAAAACACCCCCTGCTTTATCGCCGATTTTAAAATCAAAGAGACCATAATTCAAAAAATTAACATCATTATGTGTTGCAGAAAACTTAAAACTAGCGATTGAGACCATAAACTCATTATGAGGAGGTTTACTGAGGTAATTAATCAAGTAAGAAGTGGGTCACTTTCTCATAGACTTCTACAGAAACCGACCTCCTTTTGCAACCGCACGTGTCGCCCCCTGCTGGAATTCAGATAGAATGCAGGTTTAAGGCACTTCCGCATTTGCAGCACTTTGCGAAACCGGATGCGCTGTCCACTAAAAGTCTATGGGGAAAACATTGCTTGTGATGTGGATGAGGTGCTGTGGCCAGACCGAAACAGAAGAGAGGATGCAGCACAGTTTTTTTTTTTTTTTTTTTTTTTACTGTAACTATATACAGTAAATTCTTTTTTTTTTCGTAAGTAGACCACTGTATGTGCAACTTTGTAGTGGTTGGGATGTATACTGTGTACATTGTTTTTGTGGGAAAAATAAAATATATTTGTTACCGTGTATTTGTGTGTTCTGACAATATTCTCAAATATTTTACAACACACTTATGTATGTACTGTCTGTGGTAAGTGTAACACTGAACAAAAAAAAGGCCTAAGTTATTACGAAAAAATGGAGAAGTGTTTTCCATTCATCATAGTGTTTTACATTGAGCACATCAGTGTTGAACTGGTTCTTATAAATGTCTATTCATATGATGGTTTGTGTGTGTCATTTTAAAACAAAATACCATTTGAGAAGAAATAACATTGTTTTGAATGTAAAGTTTTATTTTGCAGTAGAATTGAAGGGTTTTGCCCATTGTGTGTGTGTGTGTGTTTTTGATTTGTGCGTAGAGTTATGGGGTCCGTTTCAGGAAGGAGGTTTAACAAACTCTGAGTGTAACCCTGATGTCTGAGTTGATTTAGCCTGAGATGGGAAACTCTGAGTTTTCAGTTCCAGAACAGCTGATATGAGTTGGTTCAATCAACTCAGAGTATGTTCACGCATGTGCACCACCACAATAAAAAGGCAGCATGAATGGAGCCATGATACTACGATTCACCATGGTAACAACCACAAACAAATGGGTCGGCGTAAATACTCATGCGTACAAACAGCGAGTTTGAACATGCATTTCGTTAAAAAAAGCAAGACAGCGGCTGCTGCTGCAAAAGAGAGAGAATTGGTGTGGGAGAAAATTGCTGCTCGAGTCACAGTGTATTAATTTCATATTTAATCACAGTTAACTTATAATATCACTGGTGAAAACTGGAATTGTATTACACCTATAATTTCATTTAGGTGCAATTCTGCGGGCAACAAAGTAAGCTATACTAATCCCATTCTGAGCCTGCAGCACCATGATCATTAACAGAACTATAATGTGTAATCATTTAGCGTATTTTCCGGACTATAAGTCGCTCCGGAGTATAAGTCGCATCAGTCAAAAAATGGGTCTTGAAGAGGAAAAAAACATATATAAGTCGCACCGGACTATAAGTCTCATTTATTTAGAATTTTTTTTTTTTTTCATCTGTCAACTACACAATAGCACACAGATCAACAGGCTGAATACGGTAGGTGTCCGGTAGTGATGTTACCTGTGAACCTCCTGCTTTGAGGCATGTATCGAAAACATGAACCAATTTGGAATGAAGCTTTGTATCGGAGCTTGATTTGTTTTGGGATAATCACGTGACCAGTGACGTCCGAAGCTTCGTTTCACACACACCCACCTGACTGCTTCGAAGTTGAATTCAAAAGCTGCGTGAGCAGCGCAACACGGGGCTGGGTTTGCTGCAGTAGGAGAGTCAACAGAGTCAGGAGAGTTAGTGAATAGAGAGATTATTATAGCTAGTAAGAAAGTGTATAGCCAGTAGAAAGTTCATAGCGAGTGTAGATTTCCACAGAGTAAAGCCCTAGCTTGACGCTTTGTTCACTCCCTTTGCCTCCGAATCCACATCAATAAATCCACGAAACCACTCGTAGAAAAAATATATCCGTTTACTCGGTTAGCAACATAAACTTCAGTACAGCAGTAGTACAAAAAATAAAAATGATTATTAACGGCAAAAGGGAAAAATAGAAAGAGAAGGTCAAAAAACTGTGAGGCTCCACTCTATCCGTGCCTGACTGCCCACTCGGATAACCCCTTTTTTCTTACTTTACTTCACGACTCTCGCGAGAGTATTCAATGTAATTAAAGGTGTATACGGTTAAAAGTAACAATGCAATATTTCCAAAATATCACCAATGTAATATAAATGCACTCTGAATTATCCACGAACATTTTAGATAATTAAACAATTCCTTGCATTACTGTAAATATTAACCAAAAAATATTACCCCTAATTTCCTCAAAATAAATGAACAATGAAAATTACCATTTAACACATAAATTAAAATCATTTATCAGTTAGCTGCATTTAGGCTACTACATTACCGGCCCCTAATTGTTATCAATGTCCTTGAAACAATTACGCAAAACTTAAATTAAAAGGAGCCTACATGCTAACTAACTAAAGAAATCTTCTTGGTCTTCGCCCTGTCCGAAATAGGGTCTTTCCTTTGGAACAGTTTATACATTGTCCTCAGACCCTTGAAGAAGACATAGCTTTGTTATAGGGCGACAAAGCTCGTTGCTCTTAGTCTTGATTCTTGACAATGAGCAAAACACTTCTTTTTTCAGGAAAAATCTCCACAATTCTTCCAAGTGGCCATGAATTTCTGGGCGATGTATCATCCACAATCAGCACTACATCGCCAACACAGAAATTTCTTCCAGGAGGTGGACCATCGTTGACGTTCTTGGAGCTGCATAAGATATTCTTTACACCAGCGTTTCCAGAAGACACTGCCCGGTACTGGATTTGCCTCCATCTGCGGTTAGCATACTGGTCATCCTTGCTGAACACTCCAGGGGGTAACTCAGGCTTGACCTTTAGTAGCAACAGGTGGTTGGGCGTTAAGGCCTCCAAATCGTTGAGATCCGAAGATACCTGGGTGATTGGCCTGCTGTTTATGATGGCCTCAGCTTCACACAGCAAGGTATGGAGACCTTCTTCATCCAAAAGCTGTTCCTTCACTGTGATGTTCAGAATTTTTCTCACTGAACGGATCAGCCGCTCCCAGCTTCCTCCATGGTGAGAACCTGCTGGCGGATTGAAGTGCCACTGAACTCCCTTCTCTTGCAAGTTCTTTCTTATCTTACTGGTGTTCCATTCTTTTATTGATTTCTTTAACTCAGTGTCAGCCGACCTGAAGTTAGTTCCATTATCAGAGTACATCTCTTTGACTTGTCCTCTTCTTGCAATAAATCTTCTAATTGCATTGAGGCATGCATCAGTGTCAAGGGAAGATGCGACTTCTAGATGTACGGCTCGTATGGCAAGACATGTAAAGATGACACCGTATCTCTTTATTTTCCCTCTTCCTCTTTTCACCAGAAACGGACCAAAGTAGTCAACGCCGACTCTTGTGAATGGAGGACTGTCAGGCAGGACTCTGCATCTTGGTAGATCAGCCATGAGTTGCCTACCAGCCGTTCCGTGTAGTTTCTTACAGCTGATGCACCTGGACAAAAACCTTCTAATAGCGCCGTTTGCTCCGGGAATCCAGAATCTTTGACGCAGTTGTGCCAACATGTGATTTCTCCCGGCATGAGCTGTAACATCGTGAACGTGCTTCAGCACAAGCATTGTGATGTGTGAATCTTTTGACAAGATTGCTTGCTGCTTGGAATCCTCTGGCATAGCTGCGCGGCTCAGCCTCCCACCAACTCTGATAACTCCGTTTTGAAGTACAGGGTTCAGCTTGTAGAGAGAACTACTTTTCTTTACCCTTTGATGTTTCTTTAACATAGTCAAGTCTTCGTTGAAACTTTGTTTTTGACAGTATTTCACGATCTCTCCTTCTGCTTCATTCAAACCTTCACAGGTTAGGTGTGTTCCTTTGTATTCTTTCTTGAACTGATTAATTCTGTTTTCTCCGTGTGAGTTTGATTCCTTTCTCTTTGCTTTCAGTTCCTTAAGCAAATCTTTAAATTTCAGAAACCATGCCACAGCGCGTTTAAGTTTTGTCCAGGATGAGTAGTAGGTCATCAACTGTTCCATTTCATCTTTGGGGTCTTGCGTCTGAATAACATGCGAGAACTACCTTTTTAACCTCTGAGTCGTCAATGTCCAGCATTCCAGGATCTGGATTCTTGGGCCATTGGTCTTGTGCACAGAGCAGGAAACTTGGTCCTGAAAGCCAGCTTTCATTATTCAAGAACGCTTCAACAGTCTGTTCTCCTCGAGACATGATCAGCAGGATTCAGACTGGTACTAACATATCTCCACTGAGTAGTCTGAGAGTGCTCCAGGATAGTTGTGATCCTATTGGCAACGAAAGTCTTGAATCTTGTGCCTCTGCTGTTCAAATACTTTAGCACTGCCGTGCTATCTGTCCAAAAGATTGAGTCGTTGAGTTCCAGTTCAAGCTCTTTCTTCAGAATCTTGTCCATCTTGACGGCAACTGTGGCTGCAGTCAATTCCATTCTCGGTATGGTTGGAGACTTTAAGGGCGCAACCCTTGCCTTTGCCATAATCAGGGTGGATTGAGCTTCACCGCTTGCAGTGCGTAGCAGTAGGTAGCTTGTTGTTCCATATGCGTCTTGACTAGCATCAGCAAAATGATGTAGCTGTGCAAAGACTGGCACACCAAACCGCTTTGACTTAACACATCTGTCAACTCCATAGGTCTCAAGCTGTTGTAAACCGAACATCCACTTTTTCCAGCTCTTAATGACGTCATCAGGCAAGTCTTCATCCCAGCTATACTTCTGCCGACATAAGTCTTGCAAGATTCTTTTGGCAGGCAGTACCACTGGGGAGCGAAACCCCAACGGATCAAAAATGGAACAGACGAGGGAAAGCAAGCCTCTCCTAGTGTGTGGTCGAACTTTGAGGTTGATTTTGAACTTGAACTGATCCGTTTCGGCACACCACTGGATTCCCAATGCTCTCTCCATTGGCAAGTTATCTTCATCCAAGTCCAAGTCCTGAAAACCCTGAGCCCTTTCCTCTTCCGGAATGGAGTTGAGCAACCTACGACTGTTACTCGACCATTTCATTAGCCGAAATCCACCCTTTGCCAACATGCTCCTCAAGTCAGAGCAAAGGGTGATTGCTGTGTCTTCATCTGTAACTGACTTGAGACAATCGTCTACATAAAAATTTTTCTTCACCGTTTGGGCAGCTTCTTGACCAAATTCATCCTCAAAATCTGTAGCACATTTCTGAAGTGCAAAGGTTGCAACACTTGGCGAAGATGGCGCACCCGAAGATGTGTACCAACATCTTGTGTTCTACAAGTGCCTGCTCGCAGTTCCCATCAGGCCACCAAAGGAACCTGAAGAAATCCGTGTCTTCATTGCTAACTCTGACCTGGTGGAACATAGCCTCCACGTCAGCCATGACCCGCCACGGTCTCTTGTCTGAACCTTAAGAGGACCCCCACCAGTGAGCTTGTTAGGTCCGGGTTCCTGCAGGAGCTGTTGGTTCAGCGATGTTCCTTGAAAGCTTGCTCCACAGTCAAAAACAACACGCAGTTTTTGCTTAACTGGATGTCTAACTCCGTTGAGGCAGATACCATATTCGTCCCTCAGTTAGCTGATGTTCACCGCTATCCAACTTCACTGGCGTAGCCTTTCTTGAGGATGTCATCCATAAATGTAGCATATTCTGCATGAAACTTGACATCTCTGGAGAATCTTTCCGTAAGTTCAGCGACACGTTGCTCTGCAACTGATCTGTTGTTTGGCATGTACAATGACTTGTTCTTCACCGGCAAGCAAACACTGTAATGACCATCCACAAGTTTTGAGGATTGAGACACCATGTCCATAAACTGGTGATCATCTTTGGACATTTCAATGTCTTCGTTCTGTCCAGCATCAGGAAAGTCCTGCTTGAACTGCAGCTGCCAGAGCTCTTCTAGCTTGGCTACTGAGATACGATTGGTGGTGACTCCTGTCAATGTGTTTGTCTCCCTGCGTTCCAACCTCTGAGTGGCCCATTTACTGTCCAGCCTAAAATTGTTCTTACGGCGTAAGGACCGTCATCCACGCTCCTTACCACCTGCAGTGGCTCCATCGCTTTGGGAACATTTGCTCCTATGAGTAATCCAACCTCTGCTTGGATAGTGGGGAGTTTCACCTCCTTCAGATGAGGCCAACAGTCAATATCCTCTTGGCGGGGAATATTGTCTTTGGTTACAGGTATGTTTTTCTGTGAAAACACCTCTGAAAGCTCAATAAAGTGGTTGCCATCCAAGCTACTGATTTCCATGCCATTCACAATGCAAGTGTTAACAACAGATTCGTTCCCCATTGTTTGCAACAAAATGCTAGTATTGCGTCCATTCATGCTCAGTTGGTTTATTAATGACTCCGTAGCGAAAGTAGCTGAGCTACCTGGATCCAAAAATGCGTACGTTGTCACTGCCTTGGTTCCCTTTTGTGCTTTGACACACAGGAATGATCGAAAGAGCACAGTTTTCCTTACCGGCCCCGGTGACAGCAAAAGTTTCTTTCATGTGTACAAGGGCGCTTGAAACAGATTGCTGCTCACAACGCTCACTTGCTGTTTCTTCTCGCAAGCCTTTAGTATTCATGTGGAGCAGTGTGGGATGCAGTCGAGAGCATTCTTGACATTGAGCCTTTTCTTTACAGCTGCTGCTCATATGACCATGTTTCAAACATGCAAAACAAAGACCCTTGCTTCGCAGGAAGTCAATCTTTTCTTTGTGCGGCTTGCTTTTGAGTTTTTTGCAGACTATGAGATTGTGATGCTCTCCCTTGCAACAAACACAAGGCTTGCGGTTTGTGTCCACAGATACATTTTGTGTTTTTGGCATTGGTTGTTTGTCATTTTCAGTCTTAAATTTGTTTTCAGTTTGGGAGGAGACAATGGCGCGTGCAAACTCTCTTTGGTTTGGATGTGTCTGCGTACCGTTGATTTGATTTCTGTTGTACTGGATGTTTTGTCCTGGTGGTGGTTTCTTGTATGTTCCCATAAAGTGGATGTAGTATATATCTAACTTGCTTGTTGACAAATTCGACAAAATCCTTGAACTTAACCCTCTTTCTTGTTTTTTCTTGTAGGTCACATGCAGACTTTCTCCAAGCTTCCTTGAGTTTGTACGGCAGCTTGTTAGCCAGTGCCTTTATGTTAGCTGTGTTGTCCAAGTCTTCCATGTAGCTTATATCATTCATTGTATTGCAACAGCCTGTGAGGAACAATCCAAAAGACTGCAGTGCAGCACCATCTTCTGGCTTGATTGTCTGCCAATCCAAAGCCTCCTTCATGTATGCTTCTGCTATCTTGTAATCATTACCGAAAAACTCCTTCAACATTTCTTTCGCTTTAGCATAACCTGCTGAGGGTTCCATGTGAATGCAGCTTTTTACCAACTCATGTGGTTGTCCACTTGTGTACTGCAACAAGAACTGTAGGCGATCACGATTGTCACCAGTTCGACCTTCTACTCCATGTTCAATAGATCTGATAAAGGATTTATACTCAAGCGGATCACCCTTGAATGTTGGAATAGTGAGCTCAGGGAGTAATGCGGCTTTGTGATTTTTCACAAGGTACTCAGTGACGTCGACTTGCTGAGAGATAGCCTTGCATAAACTATCAAGCACTGGTCCATCATTGAGGTCCATGTTTGATGCAGGCAGGGCTCTTTGTGGTCGTGGCAGTTGAACCTTGGTCTCAAAGTTGGATGTAGGCGGAGTGTGCTGTGTAGGTGGTTGGTAGATGGGGTTCACCTTTGTTTCAGCAATCTGTTCATTAGCTTCTTTACTGCTCTCAGCTGCTTGTGTGCATTCATATTTTTGCAAAATTTGCATTTTTGCATCTGACTCTGCAAGAGCTGTCTGCATTGCATGCATCTCCTTTCTAGCCTTTATAGCAGCCTCTCTTCTTTTTTGTTCAGCCTCAAACTCCGCCTCTCGCCGCTTTTCTTCTGCTTGCAGTTGAGCTTCCCTGCATCTTTTTTCAGCATGCCAATCTGCTTCTTCCTTTTCTATTGCTAGCTTCTCTTTTAAAGCTGCAGCCTTTGCCTTTAATGAAGCACGCTCCATTTCTGCCTTTATTCTGATTGAGGATGACGATGACACACTTCCACTTTGTGATCCAGATTTACTTGAGCGTTTCGAGGTGGTTTTTGATGAAGTAGACCTACTATCTGTGGGCATTACTTGTTTATCACACTCTTCAGCCTGCTCAGAGCGTTTCATGACGTCTTTCATCCATTCCTCACATTTCCAGAAGAAATCATTTATTGACTTATTTTTAAGATCAAACCAATTCTTTTGATTATCCAGGAATTCTTCTTCAGACATAAATCTTCTCAAACCAGAATTTAAGTCGGAAAATTCTTGCTGCAAACCACTGAAGTCCACACGCAATTTATTTTTAACCATGTCAGCATTCGCATCATCTTCCATTAATTGCTCAATATGCTTTACCATGCTCGTTAACTGGGTTAGCTTACACCTGCGTGCATTGAGTTGTCTAGACTTGTGTTCCTCAACAGCCTTCTCAGTCATTTTTACTGTCCGTTTTCCACTGTCTTGTTCATCCATAACAACCGAATGTTTCCACACTTACTAGTGCAAATGTCAAACCGTAGGGTGAGCTTAACACACACACAGCGTTCCACTTCGTCGTTCAGCCGAACGGCGTCCTTTTATCCATTTATTTCTCTGTTACGGCGGTGCGCACACCCACCGCACTCCTCGTGATTTCAGTTAACGATCCGCCTCAGAGCATGAAAGGCTTCAACTTACAGTTTCAACGCGAAAGTTTCCTCCTTCCATCCTTTGTCTCCAGTCAGGCAGTTCCAAAGTCCAATAATCCGTGCAGAGCGAGTTTTTTGACTAAAAATGTAGATTTCCACAGAGTAAAGCCCTAGCTTGACGCTTTGTTCACTCCCTTTGCCTCCGAATCCACATCAATAAATCCACGAAACCACTCGTAGAAAAAATATATCCGTTTACTCGGTTAGCAACATAAACTTCAGTACAGCAGTAGTACAAAAAATAAAAATGATTATTAACGGCAAAAGGGAAAAATAGAAAGAGAAGGTCAAAAAACTTTGAGGCTCCACTCTATCCGTGCCTGACTGCCCACTCGGATAACCCCTTTTTTCTTACTTTACTTCACGACTCTCGCGAGAGTATTCAATGTAATTAAAGGTGTATACGGTTAAAAGTAACAATGCAATATTTCCAAAATATCACCAATGTAATATAAATGCACTCTGAATTATCCACGAACATTTTAGATAATTAAACAATTCCTTGCATTACTGTAAATATTAACCAAAAAATATTACCCCTAATTTCCTCAAAATAAATGAACAATGAAAATTACCATTTAACACATAAATTAAAATCATTTATCAGTTAGCTGCATTTAGGCTACTACAGCGAGTAGCCTAGTTTATAGTAAGTAGAGAGTTTATAAAAGAGAGTTTAGAGCGCCTTCTGCACTGCCTATCTCACCTATTTGGCTGAGGAGACAATGTTGCTCTAGGCTACGTAGGCCTAATCAAAGAAATGTGTGCGCAATGTGCAATGTGTTCTTCATTCATTTCCCTCCCGAATTGATGTATTTGTTTTCAAACACAAGACAGTTCACAACCAAAATCCTAACTTTATAGTTCTTTTTTTTTTGGCGGAGAAGGCAATTACATTTTTATTTATGCAAGGTCCCACATATTATTTATGTCATTATTTATTTATCACTGAATTCATACTCAAAATGTATTCATCTTCAACTCTAAAGTACGCCTAGAGTTTAGATTCTCTGCCCGAGCCCGCCCGACTTTCGGGCCGGGCCGTTATTTTCCGCCACTATCCTGGGCCGAGCCGGGCCGGGCCGGGCCCTCGATCAAGCTTTTGTGTTTTTTACTATAGCCTAAGTGGGTGGGGAGAAAGCTATGTTATAATCAGAAATAGGAGAATTACCATTGAGCAAGTTTGGAGGAAAGTCGGAGGTATGGAACCATTTTCATGGCTAATAACTGTGAAACAGTTTGTGACACAATACTATCCCTAACTCAACCCAGTCTCACGTCAGTTCGTGATGGCATTACGAAATTAAATCTATTAGAACGTGATACCCTCACGTTATTTTGAAGATTTACATGTTGGGGTCACGTTTTTTATACTAATGTATTTCAATGAGAAGCATCTTACGTAATCACAGCACGAAACTTTCTGCCAGTTGGGCTGCAGCAGAGAAACTGGATACAGCTTTGATGTTATTGGTATTTTTAGCCCAATAACCGCTGTTTTAATCAACATTTATTCACCAGATCTTATCACGGTTTATATGTATTTCTTTTAATGTTATTATTTCGGTCTATTTCGGCCAGGGAAGCTGGATTGCTTTGTTGTTTATTGATATTTTTAAAACTATAACGCTACATCTTTCAACATGTATTTAGCTGTTATCATGGTATGCATTTCTTTATTTTAATAATATTATTTCGGTCTTATTACCGGTAAATATTACAGTAGGCTAGCTAAATAAGACAGAACAATAGGTTACGATATGAGCGAGCTGGGCGCATTCAAAGCCGATGTCCCACGATGCAATGCGGCATTCATTCACAGAATCAGACAGCGATCAGCGGGTCTTTAACGCCTGTATCACTTCAATGTAGCTACGTTAGGGATCATGTAGAGCGTTGTTATAGCGAATACAACAACGGCAGGGTGATCAGGACCCCGACGCCAATCTTCTTTCAGCGGATCGATTTATAGCTCTCCTCCAGAGGGAACAGAACTGCGTCCATGGCAACGCTAATGCTATGCATGGCAACGTTGGCGTTTTATTTAGCAACGGTCTTTTATCAAGAAAATAAAAGACCGTATTCTACATTAGAATTCGCGCAAGCCATGTAATAAATATAATATATATAATCAGTGGTTTTGTCAGCAGCAACAACATGTTGCTCAGTTTGTTCAGTAAGTTATGCACCGTTTAAAAAATCAGTTGAAGACTCGGAAGTGACGTCGTAATTACCGCTCGGCCGGGTAGAAAAGATACAAATACATAATATTTGTAATATTGATGTTTTTGTCTAACGTTGTATTTGAGGAGTTAAACAATAAACATAGCAATAATAATAAAATACAGTTTCATGTATTTGTCTCATGTACTGTTTGCTCAGCCGGCCGGCGTGCGTACCAATGAACGGAACCGGGCGAAGCCCACTTACGGCAGACAGCAGAAACAGGAGCGGAACACGTCTGCCCACCCACCCCGGAAGAACTACAAGTGCTCAAGCTTTGTAACAGATTCTGGGCGGGCGCGTCTATGTGGGAGTTGTAGTTTTTAAATATATTGGTATATTTCTCATATGTAGAAGTTGGTAGTGTAGAATTTTTTGGATAACCCCTGGGTTTTGGGTGGGGGGGAACACACTGGTGTCATCAGATTTTAAAAATCGAATCGTTAAATAGGTGAAAATAGCTTATTACCATATTTGACAGTGCTTACAGTGGGTAAACTTTGGTGACCATATCTACATGATAGCTAAGGTCCAGAGCTTTTTTATGTGTGTTGCACCTTCTGTTGCTAAATGACATCAGCTGAAGACTCCTGAAGTGACGTAGTAATTACCACTCGGCGGATAGAAAAGATTGCTGCACGTAAAAAAATAAAACAAATTGCTGCACGTTGTACGTGAGAATTTATACAATAAAAATACCAATAATGAAAAAATTGTGTTTTATGCTAAGCACTTTGATTTGCCTTGTCGCAGAAAAATAATAGGCCTATATAAACAAACTACAGTTGAGTGTTTAGAACTACAGCCTAATGGCTTGTTTGACTTATGGGCATTTGTTTTGACTTGTAGGCTACTGTTGTGAAAAACAAAAAAAATAAAACTACTTACAAAGAGAAGCATTTTTCATTTTATTTTCCATGCAGTTATTTAAAAACGCAATTTTCTAAATTTGCAGTTGAAGAATGTATAGCAAAGACTAAAGGGGAAAAAAAACATAAGGATATTTATGTATGGGACTTAATTTGATTTAAATCACACTGTATTATTAGTAACAATTTATGGTAGGCCTATCATTAATTATTATATTCAGAAGATGATCCTGATATCAATCAGCATGGTTACAGTACAGCTTGTAGCTATAAACTCAACCTTTACTGAGACTACCTTTTCAAAATTAAGAAGGGGCTAGTTTTAGGAAGCATTTTAAGCAGATTTTTGCTGAGGTTTTTGTTCACAGAGATGTATAGCTTTGTATGGGTACGTGTACACAAACGTGTTTTGGCATTTTTGGCACACTTCTACCTCAGCCTACTGCACACAGACACAAGTACTTTTGCATATTCTGCTAAAATAGAGACCAGAATGTGGTGCCAAACCAACAATCTCATTCAACCATTTCACAAAATGAGGAGTTGGTCGTGACATGGGTCAGAGGGTATCAGAGGTCATAAATGATGAACCAATCAATGGGCTCTGCTCCTACAGGCACCTTGGTGTGTATATGGACAACACCTTTGGCTGGAAGGCCCGTGTTGAAAGTGTGTGTTATCATTTAGAGCAGACACTCACAGTGAATCAGATGGTTTATGTTATGCAAGGCTGCATTACAGAGCATTTTAATATGTCAGCAATATCTAAACACATCTCATTTAAAGCTTACTTGTAAGGGGAGCACAGAGAATATGGTTTGATCAATCTTTATTCTCCATGCCAAGTAGCTCTATCCTCTGACAGAAGAAATGGGTACCCTAATGTAAACTAAATAATTCTAAACTATAGCCCTAATTTGGACCTACCTCAATTCAAAGTTAAAATAATGTTGCTTGAGGCTGCAGGGAAATAGCTTCATGATATGATGCATATGGTTGTGTATTGCTCACTGTTTGTGAAAGATGAGCAATAGATTGTGGCTGTGTGATGTGCTTCAATCTGACTCCATATCACTTTTTTTAATGTTTTTTTATCATAAGTATGTCATCTGTATGCTGATAAAACAATATGTCAAGTGTTATTTTTGAAGCATTTTAACTCAAGGCAAATATCCCTCTGGGGACAATAAAGTATTGCTTGCAAAATGGTCCCTATGATATGTGGAAATTATAACCTTGTCGTAGTACTATAGCAAACACATCGTTGGAAAGGTCTCAACCTGGACAGTAACATATGTCAGTCTGAAGAGGATACATTATTCCTGCTTTGAAATATTGACCTCTGAACCTTGAACCCAGTACATCTTTGAAGGCTTGTCATTTAGCAACAGAAGGTGCTACACACATAAGACCAGCTGTTCTAGAAAGCTCTGGACCTCAGCTATCATGTAGATATGGTCACCAAAGTTTACCTACTGTAAGCACTGTCAAATATGGTAATAAGCTATTTTCACCTGTTTAACGATTCGATTTTTAAAATCTGATGACACCAGTGTGTTCCCCATCCCAAAAAAAACCAGGGTGTATCCAAAATTCTACACTACCAACTTCTACATATGAGAAATATACCAATATATTTAAAAACTACAACTCCCACTATAGACGCGGCCCAGAATCTGTTACAAAGCTTGAGCACTTGTAGTTCTTCCGGGGTGGGTGGGCGGACGTGTTCGGCTCCTGTTTCTGCTGTCTGCCGTGTTTTTGCCAGTTTCATGTATTTGTCTACATGAGACAAATACATGAAACTGTATTTTATTATTATTGCTATGTTTATTGTTTAACTCCTCAAATACAACGTTAGACAAAAACATCAATATTACGAATATTATGTATTTTTATCTTTTCTACCCGCCGAGCGGTAATTACGACGTCACTTCCGGAGTCTTCAACTGATTTTTTTAAACGGTGCATAACTTACTGGAACATAACTGAGCAACATGTTGTTGCTGCTGACAAAACCACTGATTATATATATTATATTTATTACATGGCTTGCTTGAATTCTAATGTAGAATACGGTCTTTTATTTTCTTGATAACAGACCGTTGCTAAGTATAACACAACGTTGCCATGCATAGCATAGCGTTGCCATGGACGCAGTTATGTTCCCTCTGGAGGAGAGCTATAAATCGATCCGCTGAAAGAAGATTGGCGTCGGGGTCCTGATCACCCTGCCGTTGTTGTATTCGCTATAACAACGCTCTACATGATCCCTAACGTAGCTACATTGAAGTGATACAGTCGTTAAAGACCCGCTGATCGCTGTCTGATTCTGTGATTGAGTGCCCGCATTGCATCGTGGGACATCGGCTTTGAATGCGCCCAGCTCGCTCATATCGTAACCTATTTTTCTGTCTTATTTACTGTAATATTTACCGGTAATAAGACCGAAATAATATTATTAAAATAATGAAATGCATACCATGATAACAGCTAAATACATGTTGAAAGATGTAGCGTTATAGTTTTAAAAATATCAATAAACAACAAAGCAATCCAGCTTCCCTGGCCGAAATAGACCGAAATAATAACATTAAAAGAATAAACCGTGATAAGATCTGGTGAATAAATGTTGATTAAAACAGCGGTTATTGGGCTAAAAATACCAATAATATCAAAGCTGTATCCAGCTTCTCTGCTGCAGCCCGACTGGCAGAAAGTTTCGTGCTGTGATTACGTAAGATGCTTCTCATTGAAATACATTAGTATAAAAAACGTGACCCCAACACATAAATCTTCAAAATAACGTGAGGGTATCACGTTCTAATAGATTTAATTTCGTAATGCCATCACGAACTGACGTGAGACTGGGTTGCCCTAACTTCACCACCAGATGTCCTCATAGAGTTCTGAAGCTTCGAGTAGTGAACCTTTTTTCGATACAATTGGCTTGAAAGCTTCACTGCTTCAGAAAGCTTCAGTTCGCCATCACTAGTGTCCGGTATGTTACCGTAACACATTAACAGCACACAGAACAACTACGATACCAGGGCGTGGAGCATGGATGTATTAAAAGGCGTGGAGACGTAACTGCACCGTTGACAAGCCCCTCCCGACTCGTTCCTCCAGCTCTGGCCATCTTGCTTTCAGCCCGCGATTAGCCGATTAGCTTTCTTTGTTTTCTTCATTGCAGTAAGAGTAACCTTTTTGCCAGTCCCTCACAAGTTTCTCTCATTTCAAACTTTCTTTCTGCTGCTTGATTACCGTTTCGGCTGCATATTTTACTACCTGCAGTTTGTGTTTATCTCTTTTCTTTGTCAGTTGTCTTTAGTAGGAGCATTCTAGTTGTCCCAAGCCTAGACGCGCCCTCTCGGGCTGTAGACGGTAATGTTTTCAGTATGAATTAACATGTAAAAACATGTTAAATTATATCTATTTTGATATATAAAGTCGCACCCTGACTGTAAGTCGCGGACCAGCCAAAGTAGGAATAAAAGTCGCGACTTGTAGTCCGGAAAAATACGGTATTTCTTTTTAATGGCTCTCACTGGTTTGTGTCAGGGAACGCTGCGCGCGAGGTCACACTTTTCTGACGGCTCTGCGTACAGTGGCTTTACTATTACAGTAGGCTATGATCCGCATCACCAATGTTATAAAGAAAACTGCCGTTTGCAAAAAACGTAATGCGGACGCAAAGAATCTGGATGTTAAAGCCTGTCCACGATGGCTGATGTTAGTGACATGAGGACTGATAAGGTATCTACATATCTAATGGACTGTGAAAAAAATACCTCTCAAATCGGTTATGTGGGAAATGAAAATACATCTAGTCGGGACTCAATATCATCTCCGTACGTAACTCTCTGTGAAGTAATACAGCTTTTTCATCAACAGGATCGTCGACAAAAGGACATGACATGTTTGAGAAAAACAAGTTTTATAATCTGCCTAACATAAACCAATACGTTTTTTTATTCATGCAGATAACAAACTGCATTAAAATGCGCCTGATACAGACTGAATGAATGAATGAGGAAATGAGTGAGAAGAAACCTGAGAGTTTGTCTCAGTCTCCTCCCTCTGACAGGGAGGAGACTGAGACAAACTCGAGGTTTCCTGAAGAAAACCTGCTCCCGACCAGCTTAGGTTCACAGACTCAGTTACCATAGTAACTGATTATGAGGTTAAGTTACCTGTCTTTCTGAAATGGAAAACCAAGAGTTTCCCTCATCTCAGGGTTAACAAACTCAGAGTTTTCACTAAACCTGCTCTCTGAAACGGACCTCTGAGAGTCTAAGGCATGCTTTCAGAAAATGTGTGTAAACAATCGAGAAAAACTGTAAAAGGCTTTTTAGAACAAAAACGCCACTTTAAAAAAATCTAACACCCAGCAGTGTAATTTTCTTAGCCTCCCCTTTCGAATGCAACATTCAAATTACTAGAAGTGGATTTTGAGGGGTATAGCTCCATAGAGTCCCATTCATTCTGCACTGGCCTGTGAGCGCCCCCTTTATGGAACTCTGGTGGAACTGCAACCAGATCAGAAGCCAGAAGTAACGAGAGAGTGGAACTTCTTCCCTTGTTAGAAATTCTTTGGTATGGTTTTGTTTTTTATATACAGAACGATGACTAAATAGCCGTTCAGATGGATTTATCGCTTACAGTTTTTGCCCATTGCATACACACTAAAAATTAATGCTTAGACCAAAGCTTTAATACCTAAACTTCTCGTAGCATACCTCAAACACAGTGTAACCATACACTGTAAAATATTTCCAGGATTTCACAAGATATAACTGTAATATTTCACAATAAATTACATTATTACCACTTCACAATATTTAACAGTATTATTTCACAATAAAATATTGTGTTAAGACTTTTACTGTGAAATTAATGTAAGACTGCATATTCTCTATAAAAGTACAGCATCTTATTGTGAAATTTGAATTGCACTTGAAACGCACTGCATTGTGGGACGATTTTGCGGTCAGAAGCCAAACTCACTGGATTTTGTGGCAGACGTGGAGGGACAAGGCAGAAGATACCAGATACAAGGTACGTCAAGTTAAAGACATAAATTCAAGAAGTAAAAGACGGTAATAGAGAAGGATAGGGTAGATTGTAATTCACGGTGCTTTAAGAGTTATTCTGAAGAATTATTTGCTTTTTGGTTTAACTTTTAAGGTTAGTGGACTGACTTTCATGCTGGTTAGATGGCTAACTAGCAGACTCTGCCACGACATTTTCAGGTTCAGTCATATATTTATTTATTTAGCTGACACTCTTATCCAGAACGACATACTGACAGTCACCCTGGACTGGAGCAACTGAGGGCTATATATATAGCTAGCTAGCTCATCTTATTTCATGCTCCTGCTAGCCAGTTCATTTTAAGCAGTTGGTGATTACACTAGATGGATAGTATACATAACATTCTCTCTGATTACCCTCTGTCAGGAGACCAGTGGATTGTCTTTTATGTATTTGAATCTGCTACCATAAATGTATGTTACAGTTAAGGTTTATTTTACAGCCGTGTGCCACAGCCGCTGATCTGCAGAGAACAGTGATGCTACCGAGCTCCTCCTGCTTGATTATCCAAGGTAACATTTATATCTGGATTTCATATTATTATTTTCTAGCAGCAAGAACCAAAAACACATTTTTAAATAACCTGCTTGATCAACGTCTTGTCTTGACATTTTCAATAATTAATGTCTTTTTCTAATTTGATCTTTTTAACAATTACAGAAGTGGTGGTAGTAGTTGCATACAGTCAATGGCTTTAAAGATTTTCCTGCATTCCAGGGGTGGGTAGGGCATTGTCTTAAGCCCCATTCAAGACGTGGATAAGTATTATCTAGGGACTCCTCGCGGGTGAATTATGCAAATCACCCACCCACGCCTGAGTTTCCATCTGGCTTATCTC
This sequence comes from Perca fluviatilis, assembly GCF_010015445.1. Classification (NCBI taxonomy): domain Eukaryota; kingdom Metazoa; phylum Chordata; class Actinopteri; order Perciformes; family Percidae; genus Perca; species Perca fluviatilis. Next base: position 21,778,040 of record NC_053129.1, read on the forward strand.
GAACGGATGCTTGCCTGTGATTTTACCCGACTACTGACATTAAGCAATGTGTAGGTTAAGGGCGTGGTAGCTCAGCAATGGTGTTTGTGTGTAAGATCTTGCGACACACACGCACACACCAACTGGTAGTCAGTCATCGTCCAACTGCGACTTCTCCTTTTTCTTTCTCTCTACTTTTTCTCCGGTGGTGTCAAGCAGGGTCCGGGTTAGATGGATAAACTTCAAACATTTCACCAGGTTAAAATCTATTAGCTCAAGCTTTACGCTTTGATTTATTTGTAACATTAACCTCTAATTATGAAGTGAGCCCCTCGGCTGATTTCTGGTAGCATTATTTTGATAAGCTATTGCTTGAGATGTCTTGTTGTTAAATGTATGATACATCCTGTGATGCACAAAGTAATATACGGTTATTTCAGGAGAACCTGGCCTCTCAGGATATGTATGCCGCAGGGATGCCACATGAATGTTTACATTGTTATAGGACTACACAGACAAAAGAAAAGACTAAATGGAAATTGTCACAGAAATGTATTGAAATCCTTTTGGCTTATGAAGTGTTCTAGGTGTTCTCTGACTAAATGCCACATTCAGCTGGAAAACCTGTTAGTGTCTGTGTTGTCGATGCCTCGAGAGAGGAAAACGTCATTGACAGCTTACAGTTTTACACACAAATACTGGTACTTGAGACACAATTACCACAACATGTAACTCATGCACCAACCCCCTGAACCAATTCTGCTAAACTACAAGCACAATTCCTGTTTACACTCAAATTGCAGTTCTAAAACAGTTTTTTTCAAAACACTACGCACAATTCTCTGCATTTGGCACAATTTTCATGAAGAAAATCTATTGTTTTCACAAGGAACACACTGCCATTCAAATATGCACACTGATTCATCACATGGGCATACACCTGTCACACAGTTTTACAATGAGCAATCAGAGCTTTAGCATAAAAGGGCAACAGGTGAGCTGCTCTTCTGTTTTGGAGAATTTTTTAGCAGTTGATGCTTTTCATGGCTGGATTCGCTATGCTAGGCGATATTTCCCCCGCTGCTTGGCCAGGGAAAACCATAGACTGTTAATATTAATGGACAGAGCATGTGTGACATCACCCATTGGTTTGTGGAGAGCTGATATGAGTCGTCGAGTTTGCGTTTATGGGCGCAGCCATCGTGGTTGCGGATGTGACGTTTTTAGATGAGAAGGAGGAGTGAGGGAGGAGCCGTAGACAGTTGAGCGGTATCTAACTATTTTTTTTTTTTTTCTTTTGAGTTAGCAACGCTGCTTACACCCTTCGTTACGTTACACACGTTCACTGGCAATCTGGATGCAACTTCTGCTGAAAGCCTGCATACATAATTCAAGGTAAGATTTAGCTTTGCTAGGTTTTAAATATATCTTTGTCCCATAGTTATATTACATATAAGAGGAGTCACATTGTAAAGTAAATGTATCTGATGTTACCATGTAAATTGTCTGTACCATTAGCTAGCCACTTATGGTAAAACATGCTAATGTTAATTTTCTGCAAATTGAAGTTTAGCTACGTTTTCCTAATTTAAACGTAGTGTCAGCGAAATGCAAAACGGTGATTGTCAATGCTTATCATTATGAACAGCTAACTATTAGCAAATGTTTAACCAAGTTTCTTAGAACGTTTGGTTAACTGTAATAACCATAAAGCACCGATAAAGTCTTGCTACTGTTAGCAAGTATCATCAGTCTATGGTTGGCGCAATTAGCCTTTACATGCTTTTAAGAGCTAACGTTAGTAGAAATAAGATCTTTTAACTGAGTTAAAGTTACACTAAAGAACAATACACTGTTGTTAATTCATCTGTATTCTCCTAGATAATTAATGAAGTACAGTTACATGCTAGTGTGCATATATATTTAACTATGAGGGGCTCAAATGGAAATTGATGACTCTTTTTTTCTTTCTTTCAGAAATAGGAGTGTGGAGAGCCACGATGGCATGTGCACCCAACCCAATGCCTCAGAATGAAGTAATAGTTACTTTTCTTTTTCCACTGTGCATTACAGACAACCAACAGACTGTCACACTATGCTCACTGTAATTGTAAAGGCAGCTTTTATTTCTTTACCCAAGTGCTTTAAGCTTTATGTTAAGCTATATTTTTATATTGTGGTTTGTAATGTCAACCATTTCTACTGTAATTAACAATGTGGCACTAGTGATTCAACTACCTCTTTTTATTATGCAGACTTCACTTGTGACAGTGAATTTTGCCTTTACAGCAGTGATTTATGTGTGGAATTTACACTGGATTGTAAAAGGTGAACTACATTATTTAATTCATCACTTTAAACATAATGTTAAAAATATTGCCAGTGTTGTTTGTGGTTTATGTAGTTTTTGAAGTTAATGCCCATTTCAATGTGAAATAAAGGTCTTTCTAAAGCTACATTTGTTGTTTTTCTGAAGTAACTATAGGAACATACAGTATTGTCATACAAGACATTGGTAATTTGATAGAATTTGTAATTGATTAAAAGTGTCTATTTGGGCTTTAATCAACATAAATGATTTCTTAAATGTTACCATACTTACTTGAATGTTGACAAAGGATCAGCAAAATGTAGTTTGTGCTTTTCTTGTGTGTCTTTATGTACTTGTCAATTTTAATCACCATGAAAACACTTCACCAAAATCCTTTTAGATTAATTTATAGGAATATATTTGAAATACGTAGTAGTTAATTGAAAATGCACTAGGGTCTGTTTAATCTGTGTAGGGTTATTGTAAATCCATTATAACAAAAGTATGATCACAAATTGCAAAGAAAAAATAAACAACTTATTCAATGTAATAATTAAATCAATGTACCTTATATTTACTGCACGGACATTTTTTAAAGTATGAAAACTAAAAACCATACAAGGACATGCAATGTCAATATCTAATTCTAACAGTTTAATCCTATACATAAAATATCTCAATTATATGCCTAATACATATTTCTAAAGTGCTAACTTTTAGGTTTGAATGGTGAACAGAACCCAAATGCAGACAGAACGCAGAGCCAGGAGTGTGAATTAACAGGTTTTATTTAAAGTATCCAGTCCAGGTTTCTGAAGGGGGAAAAGCACGTCAAAGTTTCCAGGATGGAGAACGGGCCGGTGCTTTCTGGGAAGGGAGCGGCGTCGCGCCAGAGGAAGATAGTAGGCCGGCTAGTGGTGGGGTCCAGTGGTGGTGGCTGTCTGCTCCGGTGGATTCCATACTCCAGGAGTCAGGTTCCAACGGTAGCTGGGGCACAAGAGAAAGGATAAGGACAGGCAAATGTTTGTAATAGACAAACATGTAGTTAAGGCATGGTAGATCACAATGAATTATATTAATATATGCGCTTGTACATGAATCTATGCTTCAGTTGAGGACATGCAGTATTAAGTAAACATAATCCTACATGTCAAATTTATCTTAGACAATGTGTATTGTACGCAACACTTTTTTAATGATATGTACATTTTGGTAATAAACAGCACTTGTAAATATAGATTGTAACATGTATGTGACTCATCTTAAAACAGACTAATGTGCTGACAGAAGGTCTTCAAATAGATTAGCAGACACAGTAAGTGGAAGAAAGACATCAGTGTAACAGCATCAACAACAGTGGTTAATAACTACTGCAACAGCATGCTTGTTAGGTACATTAAGAGTCTGAAATAATGTATTTAGAATTTTTTGAGAAATGAACTTACATAGTGACGCTCCAATATTGAAACTGGTACTTTATACAATACATTTGGCAGCAGAACTGAAGATTTTTCAAGATAGAACACTAATGTAACTTACATTATATATATATATATATATATATATATATATATATATATATATATATATATATATATATATATATATATATATATATATATATATATATATATATATATATATATATATATATATATATTTTAGGTTGCCCAACTCTTGGGCAGGAACATATATTTCAGTATATTCAAGTAAAAGCAGGCTCTGCTTGTCCTGTGCGAATGCGCCACACGAAACTCAGATGTGAGGGGGTAATTTCTAAATCACACGCACTCCCAAAATGATTCTAATCCCGTGCGAATATAGGGTTTAATATGACTTTGCACCATAGCATTAGCTATATCAGGCTTTGATTTTAAGCTAACATTAGCTACCCAAAATGATTCTAATCCCGTGCGAATATAGGGTTTAATATGACTTTGCACCATAGCATTAGCTATATCAGGCTTTGATTTTAAGCTAACATTAGCTACCATTACATGTAATGGTAGTGTTAACTTGCGGGTTAGGGAGGCATGCGCATCGATTAGCAATAACACCACATATGGTTAAAAATAGGTCGCCGGCGAGACCGTTGTGCATACCTACTGTATACGACTGTAACGTTAAATATATATTTGAATCCGTTTATACGGTCTGCATAACATTAGCCCGCTAGCTTGGTTAGCAAGGTGCAATCTAGCTAGCAAACTGATATTAATTGGGATGCTAACGTTGGCTAACGAAAAACAGTATTTAAAAAAATGTAACGTTACTTACCAGAAAAACTGAACGGCCGACTTCTTTGAGTGTCTTGTCGTCCAACCGAACGCTGAATAAGACATTATTAGGCGACCAAAGTGTCACAGTCACTACGAAGAAAGCTGGTCAAACTCCAAAATGAAGTTAACGTGCCTTGGATAAGCTTTGCTAAACCTCTGTCATGATTGACAGGCCGCAAACTGTCAATCACATAGCCACGCCCTAAAACACCCCCTGCTTTATCGCCGATTTTAAAATCAAAGAGACCATAATTCAAAAAATTAACATCATTATGTGTTGCAGAAAACTTAAACTAGCGATTGAGACCATAAACTCATTATGAGGAGGTTTACTGAGGTAATTAATCAAGTAAGAAGTGGGTCACTTTCTCATAGACTTCTACAGAAACCGACCTCCTTTTGCAACCGCGCGTGTCCCCCCCTGCTGGAATTCAGATAGAATGCAGGTTTAAGGCACTTCCGCATTTGCAGCACTTTGCGAAACCGGATGCGCTGTCCACTAAAAGTCTATGGGGAAAACATTGCTTGTGATGTGGATGAGGTGCTGTGGCCAGACCGAAACAGAAGAGAGGATGCAGCACAGTTTTTTTTTTTTTTTTTTTTTTTTACTGTAACTATATACAGTAAATTCTTTTTTTTTTCGTAAGTAGACCACTGTATGTGCAACTTTGTAGTGGTTGGGATGTATACTGTGTACATTGTTTTTGTGGGAAAAATAAAATATATTTGTTACCGTGTATTTGTGTGTTCTGACAATATTCTCAAATATTTTACAACACACTTATGTATGTACTGTCTGTGGTAAGTGTAACACTGAACAAAAAAAAGGCCTAAGTTATTACGAAAAAATGGAGAAGTGTTTTCCATTCATCATAGTGTTTTACATTGAGCACATCAGTGTTGAACTGGTTCTTATAAATGTCTATTCATATGATGGTTTGTGTGTGTCATTTTAAAACAAAATACCATTTGAGAAGAAATAACATTGTTTTGAATGTAAAGTTTTATTTTGCAGTAGAATTGAAGGGTTTTGCCCATTGTGTGTGTGTGTGTGTTTTTTGATTTGTGCGTAGAGTTATGGGGTCCGTTTCAGGAAGGAGGTTTAACAAACTCTGAGTGTAACCCTGATGTCTGAGTTGATTTAGCCTGAGATGGGAAACTCTGAGTTTTCAGTTCCAGAACAGCTGATATGAGTTGGTTCAATCAACTCAGAGTATGTTCACGCATGTGCACCACCACAATAAAAAGGCAGCATGAATGGAGCCATGATACTACGATTCACCATGGTAACAACCACAAACAAATGGGTGCGGTAAATACTCATGCGTACAAACAGCGAGTTTGAACATGCATTTCGTTAAAAAAAGCAAGACAGCGGCTGCTGCTGCAAAAGAGAGAGAATTGGTGTGGGAGAAAATTGCTGCTCGAGTCACAGTGTATTAATTTCATATTTAATCACAGTTAACTTATAATATCACTGGTGAAAACTGGAATTGTATTACACCTATAATTTCATTTAGGTGCAATTCTGCGGGCAACAAAGTAAGCTATACTAATCCCATTCTGAGCCTGCAGCACCATGATCATTAACAGAACTATAATGTGTAATCATTTAGCGTATTTTCCGGACTATAAGTCGCTCCGGTGTATAAGTCGCATCAGTCAAAAAATGGGTCTTGAAGAGGAAAAAAACATATATAAGTCGCACCGGACTATAAGTCTCATTTATTTAGAATTTTTTTTTTTTTTCATCTGTCAACTACACAATAGCACACAGATCAACAGGCTGAATACGGTAGGTGTCCGGTAGTGATGTTACCTGTGAACCTCCTGCTTTGAGGCATGTATCGAAAACATGAACCAATTTGGAATGAAGCTTTGTATCGGAGCTTGATTTGTTTTGGGATAATCACGTGACCAGTGACGTCCGAAGCTTCGTTTCACACACACCCACCTGACTGCTTCGAAGTTGAATTCAAAAGCTGCGTGAGCAGCGCAACACGGGGCTGGGTTTGCTGCAGTAGGAGAGTCAACAGAGTCAGGAGAGTTAGTGAATAGAGAGATTATTATAGCTAGTAAGAAAGTGTATAGCCAGTAGAAAGTTCATAGCGAGTGTAGATTTCCACAGAGTAAAGCCCTAGCTTGACGCTTTGTTCACTCCCTTTGCCTCCGAATCCACATCAATAAATCCACGAAACCACTCGTAGAAAAAATATATCCGTTTACTCGGTTAGCAACATAAACTTCAGTACAGCAGTAGTACAAAAAATAAAAATGATTATTAACGGCAAAAGGGAAAAATAGAAAGAGAAGGTCAAAAAACTGTGAGGCTCCACTCTATCCGTGCCTGACTGCCCACTCGGATAACCCCTTTTTTCTTACTTTACTTCACGACTCTCGCGAGAGTATTCAATGTAATTAAAGGTGTATACGGTTAAAAGTAACAATGCAATATTTCCAAAATATCACCAATGTAATATAAATGCACTCTGAATTATCCACGAACATTTTAGATAATTAAACAATTCCTTGCATTACTGTAAATATTAACCAAAAAATATTACCCCTAATTTCCTCAAAATAAATGAACAATGAAAATTACCATTTAACACATAAATTAAAATCATTTATCAGTTAGCTGCATTTAGGCTACTACATTACCGGCCCCTAATTGTTATCAATGTCCTTGAAACAATGCACAGAAACTTAAATTAAAAGGAGCCTACATGCTAACTAACTAAAGAAATCTTCTTGGTCTTCGCCCTGTCCGAAATAGGGTCTTTCCTTTGGAACAGTTTATACATTGTCCTCAGACCCTTGAAGAAGACATAGCTTTGTTATAGGGCGACAAAGCTCGTTGCTCTTAGTCTTGATTTTGACTTGACGAACGAAACCTTTCTTGTCAGGAAAAATCTCCACAATTCTTCCAAGTGGCCATGAATTTCTGGGCGATGTATCATCCACAATCAGCACTACATCGCCAACACAGAAATTTCTTCCAGGAGTGGACCATCGTTGACGTTCTTGGAGCTGCATAAGATATTCTTTACACCAGCGTTTCCAGAAGACGTCCGCGAGGTACTGGATTTGCCTCCATCTGCGGTTAGCATACTGGTCATCCTTGCTGAACACTCCAGGGGGTAACTCAGGCTTGACCTTTAGTAGCAACAGGTGGTTGGGCGTTAAGGCCTCCAAATCGTTGAGATCCGAAGATACCTGGGTGATTGGCCTGCTGTTTATGATGGCCTCAGCTTCACACAGCAAGGTATGGAGACCTTCTTCATCCAAAAGCTGTTCCTTCACTGTGATGTTCAGAATTTTTTCTCACTGAACGGATCAGCCGCTCCCAGCTTCCTCCATGGTGAGAACCTGCTGGCGGATTGAAGTGCCACTGAACTCCCTTCTCTTGCAAGTTCTTTCTTATCTTACTGGTGTTCCATTCTTTTATTGATTTCTTTAACTCAGTGTCAGCCGACCTGAAGTTAGTTCCATTATCAGAGTACATCTCTTTGACTTGTCCTCTTCTTGCAATAAATCTTCTAATTGCATTGAGGCATGCATCAGTGTCAAGGGAAGATGCGACTTCTAGATGTACGGCTCGTATGGCAAGACATGTAAAGCGTACACCGTATCTCTTTATTTTCCCTCTTCCTCTTTTCACCAGAAACGGACCAAAGTAGTCAACGCCGACTCTTGTGAATGGAGGACTGTCAGGCAGGACTCTGCATCTTGGTAGATCAGCCATGAGTTGCCTACCAGCCGTTCCGTGTAGTTTCTTACAGCTGATGCACCTGGACAAAAACCTTCTAATAGCGCCGTTTGCTCCGGGAATCCAGAATCTTTGACGCAGTTGTGCCAACATGTGATTTCTCCCGGCATGAGCTGTAACATCGTGAACGTGCTTCAGCACAAGCATTGTGATGTGTGAATCTTTTGACAAGATTGCTTGCTGCTTGGAATCCTCTGGCATAGCTGCGCGGCTCAGCCTCCCACCAACTCTGATAACTCCGTTTTGAAGTACAGGGTTCAGCTTGTAGAGAGAACTACTTTTCTTTACCCTTTGATGTTTCTTTAACATAGTCAAGTCTTCGTTGAAACTTTGTTTTTGACAGTATTTCACGATCTCTCCTTCTGCTTCATTCAAACCTTCACAGGTTAGGTGTGTTCCTTTGTATTCTTTCTTGAACTGATTAATTCTGTTTTCTCCGTGTGAGTTTGATTCCTTTCTCTTTGCTTTCAGTTCCTTAAGCAAATCTTTAAATTTCAGAAACCATGCCACAGCGCGTTTAAGTTTTGTCCAGGATGAGTAGTAGGTCATCAACTGTTCCATTTCATCTTTGGGGTCTTGCGTCTGAATAACATGCGCATGAACTACCTTTTTAACCTCTGAGTCGTCAATGTCCAGCATTCCAGGATCTGGATTCTTGGGCCATTGGTCTTGTGCACAGAGCAGGAAACTTGGTCCTGAAAGCCAGCTTTCATTATTCAAGAACGCTTCAACAGTCTGTCCTCTCGAGACATGATCAGCAGGATTCAGACTGGTACTAACATATCTCCACTGAGTAGTCTGAGAGTGCTCCAGGATAGTTGTGATCCTATTGGCAACGAAAGTCTTGAATCTTGTGCCTCTGCTGTTCAAATACTTTAGCACTGCCGTGCTATCTGTCCAAAAGATTGAGTCGTTGAGTTCCAGTTCAAGCTCTTTCTTCAGAATCTTGTCCATCTTGACGGCAACTGTGGCTGCAGTCAATTCCATTCTCGGTATGGTTGGAGACTTTAAGGGCGCAACCCTTGCCTTTGCCATAATCAGGGTGGATTGAGCTTCACCGCTTGCAGTGCGTAGCAGTAGGTAGCTTGTTGTTCCATATGCGTCTTGACTAGCATCAGCAAAATGATGTAGCTGTGCAAAGACTGGCACACCAAACCGCTTTGACTTAACACATCTGTCAACTCCATAGGTCTCAAGCTGTTGTAAACCGAACATCCACTTTTTCCAGCTCTTAATGACGTCATCAGGCAAGTCTTCATCCCAGCTATACTTCTGCCGACATAAGTCTTGCAAGATTCTTTTGGCAGGCAGTACCACTGGAGCGAGAAAACCCAACGGATCAAAAATGGAACAGACGAGGGAAAGCAAGCCTCTCCTAGTGTGTGGTCGAACTTTGAGGTTGATTTTGAACTTGAACTGATCCGTTTCGGCACACCACTGGATTCCCAATGCTCTCTCCATTGGCAAGTTATCTTCATCCAAGTCCAAGTCCTGAAAACCCTGAGCCCTTTCCTCTTCCGGAATGGAGTTGAGCAACCTACGACTGTTACTCGACCATTTCATTAGCCGAAATCCACCCTTTGCCAACATGCTCCTCAAGTCAGAGCAAAGGGTGATTGTGCTGTCTTCATCTGTAACTGACTTGAGACAATCGTCTACATAAAAATTTTTCTTCACCGTTTGGGCAGCTTCTTGACCAAATTCATCCTCAAAATCTGTAGCACATTTCTGAAGTGCAAAGGTTGCAACACTTGGCGAAGATGTCGCGCCGAAGATGTGTACCAACATCTTGTGTTCTACAAGTGCCTGCTCGCAGTTCCCATCAGGCCACCAAAGGAACCTGAAGAAATCCGTGTCTTCATTGCTAACTCTGACCTGGTGGAACATAGCCTCCACGTCAGCCATGACCGCCCGCGGTCTCTTGTCTGAACCTTATAGAGGACCCCCACCAGTGAGCTTGTTAGGTCCGGTCCTGCAGGAGCTGTTGGTTCAGCGATGTTCCTTGAAAGCTTGCTCCACAGTCAAAAACAACACGCAGTTTTTGCTTAACTGGATGTCTAACTCCGTGATGAGGCAGATACCATATTCGTCCCTCAGTTAGCTGATGTTCACCGCTATCCAACTTCACTGGCGTAGCCTTGCTTGAGGATGTCATCCATAAATGTAGCATATTCTGCATGAAACTTGACATCTCTGGAGAATCTTTTCCCGTAAAGTTCAGCGCACGCTTGCTCTGCAACTGATCTGTTGTTTGGCATGTACAATGACTTGTTCTTCACCGGCAAGCAAACACTGTAATGACCATCCACAAGTTTTGAGGATTGAGACACCATGTCCATAAACTGGTGATCATCTTTGGACATTTCAATGTCTTCGTTCTGTCCAGCATCAGGAAAGTCCTGCTTGAACTGCAGCTGCCAGAGCTCTTCTAGCTTGGCTACTGAGATACGATTGGTGGTGACTCCTGTCAATGTGTTTGTCTCCCTCGTATCGCTTCCACCTCTGAGTGGCCCATTTACTGTCCAGCCTAAAATTGTTCTTACGGCGTAAGGACCGTCATCCACGCTCCTTACCACCTGCAGTGGCTCCATCGCTTTGGGAACATTTGCTCCTATGAGTAATCCAACCTCTGCTTGGATAGTGGGGAGTTTCACCTCCTTCAGATGAGGCCAACAGTCAATATCCTCTTGGCGGGGAATATTGTCTTTGGTTACAGGTATGTTTTTCTGTGAAAACACCTCTGAAAGCTCAATAAAGTGGTTGCCATCCAAGCTACTGATTTCCATGCCATTCACAATGCAAGTGTTAACAACAGATTCGTTCCCCATTGTTTGCAACAAAATGCTAGTATTGCGCTCCATTCATGCTCAGTTGGTTTATTAATGATTTTCTCAGTGTACAAGAGAAACAAAGAATTGCTGCTCACCAACGGCTCACTTGCTGTTTCTTCTCGCAAGCCTTTAGTATTCATGTGGAGCAGTGTGGGATGCAGTCGAGAGCATTCTTGACATTGAGCCTTTTCTTTACAGCTGCTGCTCATATGACCATGTTTCAAACATGCAAAACAAAGACCCTTGCTTCGCAGGAAGTCAATCTTTTCTTTGTGCGGCTTGCTTTTGAGTTTTTTGCAGACTATGAGATTGTGATGCTCTCCCTTGCAATAAACACAAGGCTTGCTGTTTGTGTCCACAGATACATTTTGTGTTTTTGGCATTGGTTGTTTGTCATTTTCAGTCTTAAATTTGTTTTCAGTTTGGGAGGAGACAATGGCCGCTGTGAAAACTCTCTTTGGTTTGGATGTGTCTGCGTACTGTTGATTTGATTTCTGTTGTACTGGATGTTTTGTCCTGGTGGTGGTTTCTTGTATGTTCCCATAAAGTGGATGTAGTATATATCTAACTTGCTTGTTGACAAATTCGACAAAATCCTTGAACTTAACCCTCTTTCTTGTTTTTTCTTGTAGGTCACATGCAGACTTTCTCCAAGCTTCCTTGAGTTTGTACGGCAGCTTGTTAGCCAGTGCCTTTATGTTAGCTGTGTTGTCCAAGTCTTCCATGTAGCTTATATCATTCATTGTATTGCAACAGCCTGTGAGGAACAATCCAAAAGACTGCAGTGCAGCACCATCTTCTGGCTTGATTGTCTGCCAATCCAAAGCCTCCTTCATGTATGCTTCTGCTATCTTGTAATCATTACCGAAAAACTCCTTCAACATTTCTTTCGCTTTAGCATAACCTGCTGAGGGTTCCATGTGAATGCAGCTTTTTACCAACTCATGTGGTTGTCCACTTGTGTACTGCAACAAGAACTGTAGGCGATCACGATTGTCACCAGTTCGACCTTCTACTCCATGTTCAATAGATCTGATAAAGGATTTATACTCAAGCGGATCACCCTTGAATGTTGGAATAGTGAGCTCAGGGAGTAATGCGGCTTTGTGATTTTTCACAAGGTACTCAGTGACGTCGACTTGCTGAGAGATAGCCTTGCATAAACTATCAAGCACTGGTCCATCATTGAGGTCCATGTTTGATGCAGGCAGGGCTCTTTGTGGTCGTGCTAGTTGAACCTTGGTCTCAAAGTTGGATGTAGGCGGAGTGTGCTGTGTAGGTGGTTGGTAGATGGGGTTCACCTTTGTTTCAGCAATCTGTTCATTAGCTTCTTTACTGCTCTCAGCTGCTTGTGTGCATTCATATTTTTGCAAAATTTGCATTTTTGCATCTGACTCTGCAAGAGCTGTCTGCATTGCATGCATCTCCTTTCTAGCCTTTATAGCAGCCTCTCTTCTTTTTTGTTCAGCCTCAAACTCCGCCTCTCGCCGCTTTTCTTCTGCTTGCAGTTGAGCTTCCCTGCATCTTTTTTCAGCATGCCAATCTGCTTCTTCCTTTTCTATTGCTAGCTTCTCTTTTAAAGCTGCAGCCTTTGCCTTTAATGAAGCACGCTCCATTTCTGCCTTTATTCTGATTGAGGATGACGATGACACACTTCCACTTTGTGATCCAGATTTACTTGAGCGTTTCGAGGTGGTTTTTGATGAAGTAGACCTACTATCTGTGGGCATTACTTGTTTATCACACTCTTCAGCCTGCTCAGAGCGTTTCATGACGTCTTTCATCCATTCCTCACATTTCCAGAAGAAATCATTTATTGACTTATTTTTTAAGATCAAACCAACCAATTCTTTTGATTATCCAGGAATTCTTCTTCAGACATAAATCTTCTCAAACCAGAATTTAAGTCGGAAAATTCTTGCTGCAAACCACTGAAGTCCACACGCAATTTATTTTTAACCATGTCAGCATTCGCATCATCTTCCATTAATTGCTCAATATGCTTTACCATGCTCGTTAACTGGGTTAGCTTACACCTGCGTGCATTGAGTTGTCTAGACTTGTGTTCCTCAACAGCCTTCTCAGTCATTTTTACTGTCCGTTTTCCACTGTCTTGTTCATCCATAACAACCGAATGTTTCCACACTTACTAGTGCAAATGTCAAACCGTAGGGTGAGCTTAACACACACACAGCGTTCCGCCGTCGTTCAGCCGAACGGGCGTCCCTTTATCCATTTATTTCTCTGTTACGGTGTGCGCACCCACCGCACTCCTCGTGATTTCAGTTAACGATCCGCCCTCAGAGCATGAAAGGCTTCAACTTACAGTTTCAACGAAAGTTTCCTCCTTCCATCCTTTGTCTCCAGTCAGGCAGTTCCAAAGTCCAATAATTCGCAGAGCGAGTTTTTGACTAAAAATGTAGATTTCCACAGAGTAAAGCCCTAGCTTGACGCTTTGTTCACTCCCTTTGCCTCCGAATCCACATCAATAAATCCACGAAACCACTCGTAGAAAAAATATATCCGTTTACTCGGTTAGCAACATAAACTTCAGTACAGCAGTAGTACAAAAATAAAAATGATTATTAACGGCAAAGGGAAAAATAGAAAGAGAAGGTCAAAAACTTTGAGGCTCCACTCTATCCGTGCCTGACTGCCCACTCGGATAACCCCTTTTTTCTTACTTTACTTCAGCGACTCGCGAGAGTATTCAATGTAATTAAAGGTGTATACGGTTAAAGTAACAATGCAATATTTCCAAAATATCACCAATGTAATATAAATGCACTCTGAATTATCCACGAACATTTTAGATAATTAAACAATTCCTTGCATTACTGTAAATATTAACCAAAAAATATTACCCCTAATTTCCTCAAAATAAATGAAAAATGAAAATTACCATTTAACACATAAATTAAAATCATTTATCAGTTAGCTGCATTTAGGCTACTACAGCGAGTAGCCTAGTTTATAGTAAGTAGAGAGTTTATAAAGAGAGTTTAGCTTCTGAACCGCCTATTCTCACTTATTTGCTGAGGGAGACAATGTTGCTCTAGGCTACGTAGGCCTTAATCAAAAGAATATGCGCAATGTGCAATGTGTTCTTCATTCATTTCCCTCCGAATTGATGTATTTGTTTTCAAACACAAGACAGTTCACAACCAAAATCCTAACTTTATAGTTCTTTTTTGGTTTGGTGGGGGGAAGGCAATTACATTTTTATTTATGCAAGGTCCCACATATTATTTATGTCATTATTTATTTATCACTGAATTCATACTCAAAATGTATTCATCTTCAACTCTAAAGTACGCCCTAGAGTTTAGATTCTCTGCCGAGCCCGCCCGACTTTCGGGCCGGGCCGCTTGCTTTTTCGCCACTATCCTGACTCCCGGGCCGAGGCCGGCCGGCGGCCCCTCGATCAAGCTTTTGTGTTTTTAATTATAGCCTAAGTGGGTGGGGAGAAAGCTATGTTATAATCAGAAATAGGAGAATTACCATTGAGCAAGTTTGGAGGAAAGTCGGAGGTATGGAACCATTTTCATGGCTAATAACTGTGAAACAGTTTGTGACACAATACTATCCCTAACTCAACCCAGTCCCCCACGTCAGTTCGGTGATGGCATTACGAAATTAAATCTATTAGAACGTGATACCCTCCGTTATTTTGAAGATTTACATGTTGGGGTCGGTTTTTATACTAATGTATTTCAATGAGAAGCATCTTTACGTAATCACAGCACGAAACTTTTTCTTCTGCCAGTTGGCGAGAGAAACTGGATACAGCTTTGATGTTATTGGTATTTTAGCCCAATAACCGCTGTTTTAATCAACATTTATTCACCAGATCTTATCACGGTTTATATGTATTTCTTTTAATGTTATTATTTCGGTCTATTTCGGCCAGGGAGGCTGGATTGCTTTGTTGTTTATTGATATTTTTAAAACTATAACGCTACATCTTTCAACATGTATTTAGCTGTTATCATGGTATGCATTTCTTTATTTTAATAATATTATTTCGGTCTTATTACCGGTAAATATTACAGTAGGCTAGCTAAATAAGACAGAACAATAGGTTACAATATGACGAGCTGGAAGCATTCAAAGCCGATGTCCCACGCAGCGTAACGCGGCATTCATTCACAGAATCATACAGCGATCAGCGGGTCTTTAACGCCTGTATCACTTCAATGTAGCTACGTTAGGGATCATGTAGAGCGTTGTTATAGCTAATACAACAACGGCAGGGTGATCAGGACCCCGACGTCAATCTTCTTTCAGCGGATCGATTTATAGCTCTCCTCCAGAGGGAACAGAACCGCGTCCATGTACGCGTATGCTATGCATCGCAGCGTTGTGTTTTGCAGTAACGGTCTTTTATCAAGAAAAATAAAGACCATATTCTAACATTAACGTAAAAGCAAGCCATGTAATAAATATAATATATATAATCAGTGGTTTTGTCAGCAGCAACAACATGTTGCTCAGTTATGTTCCAGTAAGTTATGCACCGTTTAAAAATCAGTTGAAGACTCGGAAGTGACGTGTAATTACCGGCGCGGGTAGAAAAGATACAAATACATAATATTCGTAATATTGATGTTTTGTCTAACGTTGTATTTGAGGAGTTAAACAATAAACATAGCAATAATAATAAAATACAGTTTCATGTATTTTGTCTCATGTACTGTTTTTGCCAGCCGGCGGTGGCGATCAATCTGAAACGAACGAAGCCCACCCACGGCGCCGAAAAACAGGAGCCGAACACGTCTGCCCACCCACCCGGGAACTACAAGTGCTCAAGCTTTGTAACAGATTCCGGGGCGCGTCTGTGTGGGAGTTGTAGTTTTTAAATATATTGGTATATTTCTCATATGTAGAAGTTGGTAGTGTAGAATTTTGGATACACCCTGGGTTTTTTTGGGATGGGGAACACACTGGTGTCATCAGATTTTAAAAATCGAATCGTTAAATAGGTGAAAATAGCTTATTACCATATTTGACAGTGCTTACAGTGGGTAAACTTTGGTGACCATATCTACATGATAGCTATATAACAACGCTCTACATGATCCCTAACGTAGCTACATTGAAGTGATACAGTCGTTAAAGACCCGCTGATCGCTGTCTGATTCTGTGATTGAGTGCCCGCATTGCATCGTGGGACATCGGCTTTGAATGCGCCCAGCTCGCTCATATCGTAACCTATTTTTCTGTCTTATTTACTGTAATATTTACCGGATTAAGACCGAAATAATATTATTAAAATAATGAAATGCATACCATGATAACAGCTAAATACATGTTGAAAGATGTAGCGTTATAGTTTTAAAAATATCAATAAACAACAAAGCAATCCAGCTTCCCTGGCCGAAATAGACCGAAATAATAACATTAAAAGAATAAACCGTGATAAGATCTGGTGAATAAATGTTGATTAAAACGGTTATTGGGCTAAAATACCAATAATATCAAAGCTGTATCCAGCTTCTCTGCTGCAGCCCGACTGGCAGAAAGTTTCGTGCTGTGATTACGTAAGATGCTTCTCATTGAAATACATTAGTATAAAAACGTGACCCCAACACATAAATCTTCAAAATAACGTGGAGGGTATACGTTCTAGGGTATCACTTAATAGATTTAATTTCGTAATGCCATCACGAACTGACGTGAGACTGGGTTGCCCTAACTTCACCACCAGATGTCCTCATAGAGTTCTGAAGCTGGTAGTGAACCTTTTTTCGATACAATGGTTTGAAAGCTTCACTGCTTCAGAAAGCTTCAGTTCGCCATCACTATGTCCGTATGTTACCGGTAACACATTAACAGCACAACAGAACAACTACGTATACCACCAGGCGGAGTACGGGATGTATTAAAAGGCGGAGACGTAACGGAACTGCCGTTGACAAGCCCCTCCCGACTCGTTCCTCCAGCTCTGGCCATCTTGCTTTCAGCCCGATTAGCCGATTAGCTTTCTTTGTTTTCTTCATTGCAGTAAGAGTAACCTTTTGCCAGTCCCTCACAAGTTTCTCTCATTTCAAACTTTCTTTCTGCTGCTTGATTACCGCTTTTGGCTGCATATTTTACTACCTGCAGTTTGTTATCTCTTTCTTTGTCAGTTGTCTTTAGTAGGAGCATTCTAGTTGTCCTAAGCCTAGAGCCCCCTCCGCGCTGGGTAGACTTTGGTATGTTTTCAGTTATTAATTAAAACATGTTAAAATTATAATTTATTTTGATATATAAGTCGCACCTGACTGTAAGTCGTAGGACCAGCCAAAGTAGGAAAAAAGTGCAACTTGTAGTCCGGAAAATACGGTATTTCTTTTTAATGGCGCTCACTGGTTTGTGTCCAGGGAACGCTACAAGTGCGAGTCACACTTTTTCTGACGCTCGCGTGCACAGTGGCTTTACTATTACAGTAGGCTATGATCCGCATCACCAATGTTATAAAGAAAACTGCCGTTTGCAAAAACGTAGCACGCAAAGAATCTGGATGTTAAAGCCTGTCCACGATGGCTGATGTTAGTGACATGAGGACTGATAAGGTATCTACATATCTAATGGACTGTAAAAAAATACCTCTCAAATCGGTTATGTGGTAAATGAAAATGAAAACATCTAGTCGGGACTCAATATCATCTCCGACGTAAACTCTCTGTGAAGTAATACAGCTTTTTCATCAACAGGATCGCGTCGACAAAAGGACATGACATGTTTGAGAAAAAACAGTTTTATAATCTGCCTAACATAAACCAATACGTTTTTTATTCATGCAGATAACAAACTGCATTAAAATGCGCTCTGATACAGACTGAATGAATGAATGAGGAAGTGAGTGAGAAGAAACCTGAGTTTGACTCTGTCTCCTCCCTCTCACGGGGAGGAGACTGAGACAAACTTCGAGGTTTCCTGAAAAAAAACCTGCTCCCGACCAGCTTAGGTTCACAGACTCAGTTACCATAGTAACTGATTATGAGGTTAAGTTACCTGTCTTTCTGAAATGGAAAACCAAGAGTTTCCCTCATCTCAGGGTTAACAAACTCAGAGTTTTCACTAAACCTGCTCTCTGAAACGGACCTCTGAGAGTCTAAGGCATGCTTTCAGAAAATGTGTGTAAACAATCGAGAAAAACTGTAAAAGGCTTTTTAGAACAAAAACGCCACTTTAAAAAAATCTAACACCCAGCAGTGTAATTTTCTTAGCCTCCCCTTTCGAATGCAACATTCAAATTACTAGAAGTGGATTTTGAGGGGTATAGCTCCATAGAGTCCCATTCATTCTGCACTGGCCTGTGAGCGCCCCCTTTATGGAACTCTGGTGGAACTGCAACCAGATCAGAAGCCAGAAGTAACGAGAGAGTGGAACTTCTTCCCTTGTTAGAAATTCTTTGGTATGGTTTTGTTTTTTATATACAGAACGATGACTAAATAGCCGTTCAGATGGATTTATCGCTTACAGTTTTTGCCCATTGCATACACACTAAAAATTAATGCTTAGACCAAAGCTTTAATACCTAAACTTCTCGTAGCATACCTCAAACACAGTGTAACCATACACTGTAAAATATTTCCAGGATTTCACAAGATATAACTGTAATATTTCACAATAAATTACATTATTACCACTTCACAATATTTAACAGTATTATTTCACAATAAAATATTGTGTTAAGACTTTTACTGTGAAATTAATGTAAGACTGCATATTCTCTATAAAAGTACAGCATCTTATTGTGAAATTTGAATTGCACTTGAAACGCACTGCATTGTGGGACGATTTTGCGGTCAGAAGCCAAACTCACTGGATTTTGTGGCAGACGTGGAGGGACAAGGCAGAAGATACCAGATACAAGGTACGTCAAGTTAAAGACATAAATTCAAGAAGTAAAAGACGGTAATAGAGAAGGATAGGGTAGATTGTAATTCACGGTGCTTTAAGAGTTATTCTGAAGAATTATTTGCTTTTTGGTTTAACTTTTAAGGTTAGTGGACTGACTTTCATGCTGGTTAGATGGCTAACTAGCAGACTCTGCCACGACATTTTCAGGTTCAGTCATATATTTATTTATTTAGCTGACACTCTTATCCAGAACGACATACTGACAGTCACCCTGGACTGGAGCAACTGAGGGCTATATATATAGCTAGCTAGCTCATCTTATTTCATGCTCCTGCTAGCCAGTTCATTTTAAGCAGTTGGTGATTACACTAGATGGATAGTATACATAACATTCTCTCTGATTACCCTCTGTCAGGAGACCAGTGGATTGTCTTTTATGTATTTGAATCTGCTACCATAAATGTATGTTACAGTTAAGGTTTATTTTACAGCCGTGTGCCACAGCCGCTGATCTGCAGAGAACAGTGATGCTACCGAGCTCCTCCTGCTTGATTATCCAAGGTAACATTTATATCTGGATTTCATATTATTATTTTCTAGCAGCAAGAACCAAAAAACACATTTTTAAATAACTTGCTGATCAATGTCTTGTCTTGACATTTTCTCAATAATTAATGTCTTTTTCTAATTCTGATCTTTTAACAATTACAGAAGTGGTGGTAGTAGTTGTATACAGTCAATGGCTTTAAAGATTTTCCTGCATTCCAGGGGTGGGGTAGGGCATTGTCTTAAGCCCTATTCGCACGGGATAAGTATTATCTAGGGACCTCGTGTGAATTATAAATTACCCACCCACGTCTGAGTTTCATCTGGCGCATTCGAACGGGATAAGCGAAGCCTGTGATTTTACTCGAATTTACTGACATTAAGCAACAGTAGAAACATGGGTGTGGGTAGCTCTGCTACGTGTGTTTGTGTGTGGTAAGATCTCGAGGACACACACGCACACAATCTCAACCGGGTAGTCAGTCATCGTCCGAACGTCGCGACCTCTCCTTTTTCTTTCTCTCACTTTTTTCTCCGGGTGGTGTCAAGCAGGGTCCGGTTAGATGGATAAAACCAAACATTTCACCAGGTTAAAATCTATTAGCTCAAGCTTTACGCTTGATTTATTTGTAACATTAACCTCTAATTATGAAGTGAGCCCCCTCGCTTGATTGTGCATTATTTTTGATAAGCTATTGCTTGGAGATGTCTTGTTGTTAAATGTATGATACAAACATAAAAAATATATTTACCGCATGCTGCTATACATGTCATCCATCGCCATCTAATCATTCTTTTTGTCTTCGCACTTCTGGTGGTTTTCATCTTTCTCTTTCTGCAAATTGTATATGATGTATAGCGACATGACCCAGCACCCAAAACACTGTCAAAACACTCCAACGCACCCTCCATTCTTCGCCAAAGATGGATAAAAAGGCGCAAAAGAAGGAAATAGGTACCTTGAAAAAACAAAAAAGCCCCGCCAAATCCTGGACAAATCAGAGATGCCGATTCGCACGGGACTAATATTATCACAGGACCTCCGTTTTCAGCGAAATATGGTAGGTCATTTGCGAAGGAATTATTACTTTACAAATTACAGACATGACCGATTCGCACGGGATTAAGATCACAGACAACCTCCGCAATTATTACAAATGACCGGAGGTCACCAGGTAATACTTATCCCGTGCGAATAGGGCTTTAAATTTATTTTGGAACTGTGTGAAAAACCAATCTTGTGTACAATTGTGAGAGCAAGGCATGTTCTGTAGTTTGAGCTGTTTGAGAGACTAGATCAGTAGATTATCTTGTTAGATCACTAACAAGTGGGTTTGCAGTTTAAAGGCAGTGTTGCTGGATATCAAAATCAGAAACATTCTTCTCTTCTTTATTCAACATTCCACTTCCATATCTGTTCATTTTAGGTGACCTGATGAAGCCAAGGACTTGGATGCTATCCACTGAAGGACAAGTGGTGATGGACCAGACGACAGCTTCATCAATGGGATAGCAGCTGTTTTTGCAAGCTATTACAACTTTAATCTGCAGTATCCTGACGACGGCTCATGAACTCTGGAGTTTATTCAAAGGTATTGAAACATTCAAATTTACATTACACACACACACTTCTATACACACACCTACAAACACACACGGTAAGGGTCTGGACGTGCAAATGCGCACACACACATACACTAGGGGTCAAAGGATGCAGCTGTCTCCATAGAAAGGTAAGGGTTGTAGGGGTGTGGTCAGTTCATTTACTTTTCTAACACGTTTTCTGGAAAGGGACACCATTTCCTGTGCCTTTAGATTAAAGGAATAATCCAGAGTAAAAACAACATGGGAGAAAAATGACGTTAATCAGAGTTTTGAGCAATACGGTTATTTGCATTTGCAAAAAATGCTTTTATAGCAAGTTGCAGTGGGCATATGTTCGGGCTATACGAGGAGGGTTTCTGAAGGCAACATACGTCGTCTTACTTCTGTTCTAAGTAGCTTCAAATCAGTGTGCACGTTCAACTTATTCCAGCGTTGTGCAGATCTGGCTAAATGTGATGCTTTTTTTTATTGTAAGAATTAGCCAGATCCGTGCAGCTGCAAGATGTTGAACACGCCCACTGATTTGACGCTACTGTAACAGAAGTAAGACAATGTGTGTTTCCTTTGCACTCCCTTGTGATAGCCTCTCTGTTCACTTTAAAAGTTTGCAATACGGTTTATCTGTAGGATACCCATGGACACTACCACCCGATTTGCTTTGAAAATAGCAATTTATTTTGACACGGACGTATTCCCACTGCAATAAGCTATAAAGTATTTTTAATGTAAATAATGGTCTTGCTCAAAACTCCTCCGATTAATTTAAATTTTTTTTTTTTAAATAGACCCCAAGTTGTGTTTTCATTCTGGAGCATTCCTTTAACTGTAAAATATAATGAGCAATATAATATGCAGTACTGAAAGTTGTTGTCTTGGCATATTGTTTACAGGTGCTTCTTGGGTATTAACCCTGAGATGGGCTCCAAATCGAAGAAGAAGCAGCTTGGAGGCATCAACCCACATGTGAGCAGACTCGTGAGAAAACTTGTGGACTTTGAATGGATATTGATGTAGATGGAATGGATTAAAGTATAGGGACACCATGTAGGCCTACTCTGAATACACCCAGGTTGGAAGATGGTCGTAGTATTGTTGTTGTTTAAGATAATGTTCTAATGTTTAAATGTACCAATGCATTCCTGTGAGGTGATTTATGTCATTATCACATTGGTAATAATGTTCTAATGCACATGTGTCAAACTCGAGGCCCGAGTACCAAATCCAGCCCCTCGCTGGTTTTGATCCGGCCCACATTTCCATTTAGATTCACAATAAATTTAGGCCCACCTAGTTTTTGTCGCTTTTTCCAAAGTCTTTGGTGCTTCTTTTTTTATATATATATATATATATATACATACATACATACATACATATATACATACACTTTTTGTGCATTTTTATTTTTTTACATTTCTGATGCCTTTTCCAGCGGTTTATGCTTTTTTTCCAATGCTTTAGGCACTTTGTTTTAACGTTTTTGATGCTTTACTAAATGTTTTGCCACTTTTTCGGAAGTTTTTTGGCACTTTTACGATGTTTTTGGCACTATCTCAGACAATTTAAACGCTTTTTTACCCCGGCCTTTTTCCAACTTTCTTGGTGCTTTATTCAATGTATTTTTCGCTGGCTGAGGAACTTTTTTGGGGCATTATGAGGCCCAAATTGCAATAATACAGTCAAAATATTTGACTTTTTCTCTTAAATAAAAGCATATCAATAATCTCTCCATGTCTGGCCCTTGATGTGGTTCTCATTTTCCAGTGTGGCCCTCTGGGAAACTGAGTTTGACACCCCTGTTCTAATGTATCAATGAATTACAACTGCCAAAAGAAAAAGATGTTGAATTTTACTACTTATTTAACTGTACATGTTTGGTTGTATTCATTAAAAGGTTAAAATGGTATTTGCTTTGTTTTTATTGACCAGATGCAAAACATGTTGGTATAGGTCTGGTAAAATCATGTCAAATTTACAGTCTTGTTCACTGTAAATTCACAGCAAATTACTGGCTACTGAGTTGCATTAATTTTACAGTAAAAATTCAAATATACAGGATATTATTGTGATTATATACAGCAAGATAATGTAATTTCACAGCAAAATGCTGCTTTATTACAGTAAATATGTAACGGTTTTACAGTAATTCTACAGCAGCTTACTGCTAAATCACAGTAATGCGTTGGCATAATTACTGTGAAGTCACAGTATACAGCTGTCATTTCACAATTATTTACTGTAAAAATGATACAGTAACTTACTGTGAAAGTCATGCAACTAGTAACCTGTAATTTATTGTAAATTTACAGTCAAATAATTAACAGTGTAGCTTAAGCACATTGTCAACAATTCTACAACACTACACACGTTTTCTTACATTAGACACTTTGTTCAAAAACCAAATCTCCTGTTGTCATTGGGAAAACATTCTGTTCAAAATGCTAAACTCATTTGGCAATTGTAGGCACTTACATACACACCTGAGAACACCAATCGGTCACCAACGCGCGCACACACACACACACACACACACACACACACACACACAACACAAGTTTATGTTTTTTTTCCCAATAGTAATTTATCCAGTAATTGTTTTTTTTTCATTTTAACTTTTTTTAGTTGCTAAATTTGATGATTTGTGATTTTATTTTTCTTGTTTTTTTGTAAAAACTCATTTGATTACTGCAGAAATTCTACTTTTGAGTTTTACAGAAGACTGAGTCTGAGAAAATGACAATAAGAATAGAAACACAAAGACTGCAGTGTTTTATATAAAGCCCATTAGTGTGTTGCTGGTTATATGAAAGAGTAATTCAAATGGTGCTTGTGTGTATGATTTTGTTGCAAGAATTTCATTTTGTCAAGTTTTGATTTTGGCATATATGTGAGTTGTTAATCCCCAACTGCTTTGTCTGATTGGCTTGTGTGTAGAGTTTTGACATAATGAGCCAAATTCTGCAAAAAGTGTGTAAGCAATAGGTAAAAACTGTAACTAGCTACTGCAAAGTCTCCGAAAAGTCATTGTCTTCCAGGCCAAATTAAGTCTTTCTGTCGCAGGCGACGGCGCTGACCTCAGAAGATGTATTAAAAATGAAGCTGTGTTGTCTTTCTGCACCTGCTATTCCCACACAAAGTTACAAAATTGTTAAATTTCAAGCACTTTCACCTGTTCTGATTAAGTTCTAAGAAATAAGCACCAATAATGATCAAAAATCTTGTTTCTATTTTTTACCTTTTTTATAATGGAATTTCCTTGTTTTAAATGTGTTAAGTATTAAGGCTGTGTAACAAAAATATGAACACCACACAAGGGTTAAGGCTTACAAACAGGATTTTGTTTCGATGTTCTACCTCTGTTAGGAGCAAATCGATCTCACGATCACTGAATCGTGTTTTTCCCCCATTTTTCCGTTTCATGATTGGTCATCAAGGGCTTCTTTACAAGGCTGCTATATTCATTGATTGATTAACATGGACCTTATTGGGACAAATATGGACGACTTTGGGAGGAGCGTGAGGCTCGTGCACGACCGCATAAAGCCTGGTTCAGACGGCAGGATAATTAGGCCGATTTTAGCCCCGATTCACCCCTCCCGACAATCTTAAGGATGCTCCAATTATCGTAAAATAATCTTATCAGGTATTCCTGCCATGTGTGGTGTGTTAAGACTGCTCTCGTCTGCTCGGAAGGACGTCAGGACCGCTCCGATCTCAAATCGGGGATATCCATCATGTTGGATTTTTTGGGCCCGATTTCTCCTCGTGTGTGGTGTCCCCCGGGGACAAACGAGCACGCAGCCTGTGGACTGTGGCATACAATAAAGTCGATGGGCATAACTACATCCACAACTGCAGTCCACCAGAGTACATGGAAACGAATATATGAACGTGTATTTCAGCGGTAATTAATCTGTGTACTACATAACGACATTTCTATGAGAAAAAACAACAACTCACCTCCATATCATGATGTAGCTGAGTACAGTCCATGCTCGCGTTGTCTCCACGTCTTTGACAATCGCCTTTTCTTTTGATAACGTTTTTTTTCGGTTAAAAACAAACTACAAACTATCGCCACTGCATCCGCCATGATTGTTTACTCTGAAGTCGCGTTTGATCTCGAGGGATTTTGCAAGATTTCCCGTCTGACCTGGGAATGCTCGGCAGTCAAATCGGTTCGTGTGTGATGTGTTGATTTTGCCGTGTGCTGCGCACCACACACTGTACGACCAAAACTGTTGGACCCATGATTTCTTATCGCCGTGTGTGGGGTCTCTCAGGATTGGAAAATCGGCCGACAATTTTAAAATCCTCCCGTGTGAACCAGGCTTAAGGTAACGCACGTCCGTATTACTAACGAGAAGAGTGCGTAGTGTGCAGCGCCACGCAAGGTGTTTTAAATTGGAATTTTGTTTTGCGCGCCGCAAAAATTTTGACTTTGGGGGCGACGAAATCTTTCAGAATAGAATCTATACGCACAGTTTTATAAATGAGGCCCCAGGGGTCCGTTTCAGAAAGCAGGTTTAGTGAAAACTTTCAGTTTGCCAACCCTGAGATGAGGGAAAGTCTGGGGTTTTCCGTTTCAGAAAGGGAGGCTGATCAAACCTGAGAGAGAGATTGATAACTCCAGCCCATTTCAGAGTCAGTTACTATGGTAACTGAGCCTGTGAACCTCACCTGGTCGGGAGCAGGTTTTCTTTAATAAACCGTCTTCTCCCTCTGACAGCGCTCTTTCATTTCCTCATTCATTCAGTCTGTATCAGGCACATTTTAGCGCAGTTTGTTATCTGCATGAATAAAAAAAACAGTGTTGGTTTCATAATTGCAGAGATAGCATGACAGCTGCCTTTAACTGCAAGAGGCAGCCACATTTCTGTCTGGATTATGGCATTTTCTGCAGCAGCTGTGCAGTTTCAGCTGTCATCCGTCCACCGCTCCAGTTCTAAATGTTCATTAACATCATAAGTTTCAGCTAAACAGTCTTAAGCCCTTATATCCATCCATCCATCCATGAGAATGTGGTCCTCCACAACATGTTTAAGCCGTATTGGGGATATGATTTATTGAAGAAGAAGCTGAAATGCTGCAAACAGAGAATTTTGAAACAGGATATGTTTTTAAACATATTGTTTACCACATGCATCTTTTTATGCATCCCCTTGTATTTGCATGCAATACAGTTATTGGGAGGTAAATTGATCTTTGATCTTTGAGTAGTATTTCTTTTTAAAGCTGCACTTATCAATATCCTTATATAAACAGTGGCTCAAATTACCACATTTAGTGCAAAAGGAGTCACTGTGATAATCCACCAGTGAGTTATCACCTGACTGCGGTTTCCCTCAGCTTTAAGTAGCTTTTTAGCATATTTTAGCTTCATTGATTTGGTTTTGCAGCTAGCAACTTTTAGTTCATTCTCACACGCCCTCAAGTTGCCCCATTACATACTCTGGCTAATCTACAGACCTTTCTTTAAACCTTTCATTGAAACTTCTAAATACCAAAGAAGTTGAAAACTATATGTTGCCCGCCCGACTGAAAAATCCAACACTGTGACAAAGTTTATACAAGTTTGTATAAGATGCGATTTGATGCAAGACTTTGTTATTTCAAAGTGAGTGGCAGCTGACAGAGTAAGCAGAGTGTAACATAACATTAGGCACTAATGCAGAGATACATTGCACAAATAAAAAAAACATAAATTCAAACTATGTCTACTGTGTATCGTGTACCTACATACACGCATTCCCTTTAATTTGCATGTGTCTGTTTGAAAAAACGTATCTAAAGGTATAAAATGAAGACTGGGGGAGATGCACACCTTATATCCAAATATGAGAAAGTCTGACCGGAGTAGTCAACGAAGTAGGAGGCAGACTCGAGAAACTGTGTCCATTTCATCCCCAATGTGGTTTATTGACGATGTAACCAAGAGCAATGTACAAAAATCAAAAGAACTAAATAAACTAAATAACTTGGCCTTAATTCAACTCATAACAACGGAAAATTAGATAAACTTAGGCAAAACAAAAAGTGACACCCTCAAACACCCTCAAGCCATCTTAACCCCAGAGTTGCTCGAGGCCAACTGCTTAAATAGGCCTTCTCATCATCTACAGGTAAGTATGAAATCCTTTCCCCACCAACGTGAGTAAACATTCTCGCATTCTAATCACAAGTGTAGAAACACATTTATCTTTGTCTCTTTAGGACTTAACCATTTTGAAAAAAAAAAAAAAAAAAAAAAAAAAAAATAAAAAAACATACTTTCTTCGTGCGTTCATTGGACATCAGAAAAACATTTTTTCCAGTGAAAACGTCACCATTCACGTCACTTCCTGTGGGAATCAGAGGTGGGAAACTCGGGCTAGATTTTGCTAACAGAGTTTCCCAGTTGGTGACGCGTTGTTGACAACTGCCATTTGATGTAGGCGACTTTGGTTCACGGAAAATATTTCAATGACAATAAACTGTTTATTGTGGACAAACGCCTCTGCCAAGAAACATACATATACATAACATGTTTCAAATTATTCATAAATAGGCCTATGTATAAATTGTATAGGCCTATGTATTCGTTGTCCTGCAGATAACACAAACAAACACCTTTCCATGTGCTGTTTGTATGATCGCATAAGAAAAACAGCAGAAAATCTTTTGTTATTGTGGCCTCCGTGTTTTCACACACCTGATGCTCTAGGCTACGCCCAACAGTTGGTGGCAGCAATGCAACAAGTTGTTATGCCAAACGGCAATATAACAGAAGAAGAAGAACACGCATCCCGACCATGTGAAAGCTGGCAGTTGGAAAAACAACGTAATCATGGGGGCGGTCCCTGTTATTCCCAGGTGGCACCGATGACATCACATCCAGTATAAATAGATGAAGTGAATCAGCATTTCCTCCTTTCCTTTTGTCTGGAGCACATGGTGTGGTAAGTAAACAGAATAACTAACAGACATTTACCAATACACTAACTTAACACTTCTGTTGTGTTTTGTTTTAACCCAATAATGAATCTAAATTGTAACTGAATATAATGCTAAACACAAACAAATCTGGTATAGTCAATGTCCGTAAGAAGTGGTATGACCTCAGCCGCTCCATCACACCAAACATAGTTTTTCAACCATTTTGAATGTGAGAAATATTGTCTTAAATATTTGGTTTAGTTTTTTGAATGAGGCATTGTTTCCTTTGGATGGTTCCAGTTTCAGTGTTGTGACTGTGACCGCCTGTGTCAGTAAGTCATTATCTTCAAGAACTGTATTTAGAGGGACAGGAGACGGGCTCAATCCGCCACACAGAAGTTCACACAAACATTCAACTGAGAAGTCCCGTGGGTGTCTCTCTATTTTTGCAGAGGTAACCCAATTTCTCATCTGAGCTTAATATTTTGAATGTCATTTCAGGGATATTTATTTAACAATGTATGTTATTATAAACTGTAATTTTGGTAAATGTAATTTCTTTTTTTTTTTATAAAGATGTATTTGAAATTGAGATGTGTTAAATATTATACATGCACTTCAATGCATGTTTAGATCACTTGATGCAACTCTTGAACTTTCTTTGATCATGCACACATGTATTCCTAAATGCAACCATCTCCTACAGGTTTAAAGATCCCTCTTTATCTGCAATCATGATCCAATTGGTAATGTATCACTTTGTGTTTATATTTTTTTTTCTCTGTGGATATACATGTTCTTTATAAGCACTGTGCCATAGTCTGCCATAGTCTGTGATTGTAACCTATTTTATTTTCTTTTGTCCTTAATAGCTGAGCGTAGCCATTGTTGCAGGATTGTTCTTTGGTAGGTTCAACTCCATAACTGCAATCCAGTGTCACGATCACATTTACAATTTTGACTCTATAATGACAAATGTACTCAGTCACAATAGTCAAAAGCTTTTCTGATTACCTTTTACCAGAAAGCAACCAGCAGACAGCCAGAGTGTCTGACTTAGTTTTACTCCCTAAACCAGGTTAGAAATTCTTTTCACTGGCAATTCTCACATTTACTGACAAGTACAGACTTAACCAGTCAGTGGTTCACTTTGTATAGAAAAGTTGTCTTGTTGCTAATTTATCTCAACTTAAATGCCTTTGTCCAGGATGCTGGACACGCTGGTTTGACAGAGATGACCCCTCTGGAAGTGGAGACTGGGAAACCCTCTCTGATCTTCGCAATGAGTACCCAGGAAAGATCTGCTCTAAACCATTAGCTATTGAGGCGAGAACTCTATCTGGACTCACTGTGGCTGCAGCAGGTGATGTGATTTATCTGTAAGTACTGAAAGAGTATGAATAATTTGAATGTGTTTCATGCGAAGATTCATATTGTATTCTGATTGTTTTGCATTGATATTGCTACTACGTGTTTGAGTACCTGTTGAGTTCAAGCATATTTTCATTGCTAACATGCTCACAATGACAGTGCTATCAGTGCCCATCCTCTAGGCACCAGGAGTGTCCATTAATGGTAATCCAGCCAATCATTATGAAGATAATAAAGTCTGGACCAAATGACCAACAGAAAGATTGACAGACTTGACATTTTCTTTCTTAGATCCATGCCACTAGCATGCTACGTTTCTTTTTTTTTCCAGAAGGGACACCACTAAAGGATTTGTCTGCAGGAACCAGGACCAACCCAAGCCTAAGATGTGTAAGGATTATCGTGTTCGTTTCAGCTGCCCTCGCTCTTTCTGTAAAGGTACGGTCTGAACACATTCATGTGCGGTGTTAAGCTTGATTTAGGGTTCGGCGTTCAACTGAAGCCGTAGGTCCGCGCACATTGGTGTGCTAGCTACGCATACTCTACCCGGTATCCTGGTGTGCGCGCTCCCCCTTAAAATGTAACGGTGCGTTGTGGCACCGCAGACAGCAACCACTGAATTGTCCACTTGGCTGTGGCTTGGTAGCGTCGCATTTTCCTCTACTTGTATTCGGGTTCTCCCTCTCCATGAAAGTCATGAAAGGAAGAGGGTTAACTTTTCCTGAGTCAGTACATCCTCCAAAGCTAATCTCTCACACTCAGCTTTGCTATTCTCAGGTCCCATGACATGGTGCTCTTTGGATGCTTTTATATAGACTTTAGTGGTCCCCCTAATACTGTATCTGAAGTCTCTTTCCTGAAATTCAGTCTTGGTGCAGAATTACAGCCACTAGAGCCATTCCCACAATGAGCTTTCCTTAGTGTGCCATTTCTGTGTCTGTAGCTATTGAGGAGGGGGGCGGCAAGGTGAAGGGTGGGGGTGTGGCCTTGGCCAACTGCCACTTTGGTTGTTTGAAAGCCATGCTCTCACTCTCTCTCTCTCATGGGTGAGAAAGGGGAGGTAACCTTGCTCCTTATGAGCCAATAAGGAGCAAGATTCCAGATCGGCCCATCTGAGCTTTAATTTTCTCAAAGGCAGAGCAGGATACCCAGGGCTCGGTTTACACCTATTGCCATTTATAGCCACTGGGGGACCATAGGCAGGCTGGGAACGCAGATTAATGTTAAAAGACCTCAAAGTGAAATTTTCATGCTATGGGACCTTTTTTAAAAAGGGCAGTAGAACAACACAGACATACTAGCACACGTAGAAATCCTCACAACGGCAAGGCCACTTGAGAAGGCTACATCGTAGGCTATGCGTACTTCCCCTTCTCTTACATTATTTATGTGCCCACGTATTTATTTAGAATGGTGTTTTGGCTCTGCAGTTTCCCTCCAGCAGATCTCTCTTTTATTGTTCCTTGCAGTGTGCTGGACCCAGTGGTATAACCGCGACGCTCCCAGTGGAACAGGGGACTGGGAGAGTTTGACTAACCTGAGGACAGAAAACCCGGGACAAATCTGTGACAGCCCAATGTCCATTGAGGCTGTTACCTCTGACACATTGACCCCAGCCCTCTCCACAGGGCAGACCTTTATGTAAGTAGCTTTATAGGAAAATAATTTTGAAACGTTAAATATACTATCTGCTACACACTACAACATTAGATCAATACTTCTCAACCTCTTTCCCAATGATTCCAAATCATTAAAATGTAGCGGAGCTTTACTTTATTCTTGGGCTATCCGCTTTTAATGGTCCGAGTAAGAAAAAGGAATAACCCAATTTCTTGGTATTCGTAGTTTCTATTCATTGGATATCTGCATCATTTGAAAAGGTACAACTGACATCAAAAACAAAAACAAATGGGGGGAGAATTGGGTTTAATTGTTACTTTAATAAACTAGAGCATGTTTTTAACAGTTAACCAATAATTTATGGTTTTCCCAGTGTACCCGGTTAAGTTCTTGTTTGCTTTCAATGGTCTCCTTGCTCTAAATATCATCATACTGATCAATTAACTGTTTGCAATCCTTTTTCAGTTACAATCAAAATGAGGGATTGGTTTGCCACAATACACGACCAGGAATCTGGCTTGTGACTTGACTACAAAGTTCGGTTTGGGTGCCCATGCTAAGTCCTGACTCCACAGCAAACACTGCGGATAAGGAGACTCATTTAATAAAATTTCTCAATTTTCTCAGATTTTTGTTGCTTTTTACTTCTTGCGCTTGGTCTGATAGAAGAATCATAATAGGCCATTTTCACAGAAGAAATTTTAATGTAGGAAAGAAGTGTAACATTAACGGTGGCTCTGTTCTATTTTAAAGTATCCCAGTGAGCCAGCATGTGTGATGCCAGGACCCTGAAGACTATGCATTTAAATGGAACTCCGCCATAGGTTATTGTATTACTTTTACCATATTGTAAGTGTCTTTACTGATAAAAGGCTGATTATGTGCTTTATCAGTCCTTACTTTCCAGTGATATGTGAAATCTTATCTAGTAATGTAAAAAATGAATTAATATGGTAATATGCTTGCATGGAGTTATGATTATGTGTGAGCGCGCAGACGTATGTTTTCAACAGATGCTGGGAACTGATTTCATTTAGTGTCAAATCACAACAGGATAAGCATATCAGGCAGGATTAGCCTCACAATTTAACTTTTTTGGTTTTCGGTTTTCCGTAATTAGTTAATATAAGTTTGGGACCTCTGGAGATTTCCACCCATAGTTTACTGCTTGTTCCGCTGCCCCTAGGTTGGGTGGTTCCAGTTTGCATGACTCTTTACCTGTGTCAATATCTTCTAGAACTGTATTTAAGGAGAGAGATGTTTACATAAGCCACACAGATTAAAAACAACTAAGAAGTCCTGCAGGCAAGTCTTGTTTTTGTAGAGAGGTAACATGATGTCTCTTCTGAACTTAATGTTTTTAATTTCATAGATATTTAACAGTCTATAAAGTGCTATTTCTGTGAATTTGTTTAACCCTCTGAGGTCTAAACCATTTTTTTCCCGTCTTTGGTTTGCCGTGGCCGGTCATACCCTCAACCCTGTGATGCACAAAGTAATATACGGTTATTTCAGGAGAACCTGGCCTCTCAGGATATGTATGCGCGCAGGGATGCCACATGAATGTTTACATTGTTATAGGACTACACAGACAAAAGAAAAGACTAAATGGAAATTGTCACAGAAATGTATTGAAATCCTTTTGGGCTTATGAAGTGTTCTAGGTGTTCTCTGACTAAATGCCACATTCAGCTGGAAAACCTGTTAGTGTCTGTGTTGTCGATGCCTCGAGAGAGGAAAACGTCATTGACAGCTTACAGTTTTACACACAAATACTGGTACTTGAGACACAATTACCACAACATGTAACTCATGCACCAACCCCCTGAACCAATTCTGCTAAACTACAAGCACAATTCCTGTTTACACTCAAATTGCAGTTCTAAAACAGTTTTTTTCAAAACACTACGCACAATTCTCTGCATTTGGCACAATTTTCATGAAGAAAATCTATTGTTTTCACAAGGAACACACTGCCATTCAAATATGCACACTGATTCATCACATGGGCATACACCTGTCACACAGTTTTACAATGAGCAATCAGAGCTTTAGCATAAAAGGGCAACAGGTGAGCTGCTCTTCTGTTTTGGAGAATTTTTTGGGGGGGGAGAAAAAAAGAGAGAAAAAAAAAAAAAAAAAACTTTTAAGGAAAGAGGAGATCTAGCAGTTGATGCTTTTCATGGCTGGATTCGCTATGCTAGGCGATATTTCCCCCGCTGCTTGGCCAGGGAAAACCATAGACTGTTAATATTAATGGACAGAGCATGTGTGACATCACCCATTGGTTTGTGGAGAGCTGATATGAGTCGTCGAGTTTGCGTTTATGGGCGCAGCCATCGTGGTTGCGGATGTGACGTTTTTAGATGAGAAGGAGGAGTGAGGGAGGAGCCGTAGACAGTTGAGCGGTATCTAACTATTATTTTTTTTTTTCTTTTGAGTTAGCAACGCTGCTTACACCCTTCGTTACGTTACACACGTTCACTGGCAATCTGGATGCAACTTCTGCTGAAAGCCTGCATACATAATTCAAGGTAAGATTTAGCTTTGCTAGGTTTTAAATATATCTTTGTCCCATAGTTATATTACATATAAGAGGAGTCACATTGTAAAGTAAATGTATCTGATGTTACCATGTAAATTGTCTGTACCATTAGCTAGCCACTTATGGTAAAACATGCTAATGTTAATTTTCTGCAAATTGAAGTTTAGCTACGTTTTCCTAATTTAAACGTAGTGTCAGCGAAATGCAAAACGGTGATTGTCAATGCTTATCATTATCTAACGCTAACTATTAGCAAATGTTTAACCAAGTTTCTTAGAACGTTTGGTTAACTGTAATAACCATAAAGCACCGATAAAGTCTTGCTACTGTTAGCAAGTATCATCAGTCTATGGTTGGCGCAATTAGCCTTTACATGCTTTTAAGAGCTAACGTTAGTAGAAATAAGATCTTTTAACTGAGTTAAAGTTACACTAAAGAACAATACACTGTTGTTAATTCATCTGTATTCTCCTAGATAATTAATGAAGTACAGTTACATGCTAGTGTGCATATATATTTAACTATGAGGGGCTCAAATGGAAATTGATGACTCTTTTTTTCTTTCTTTCAGAAATAGGAGGTGGAGAGCCACGATGGCATGTGCACCCAACCCAATGCCTCAGAATGAAGTAATAGTTACTTTTCTTTTTCCACTGTGCATTACAGACAACCAACAGACTGTCACACTATGCTCACTGTAATTGTAAAGGCAGCTTTTATTTCTTTACCCAAGTGCTTTAAGCTTTATGTTAAGCTATATTTTTATATTGTGGTTTGTAATGTCAACCATTTCTACTGTAATTAACAATGTGGCACTAGTGATTCAACTACCTCTTTTTATTATGCAGACTTCACTTGTGACAGTGAATTTTGCCTTTACAGCAGTGATTTATGTGTGGAATTTACACTGGATTGTAAAAGGTGAACTACATTATTTAATTCATCACTTTAAACATAATGTTAAAAATATTGCCAGTGTTGTTTGTGGTTTATGTAGTTTTTGAAGTTAATGCCCATTTCAATGTGAAATAAAGGTCTTTCTAAAGCTACATTTGTTGTTTTTCTGAAGTAACTATAGGAACATACAGTATTGTCATACAAGACATTGGTAATTTGATAGAATTTGTAATTGATTAAAAGTGTCTATTTGGGCTTTAATCAACATAAATGATTTCTTAAATGTTACCATACTTACTTGAATGTTGACAAAGGATCAGCAAAATGTAGTTTGTGCTTTTCTTGTGTGTCTTTATGTACTTGTCAATTTTAATCACCATGAAAACACTTCACCAAAATCCTTTTAGATTAATTTATAGGAATATATTTGAAATAACGTGAGTTAATTGAAAATGCACTAGGGTCTGTTTAATCTGTGTAGGGTTATTGTAAATCCATTATAACAAAAGTATGATCACAAATTGCAAAGAAAAAATAAACAACTTATTCAATGTAATAATTAAATCAATGTACCTTATATTTACTGCACTGACATTTTTTAAGTATGAAAACTAAAAACCATACAAGGACATGCAATGTCAATATCTAATTCTAACAGTTTAATCCTATACATAAAATATCTCAATTATATGCCTAATACATATTTCTAAAGTGCTAACTTTTAGGTTTGAATGGTGAACAGAACCCAAATGCAGACAGAACGCAGAGCCAGGAGTGTGAATTAACAGGTTTTATTTAAAGTATCCAGTCCAGGTTTCTGAAGGGGGAAAAGCACGTCAAAGTTTCCAGGATGGAGAACGGGTCGGTGCTTTCTGGGAAGGAGCGGGTCCGTCAGAGGAAGATAGTAGGCCGGCTAGTGGTGGGGTCCAGTGGTGGTGGCTGTCTGCTCCGGTGGATTCCATACTCCAGGAGTCAGGTTCCAACGGTAGCTGGGGCACAAGAGAAAGGATAAGGACAGGCAAATGTTTGTAATAGACAAACATGTAGTTAAGGCATGGTAGATCACAATGAATTATATTAATATATGCGCTTGTACATGAATCTATGCTTCAGTTGAGGACATGCAGTATTAAGTAAACATAATCCTACATGTCAAATTTATCTTAGACAATGTGTATTGTACGCAACACTTTTTTAATGATATGTACATTTTGGTAATAAACAGCACTTGTAAATATAGATTGTAACATGTATGTGACTCATCTTAAAACAGACTAATGTGCTGACAGAAGGTCTTCAAATAGATTAGCAGACACAGTAAGTGGAAGAAAGACATCAGTGTAACAGCATCAACAACAGTGGTTAATAACTACTGCAACAGCATGCTTGTTAGGTACATTAAGAGTCTGAAATAATGTATTTAGAATTTTTTGAGAAATGAACTTACATAGTGACGCTCCAATATTGAAACTGGTACTTTATACAATACATTTGGCAGCAGAACTGAAGATTTTTCAAGATAGAACACTAATGTAACTTACATTATATATATATATATATATATATATATATATATATATATATATATATATATATATATATATGATCCGCATCACCAATGTTATAAAGAAAACTGCCGTTTGCAAAAAACGTAATGCGACGCAAAGAATCTGGATGTTATGTATGTGGGAAATGAAAATACATCTAGTCGGGACTCAATATCATCTCCCGACGTAAACTCTCTGTGAAGTAATACAGCTTTTTCATCAACAGGATCGTCGACAAAAGGACATGACATGTTTGAGAAAAACAAGTTTTATAATCTGCCTAACATAAACCAATACGTTTTTTTATTCATGCAGATAACAAACTGCATTAAAATGCGCCTGATACAGACTGAATGAATGAATGAATGAATGAGGAAATGAGTGAGAAGAAACCTGAGAGTTTGTCTCAGTCTCCTCCCTCTGACAGGGAGGAGACTGAGACAAACTCGAGGTTTCCTGAAGAAAACCTGCTCCCGACCAGCTTAGGTTCACAGACTCAGTTACCATAGTAACTGATTATGAGGTTAAGATACCTCTCTTTCTGAAATGGAAAACCAAGAGTTTCCCTCATCTCAGGGTTAACAAACTCAGAGTTTTCACTAAACCTGCTCTCTGAAACGGACCTCTGAGAGTATAAGGCATGCTTTCAGAAAATGTGTGTAAACAATCGAGAAAAACTGTAAAAGGCTTTTTAGAACAAAAACGCCACTTTAAAAAAATCTAACACCCAGCAGTGTAATTTTCTTAGCCTCCCCTTTCGAATGCAACATTCAAATTACTAGAAGTGGATTTTGAGGGGAATAGCTCCATAGAGTCCCATTCATTCTGCACTGGCCTGTGAGCGCCCCCTATATGGAACTCTGGTGGAACTGCAACCAGATCAGAAGCCAGAAGTAACGAGAGAGTGGAACTTCTTCCCTTGTTAGAAATTCTTTGGTATGGTTTTGTTTTTTATATACAGAACGATGACTAAATAGCCGTTCAGATGGATTTATCGCTTACAGTTTTTGCCCATTGCATACAC
Organism: Perca fluviatilis; assembly: GCF_010015445.1. NCBI lineage: Eukaryota > Metazoa > Chordata > Actinopteri > Perciformes > Percidae > Perca > Perca fluviatilis. The sequence goes on from NC_053129.1 coordinate 21,815,124, forward strand.
ACTAAAAACTAATGCTTAGACCAAAGCTTTAATACCTAAACTTCTTGTAGCATACCTCAAACACAGTGTAACCATAGCTTAAGCACATTGTCAACAATTCTACAACACTACACACGTTTTCTTACATTAGACACTTTGTTCAAAAACCAAATCTCCTGTTGTCATTGGGAAAACATTCTGTTCAAAATGCTAAACTCATTTGGCAATTGTAGGCACTTACATACACACCTGAAAACACTTGCACAGAAAACAGAACACCAATCGGTCTGAGCTTTAGCACTACAAATAAGCCTCAGGTAAGCCATTTTGAGAACTTTGAAGCATGGAGGACAAAGAGAGAGAGGAGTCGGACGTGGAAGAGACATCGCCTGTGATGTTGACGAGGTCTTGTGGCCAGATCTGAACAGAAAGCGGGATCCATAAGCCCCCCACCCAGCCCCCCACCACACACACACGCACACGCACGCCACACACACACACACACACACACACACACACACACACACACACACACACACACACACACACACAACACAAGTTTATGTTTTTTTTCCCAATAGTAATTTATCCAGTAATTGTTTTTTTTTTCATTTTAACTTTTTTTAGTTGCTAAATTTGATGATTTGTGATTTTATTTTTCTTGTTTTTTTGTAAAAACTCATTTGATTACTGCAGAAATTCTACTTTTGAGTTTTACAGAAGACTGAGTCTGAGAAAATGACAATAAGAATAGAAACACAAAGACTGCAGTGTTTTATATAAAGCCCATTAGTGTGTTGCTGGTTATATGAAAGAGTAATTCAAATGGTGCTTGTGTGTATGATTTTGTTGCAAGAATTTCATTTTGTCAAGTTTTGATTTTGGCATATATGTGAGTTGTTAATCCCCAACTGCTTTGTCTGATTGGCTTGTGTGTAGAGTTTTGACATAATGAGCCAAATTCTGCAAAAAGTGTGTAAGCAATAGGTAAAAACTGTAACTAGCTACTGCAAAGTCTCCGAAAAGTCATTGTCTTCCAGGCCAAATTAAGTCTTTCTGTCGCAGGCGACGGCGCTGACCTCAGAAGATGTATTAAAAATGAAGCTGTGTTGTCTTTCTGCACCTGCTATTCCCACACAAAGTTACAAAATTGTTAAATTTCAAGCACTTTCACCTGTTCTGATTAAGTTCTAAGAAATAAGCACCAATAATGATCAAAAGTCTTGTTTCTATTTTTTACCTTTTTTTATAATGGAATTTCCTTGTTTTAAATGTGTTAAGTATTAAGGCTGTGTAAACAAAAATATGAACACCACACAAGGGTTAAGGCTTCCAAACAGGATTTTGTTTCGATGTTCTACCTCTGTTAGGAGCAAATTGATCTCACGATCACTGAATCGTGTTTTTTCCGTTTCATGATTGGTCATCAAGGGCTTCTTTACAAGGCTGCTATATTCATTGATTGATTAACATGGACCTTATTGGGACAAATATGGGACGACCTTGGGAGGAGCGTGAGGCTCGTGCACGACCGCATAAAGCCTGGTTCAGACGGCAGGATAATTAGGCCGATTTTAGCCCCGATTCACCCCTCCCGACAATCTTAAGCACTGCATGAAAAGTGGGATTTTCGTCAGTATGCGGCACTGTAGATTGTCGTGGAACTTCAGGTTTACGGCTGTACACGGCAATTTACAGGCAACACCGAAAACTGCCGTAAATTGTCGGAAATTGACGTGGGCCTTGCTTGGCAGTTGTCCCCCCATGACCCCCCCTCCCTCTAATTCTAGGGGAGGCTTTCACATGTAAATGAAAATGCTGTGAGCTATACAAATGCAAATCAGGGTAGCAGCAGGGGGAGTTTTACCCCAGGTGACATTTTTCTAAAAGGTATTAACTTAATTTTAAGAAAATCTATTAAAATAGATCAGACTCAGTATAGCCTAATTGTAGACTCTTCAATTTTAGCTTGAATTGATTTATTTAATGAAAGTATGCTAGATTAATTACTTTGTATGTCATTAGCAATGACCAATGTTATGTAAAAGATACACAAAATAATTTATTTCAACAATTAGTTTTACAGGCTTTGCCACAAAGGTAAAATGTACAACCACTGTACATAGTGACATGACTACAGTCTTTGGTCTTGCTCATCCAACATTGTCTGGTGGAATGGAGACAGAGGCTCCACTGGACAGTTTTCTAAGAGAAGTCTTTCTGCTGACACCAAAACACTGTGCTTCACATAAAGCATATCAGCTTTGTCATTGCATGACAAGGTCCCAACCATTTCTCTTCTTAAAATACTGGCAAATTCAGCACCATATTCACATGTCTATGGCATATGAAGCTGTTGGCTTTGCTGAAATTGCCTCATAATCTAGACTTCAATTGTCCTATGGTTATTAAGCTTTCCCAGTAATCTATTTAAACTCACTGTAATTCACCTCCACACCAGTGTGTGCGCTGTTCGCGCCCTGCTGGTTAATCTGCTCCTCTTTGTTTCTCTATCACTCTGCCCCGCCCGCGAAATTACGAATCCCACTATGGCCACGCCAAGACCCGCCCTATGCCTACCTCTGATTGGCTTAGCTAAATGAGGACGACGCACGCTGCCATTCCGCGTATCACGCTGCCGCTCCGCGTGCCATTCCGCTGCTGCTGCTTGGCAGTCATCCTCTGTGCAAATTTGAATCACTAAAGTAGGAATATGAAACGAAATTTAAACTACATGCTGTTTATGGCTGCCGTACGTAGGAGAACTTACGAAATGAGGCTGAGTTGCTGTTACAAAAAACAAAACTGCCAAACCTGGGGTTTTGTCGCTCTGGGATGCGACAACCTGCGATGCCTGCTTATCAGTCCATTCATCATTAAAGCTGGGCTTTTGGCTTTTCCACGTCAACTTTTCCCTTCAGCCTCTTTGACAGTGACATGTTTACCTGACAACAGCCTTTCTTTCTACAAGCATTTTCCACCAATCAGGATGCTGCATACTACAATATTGTTTCCATAATCCCAGACTTTAACCATTACTCTTCAGTGAACTGCCTCCTAGTCTGAGATATTTTTCTACTTAAAGAGCCAGTTATCATTATGGAGTTTCCATGTTTTTTTTAGCAGTTTGCTCACACTAATACATACAAAAATTAATTTAAAAAAAACATAAATTCAGCAAGAAAGTGAACATTTCACACAAGAATAGGCATATTAGGTATAAATTCATTTTATTTTCTTTATTTGAAAGTACGGCCCCCCGAGTGTTTGCTTAGAAAAATTCTGGCCCTTGGAAAAATGTAGTTGATGACCCCTGTACTACACACTTGTAGCTGAACTCACATCAAATGTAAATACAAATACTAAATACAAAAAAAATAATCATATAGCCTACAAGTATTTGTATTAGTTCAGGTTTTGTAAAAATTAACAATAGAACCATGAACTGATTGAACTGAAACAAAACAAACTGATTGAGGTGGAATTTATCAATAACTGATTAAGAGAACTGTTATGGACTTTAGGTAGGGTGCGTGTGTGCACCTAGTGGGTTTTCCCCAGGGAGGTGTTCTCCTGCACACAATGGGACAGGCTGTGTGGCACAGCTTTTGCTCTTCTGCACTTTGTGTAAGGGTGGTCTTTCCTGGAGCTCTTTGGAGGTCTGCCAGCTCCCAGAGCTCTTCTTCCCCCCAAAGCTGCCTTTCGGCGTGACACCGCCGTTGGTTGCACACCAATCTTAGTGGTCGTTTGCAGAAATCCCCTTGGTGTGGCACGGATCCTAGTAGGCACACAGCTGGTCTTTCCATAGGAGAACAAAGATGACTGGACAGCACTGTCCGTTTTCATTTTTTCAAAATTGTCCACAAATGACTGAAGAGGTGCCTTGAATGTTGTGTCCTCTACTAGTTTTCTTTTGAGGATCCCCAAAATGCCATCCAGCTCCCTCTCCAAAGACTCTGTCCCTGTGCCTGGATAGATTTAACAGCAACTGAATTGATTATTCTGTCTAGTGTTGGTGGCAAGTGAAACAATTGGATCAATCTGAAAAGTTGTGATAAGTTTACTTACTGGGCCCAGCTGATGTGTCGACAGCCTCCTCTTCACTGGACCGGTGGTCATCTGTGATAAAGAAAATAAGCAAGTTTTTCACTGTGATTGTCTTTAGGCATTCTACCGCTATACTTTGGTCTTATGGAACACAGTTTTATCATGGCCTGGACATTTTTTTTGTGGTTTATGCACCAATTTATTTTCCTTTAAAGCCAGTTTCACCTGAGATGATCTTCGGTGCTGGAGCAAGAGATTCTCCATCCATGCACTCTTCTTTTTGGGGAAAAAAAAACATAACATTATCCATCCACTACTTGGTGAAGTTTCAATATTCTCAGTCTGAAAGAACATCGTAGTGGTGGAGGGACTTTTTACTCACCCAACACTGACTTTGGCTCCACAGGCTGTTCATAAATCAAGCTTTCAAACCAGTCATCTGGAGTGGTCCCTCCTGTGTGAACACACACACACACACACACACACACCAAACTGTAGTCCACATCCCATCATGAAGAACAACCACAAGTCACTTACCTGAAGCAATTTCATAGAAGAGCTTCCTGAGATGAGGTGTGCTTGTTAGTGGGAGTGTCTCACTCACACCAAATGTTTGCACCACTGCACTCTGGTGCTTGCAAGGTGCGCCAGTCTTGCCAACAGGGCAGGTGCAGCAGCTCAGTCCTGTATTGACGTGGTACCAACCACCAGTTGATGCACTGGGCACCGTAAAATTGACTTCATCGTCCTATATTTTAATGGTAAGGACGACAAGAAATATATATTAAAATAACAATATTTAAACTGTATATAAACTGTATGATGTACATATGCAGACATACATATAGGAGCCATTAGGTTTGTTTATGGTTTATAATTTTCACCAATTACATAACGTAGGATGTCATGGGGCCGGGGGTTGGTCTCACAATAATCAGTCTATTTATACACCTGGACACTTGCATGGTGGAGGCTAGAGAGGGGGTGAGCTTGGGTTTTTGCATTTTCTGTTGACCGCAAGTTTCTCCACATCTACTTTTTGCAGTATTTTTCAGGCAACTGGATTTTTTTTTTTTTTTTTTTTTTTAAACTTTCAAATGAACAATAAATCCTTAAAAGCCTATCTCAAAGTGGATCTGAATTATTCAAACGGCGCGTCATACAGGTGATTGGGCCTCATTCACCGATATCTTCCTAAGTTTTCTCTTAAATATGTTCTTAAGAAAGTTTCTAAGAAAAGTCTACGTCAGATTCCCAATTCCCAAGTTCCAAATTAGCATATGAAAACGCCCCGCAAATTCCCATATAAGGACATTACGCTTCCTGTGCACCTCCTGGGAAGCGGGAGACTGCTTAGAGATGGTTGTCGGAGTCACGGTGGAGAAAGAACTGAATCTCAAGTAAAAGTACAAATAATAAGAGACATATTTACTTTAGTAAAAGTAGAAGGTGTCCACTACCAAACTTCTTTTAAAAGAAGTTCCTATCCTAACCTGCATAAAACGGAAATATGTTGTTAGAATCAGAATGCGGTTGGTTTTATTCATGAATGTATTTTAAGACCGTTTTATTTTCTTTAACCATGCAAATAAGCAAATAAAGTGTGTGAAGCAGCATACATAGGGAGATGTGATTTGAAGAGGTCCAGCCAAATAAAACAGATATGAACGCGTCTTACGCTGCCTGGCGGAGGAGTAAACGACGCTGTGGTGAGAAATAGATAGCAACGATGATTTAAAAACGGGAATAATAAACAACAAACGTTTTCATTTTCACTTTTACCGGGGGCTGTATTACCGAGGGTCAGCAGCGCTGCGCCCGGGCTCTGCAGCACCAGAGCCGGCTTGGATCAGCGGTGCCCCATATATACAGTATCTATGGCAACCAAACTTTACTGGTGAGACAAACGTGTGACGGTCAGGAAGACGTTTTGGCAGGGGGGAAACTGATCAGAAAATGTAACGGAACATTGTAGAAATGTAGTGAAGTAGAAAATATAGATAATTGCTGCAAAATGTAACAAAGTAAAAGTCAAAAGTATACACTATTGAGTACTTAAGTAAAGTACAGATAAATGAAAAATGTACTTAAGTACAGTAACGATGAATTTGTACTTTGTTACATTCCACCACTGCATTTTGGCCCTATAAATAGCGATCAATCACCAAATAACGCAGGATTTAATCAGTTTAATTGCTGATGTAAATTGCAGTGTTAGTGTTTTTTGCATATTATGATTTTTTTTCAACAAATGATTAGAAATACATTACAGTAAAATACTAAACGACTGTAGAATTAAATAAAATGCAGTAAGCAATCATTTGGAGCAAATTGTCATCACTCAAATGTGCGTAAGAGTGCTTTTCAGTGTTCGTAGATTTTGTTCTTAGCTAAGAACAAATCCAAGTTAAGAAAACATTAGTGAATGCCAGAATCTTCGTAAAAAGTGCTTAAGTGGGGTTTAAGAACACATTTCTTCGTAAGAACGGTTGGTGAATGAGGCCCAATGTTCCCCGACTCAGCCTCTCGACGGCTTATGGAAGTTGCAAAGAACAATACACTTACCCGGACAATTTTCTGGCAGTCCACATCATCACACTTGGGGGCTGTAAGGTTTTTCACCCGGTTGTTGGCGAAATCAGTGAGGCGGCGGATGTAGTATGCCTCAAACCGAGTGGCTATAAAGTCCACGAGCTGGGTCAGGATGTATGCCTTCAACCTGTGAAGGACCTTGTCTTTGACAATCTTCATTGCACTTTCAACATAGTTGTTGGTGTTGTTGCCACGGGTTAGCAAATGGACCCGCAAGCATAGTGCCCACTCCTGCCGCCTCCCATACACCTCCAGCAAGTGTTTCATAAAGTTCTTGTGTTTTGATGCCAGGGGATCTGCAGACAGCGTGGCATAGGCTGCAGACAGCTCTTCCGCTGTTCTGGCATACACAAGACCTCTGAATCCATTTAGCAGCTGTGGGCGTTCTTTTTTTATGCCATTATGGCTGTTCCACAGCCATCTCCACATCGCCTGGAGCAGATGAAAGGTGCACAAAAGTATGCTTGCTCCAGGGTAGACAGTGGCAAGTGCCTGTCGCAGAGCTGAACAGTCATCTGTCATGGCTGCCTGTGGACCATGGTCTTCGCGCCCAAAGAAAGCCCCAGGTGGGAGAAGCCGTTTAAGCTGGGAGATCCCAGCTGTTAGAGTGGCTGCACTCTCTGATGTGGTGATCAGCACACCAAGAGGCAGTCCCCCTGCAGCAGAGTGGGTTAGAAAGAGAAAAAGGCGGTGGTTTTGCCTGTCACAATTCCCCGAGGAATCCACAAAGATCATCTCTCCACTCTGTTGTACTCTTGTGTGGACCCGCTGCATTACAGGTGTGCAAATCGCCACAATCTGCTGGCCATCGATGGTTTGTTCTATCTGAGCACAGACACAGCCCTGTTCTTTGTTATACCTGGCAAGGCGGTCTTCGAGGTCTATGACCATCTTTTCTCCAGAAGGGGCACCATATGATTTCTGGAATATTTTGTAGTATAACCTGGTGTAACACATAGATCATTGACACAGTTAGGGATACAGCACAAACAGAAAAAGAAAGTAAGAACGTACCCCAGTAGGTTTTTTGTAGTTTCTCCTATGTGGACACCAGTTTTGATGAGCTAACCTGTAGCAGAACTGGACGTCTGGGGAGATGGCGCGGTCTGCTGCTGCATAGAGGTACTCTTCTCCCTCTTCCTCCTGCAGGTCATATTTGATGGTATCGAGAGCAGATGAGGGAGAATGACCTTTCTCAAAGAGCTCAGTCAGCCTTTCAATGGTGACGGCTGACACATCCCTTTTCCTCAGGGCATCGGCGCAAGCAAGGCGATGGTTGTGCTCATTCCTCAAGTTGACATATAGGAGGTAACCCTCTGCCATGTGTCGATCTGACGATCTGTAAACGGCAGAGGAGTGGAACATTAATGACATTGATGGATACACACATGCAATAAAATGATCGTACAGAGTGGAAATTTAGACACCGTGCACATAGCTTTATTCTGAATTGTACCTTGACCTCCTATCCTCCATGCTTCTTTTGAGGACAAGAAACAGTGTGGCAGGGCAGTTGGTGTTTCTTGAGTATTTGCCAGATGCATAGGTTTTATGCTGGCATCTGAGATCAACCTGAATAGTATATAGAAATTAGTAGACCTGCTTGTGGTACTCTTTTTTTGTTCATGTATATTCATGCTCTATTTCAGACAAAAACACATATTGAAAAACTTCTCATTATACCTCTCCCTGTACACTACCCTTCCACTTCCAAAAGCTATGCTCTACTTACTCTATACACATTGTATCGCCCTGACGCTGGATATGTTCTGGCATTCCTCCATGTTAAAGTGGAAGAATTTTGAAACTCCTCAAGCCATTTCTCCACCTCCTCTTTAGTGGAGAGCTTCACTTTTAAATGGGTGTAATTCCCTCGAAGCACTGGCAGACACAAGTGGTTTTCTTGCTACAGATTTATTTGAAGCTTCTTCTCCAAATCCACCGTGAAAACTAAACACACAGTATAACGACAAAATAAAGACCACATTAGCTTAATACAAACATACAATGACATGCACAGCATGTAAAATAACGTTCACTAAAGTAAAATAAAGACACAAAACAACATACCTCGTTGGCTGCATGCTGTACAAGGGAATAGAGGTTTCCTTTGATCGCTGACATCCGCTATAACAACCTTAAAACTTTTATCTGAGCATTAAATTGTCCGTGCCTCGCTTGCTGTTAGTTTGCCGATTCTCTCACTCACGAGCGTCCCAAGAGGCCTTGCGCGGAGACTTCAAAATAAAAGCACTTTACTCTTACCAAATAAAATCACTAAATAATACTAAATGGAATTTATATAATTCGAAATTATGACATTGGTTGAAAACAAATTATGCATTATAATAATGTAATTGCGACAATTACACTCCCACCAAATCACACAAATCTTAATGTGGATTTCTCTAAACACACAATGATTGTTGCAAGTAAACTTCTAAACACAACTTATTTAATCATTTAACATGGAGTTTCAGGAAAAATATTAAACTTCTTAGTCTGCCTCAAGCAGAGTAACAACCTTCTGTATAGGTCTTTCGAGAAACACTGTTTTGGTTGTGGGTTTCCCCCTTTTGTCGAATGTAGTGTTACTAACTAGCAACCTTAGTTTTCTCACCCTACTATCTGACCCTGGATAGACTTCTGTGACCTTTGCCAACTTCCATTCGTTGCGTGGTGCCAGATCATCTTGTAGAAGAACAATGTCGTTGACCTTCAAGTTTCTTTTGTCCATGTGCCACTTTTGTCTTGGTTGTAAGTTTAATAGATATTCTTTCTTCCATCGGGTCCAAAACTCATTGGCCAAATACTGCACTCGGCGCCACCTCTTTTGAAGATAGAGATCTTCTCCGACAAATTGTCCAGGTGGAGGCAGAATGATGGTTGACTTCATTGTAAGGATGTGGTTCGGGGTTAAAGGTTCAGGTCCAGATGGATCATTCAAATGTACAGCTGTGAGTGGTCTGCTGTTAACAATAGCCATAACCTCGTACAGAAACGTCCTTAGTGAGGTGCTGTCGAGCCTTCGTGATGACTGGTCAAGTATAGCAGTTAGAACACTCCTTACTGTTCTTATTTGTCTCTCCCAGACACCGCCCATGTGACTTGCTGCTGGAGGGTTCATAAGAAATTCACATCCTAGAGCTTTTACTCTTTCTTGATCCATTTCTTTCATGAGTTCTGCAAACTCTCGCCTCGCACCAACAAAATTGGTTCCTTGGTCACATCTTAGTTGACGCACATTTCCTCTTATGGCAATGAATGCCCTTAAAGCATTGATAAATGCGTCAGTTGTCATGTCATCAATCATCTCTATGTGTATGGCCCTTGAACATAGACAGGTAAGTAAGAGACCATATTTTTTGAGATCTTTTCTTCCTTCTTTTACATAGATTGGACCAAAGCAGTCTATGCCTGTGTAGGTGAAGGGTGGAGTTGTCTCCGTTCTGTCTTGTGGTAAGTCACCCATCATTTGCTCTTCAGTACCTCTTCTGTACTTTCTGCACTTGACACATTTGTAGATGTGTGATGAGACTGCACTGCTGCATCCCAGGATCCACCATCCATTTGCCCGCAGTTCATTTATTGTCATTCCACGTCCTTGATGTTGTACTCTTTCGTGAAAGTGCTTAATGAGTAAAACTGATATGTGGCAGTTCTTAGGGAGTATCGCTGGATGCTTCACATGTGGGTGTAACGTGGCGTGACTTAGGCGGCCTCCCACTCTTAGAATACCCTCTTCATCCAAGAATGGACTCAATTTATACAGCTTACTGTCTTTGGTCTTGGTAACTACCCTTTTCGCTTTCAAGCCCTTTATCTCATCTGAGAATGCTTCTTCTTGAACTAGCTTGATGATCGCGAGTTCTGCTTCTTTCCTTTCTTCTAGGCTTGTAGCTTCGTTGGTTCTTTGCTTCACACCTTTGTATTCTTTGACTTGACGTTTCAATCTGGCAACTGCCTTTACTGCTCTTGACCAATCAGAGAATTTCTGTAGGCGATCCAAAAAGGATCTGTCTTCCTTGGCTTTAGTGTTACACACGAGAACCTTACGAAGCTCGGGATCATCCTCCCTGATTTCTCCCACCTTGGGTTCTCTTTCAGGTAGTTTTTTACACCAAAGAAACTTTGGTCCTGTGAACCAGTTTGAGGTCTTAAGTTGCTCTGCCGTTAAACCCCGAGAAGCATGATCTGCCGGATTATCCTCAGAGGCAACATAACTCCATTGCTCAGGCTTTGTACTTGACTTGATTCTCTGTATGCGGTTGGCTACGAAAACTTGAAATCTTCTGGCGTCATTGTTTATGTAGCCCAGAACGACTGTGGAATCTGTCCAAAAGAACTCTTGCAGATCTTGGATTTCTAATTCTCTTTGGAGCATGTCACTAGTACGAACTGCAACAACTGCCGCAGAGAGTTCAAGTCTTGGAATAGTTGTGACCTTGGTTGGTGACACTCTTGACTTTCCCATTACTAGACAGCAATGAACTTCGTCGGACATGTTAATGGCTCGCAGGTAAGTACATTCACCATAGCTGGAGACACTTGCATCCGCAAAGTGGTGAAGTTCGTATCTTTTCACATTGCCGAATCTTGGAGGTAGAAAACATCTTTTGATTTGCATTTCAGCCAGATTGGGTAGGTCTCTGAGCCAGGACTCCCACTTGGGTCTTAGGTTTTCCGGAAGTTCCTCATCCCAGCCGATCTTCTCTCTGCACATTTGCTGGAGTATTTGTTTTCCCAGAAGGACAAAGGGTGCCATGAACCCCAGGGGATCATACACAGAGGCTACAGTAGAGAGCACACCTCTTCTTGTTAGTGGATTGGCTTTTACTTGAACTCTGAACTTGAATGAGTCTGATGTGATGCACCACTCTACTCCTAGAGCTCTCTCCATGTGCAGTGAACTCAAGGCCATGTCTAGATCTTTAATTGTGGCACGTTCTTCTTCTGGGATAGATGCCATCACTTTATCACTGTTGGAAACAAACTTGTGGAGTCTTAGCTTGCCAGTGGAGCAAAGGTCTCTTGATTCTTTGACAAGCTGGATGGCTTCCTTCTCAGTTTGGACACTTGTAAGACCATCATCGATGTAGAAATTTCTTTGAATGAAGCGTATTGAGTCTTCACTAAACTGACCTTGTCCTTGTCCTGCCAGATGTTTCTGGCTGAAGTTGGCACAGCCAGGAGACGAGGCTGCTCCAAATAAGTGGACCTTCATTCTGTAGATTGATGGTGTGGTTTCCAAGTTGCCATTCTCCCACCAAAGGAATCTTAAATAATCCTGATCTTCCCTTCTCACGTGAAACTGGTGGAACATTCTTTCAATGTCGCACATGACTGCAACGGAACCTCTTCTGAAGCGACATAGGACACCCACCAATGTATTTGTCAAGTCAGGACCGGTAAGCAGATGGTCGTTGAGGGATGTTTCTTTAAACTTGGCAGAACAGTCAAATACTACACGTATTTTTCCTGGTTTTCGTGGATGATAGACTCCATGATGTGGAATGTACCAGGCCGGATTGTTGTCGATTTCTTCCTCTGGGACCTTTTCCGCTTCACCACGTGAAATAATATCATCCATGAAGCTTACGTAGTCATTGTAATACTGTTGATCTTTCTTTAGTCTCCTTTCAAGACAGTGCAGTCGATGTATTGCGCATGTCTTGTTGTTAGGTAATTTGGGTCTTTCCTCTTTGAACGGTAATGGCATTTCGTAGTGACCATTCTGTTTCTGTGTGATATTTTCTCTCAACTTTGCCAGGAACTTGAGATCTTCTTGAGACACCGGATCATCTTCTCCAGCTCTTTCAGAGAAGTCTGATTCAAGAACTTTTAAGATGTCTGAGGGAGTGATCTCTTTTACTTTGGTTCGGCTTACGTAGTGTACTTCAGTTTTGAGATTGAGAGAAGGCTCCACACCTGGTGTCACTTGTCTTACTACTATGCGATGACTGATTCCGATGGCATCACCGTAGTCTACACTGGGATTCCCATGGCCAACAATACTCCATCCAAGGTCCGTACGCTGTGCATATGGCTGATGATCTTCACCAAACACAACCTCCTTTGGAAGTAGAGCTTGTGAGCAGTTATACCCAATAAGCAGACCTACCTCACAGTCCTGCAGAGGTGCAAGCTCTTCTTGGAGGTGCTCTAGATGGGACCATGCTTTCGCAGTTTCGTTTGTAGGTATGTGAGATCTGTTGGCTGGAATAAACTCACGCGTGTACACTGGTGGCAAGGAGATCTTTTTACCGGAGTAAAAGCCTCTGACTTGTAGGTTATTTACTCTTTGAGAGCTTACTACTGTGGTTCTTGAGGTCATAGTAGAGAGCTTGAGCTTGACTTGTTCTTTGTTTGCTTCCAAGGCTTCAGCTACTTCACTTACAACAAAGGTTGTGTCACTTTGAGAATCCAACAGAGCATATACAAGGACTTCTTGTTCTGGTTGAGTTAAGGATGAAAGCCAGACCGGAATTACTGCAGCTGTTTGTGCCTTAGCTTCACCAAGTATTACTCTATTGGAAGTAGCAGCTGTGGTTTCTTCATGTTGTGATGATTGAGGTATTTCTCTGTATCTGTCTCGACTTGGATTTAGCTTGGCTTGTGTTGGCTTTTGTTCCTTTTTGTCTCGCTCCTCATGTAGACAGGTAGGATGCCGCTTGTTGCAAATGTTACAGACACTCCTACTGTTGCAGCTCTTTGACTGGTGACCAGACCTGAGACACCCAAAGCATAGTCTTTCAGCTTGAATGAATTTAATTCTGTCTGAAACTGCTTTCTCCATGAACTTCCTGCATTTGTGCAAAGTATGCCCAGTCTTCCTACAGAAAGTGCATGTGATAACACTCTGTTTGCTGGAACTTGTGGTCAGTGTCTTTGCTCCGAAGCTTTGATGTTTTTGGACTTTTGGTTTTTCAGCTTCGCTTTGTTTCAGTGACTGCAATGATGTGACAGGATTGCAGGCAATTTTGGCTTCCCTTGCCAGAAATTTGACAAATTGGCTAAAGGAGGGGAAGTGGTTTCTCTCTTCTTCTACTTCGATAACCTTCCGGTTCCATCTTGCCGTTAGCCAATCAGGTAACTTGGAGAGAATTTTCCTGTTTTCATTACAGTCATTCAAGATTTCCAATGCCTTGATGTGAACCATGGCAGCCTCACAACTGCGGAGAAAATCACAGAACTCTTTGAGCTCAAGGCTGTCCTTAGATCCCATCTTGGGCCATGCTTGGAGCTTGTCTCTGTATGCCTTTGCGATTGTGAATGGGTTTCCGTATCTCTCTTCCAAAATCTCCCATGCAGCAACATAGGCAGACTCAGTTCCGAGTAGGAAATAACCATCAAGTGCTTTCTTAGCTTGTCCACTCACATATCTTCGAAGGTAGTATATCTTTTCCTTATCTTGAAGGTTCTTCTGGTCGATCAGTGTTTCAAAGGAGAGTTTCCAGTCGTTGTATTGCAATGGATCCCCACTGAAAACTGATGGTTCAGGAACTGGAACTCTGTTGGCACTTAAAGCGCCTGCCAGTACCTTAACAAGCTCTGATGTACTTTCATTTGAGGTGGTCATAGCTTGTGGGATGGAGGTCGTATGTAGAGACTGAGGACTTGTGGGAGCTAGCACTTTGTTATCTGCTACCATCTCATTCTCTAGTATGTCTTTCCGCTCTTCTTCTATGACTTTCACTTGATCATATGTCTGCATTCTCGCTCGTGCTGCATTAAGACCTTTTACTGCCTCCAAATGTTGTATTTTCCTCCTTTTTTCTTCCAGAGTCTTCTGTAGAGCTCCAAACTCTTCTTCCAGTTGAGCTTTAATTTTAGATTTGTCTTCCTCTCTCTGTAGTCTTCGTTTCACTTCCTCTGCTTCTCGTTCTAAACGACGCCTTACTGCTGCTGCCTCTTGATCAGCTATTTTCCTTTTAGCTGCTGCTTCTAGGCGCTGTATTTCTAATTGTTCTTTCTCTTGTTCTTGTAACACTTTCAGAACAGCTTGGCTTGCAGCAGCTTCAGCGGCAGCTTCTTGTCGTTTAACCGAAGACCTGCTTGAATGCTCCGAGTTGCTTTTCAAGAGAGAAGTGACAGAATCCGATTTGTATGTACTTGAGTCAAAGAGAGAGCCTGCTTCAGGCCAATCTTGCTTTTCTCCTTCTGGAATCCTTCCATCCAGTCGACATAAGGCTCTGGATACGATGAACTTGGAAATCTCTGCACACAGATCCACTCTTCGACGTGTGTCTTGCTCTGGAGTTGAGACTTCACGTAGTTCATCATAAACACGCTGAACGTCTGCAGAAAGACCTGTGATGCAACTGATGATGTCATTAAGCAGATCATCAGGTAAGGGCTCTGTTGACTGTGATAATGGCTTTTTTGAAGATTTGACTTGGGTTCTCCATTTGTCGTAAATGTAGTTGAACCTTTGTTGAAGTGCTTTTATTTTTTCATCTTGCATTTCTCTACCTTTCTCGGTTAGAGTTCTGACTCTTTGACTTCGTCTTGGCTGCTGTGCTTCCTCTTGCTGGACTTCAGCACCACCAACTTTATCTTCTTCTATGCTATCCCTAACCTGGGTTCTAGGCTCGCTCGACTCTGACATTGTCTAATCAATACTTTAAATTGACCCACTTTTCTAAATAAAAGGTGTGATGAAACTGTTACATTTACCTTTAACATTTACTCAAATGCAATGTCACTTAAATGTTATTACTTAACTGAATACTTAACTTAGCTTAAATGACTCGAAGGTTTTCAAATAACAGTATTTCAATAAGGTTCAAAATGCACTTAGAAAATTGAAAATGTGCACAAAAAAAATAGCTTGACTCACTTTGGGTATTACTTTCAAAATGTGCTCATTATGCATGAGTGTTTATACACTTAAAAACTTAAATATTAAATGGCAAATAACCTCCACTTATTTCCAAAAACACACTTTAAACTTAAATATAGTTTCCCTTTAACTCTGGCACTGTGTGTCTACAAATGGCAAGCTTCAATTTGATTTTTCAATGGCTACAAGTCAAAACATTTACTACACACAGAAGCTATATTCACACTAAAATCTTTTTGGCAAACCTTTACAGAAGCCCTCTTCTTAGATCACTCTTGACTTTTAGTGTCCAAGTTCTTTATGGCTTTGTCTTGAAAACGTTGTTCATTAAGAATGTGTGCGTCTTCTTACTTCTGTCTGTGTGCGTGCATGTTTTCGGCTTCAGTCCTCTGATGACAGCTCTGCGCGCTACCGACTGCTGCAGGTCTTTGAACTTGCCGCACCTTCAATTAATGTCCACTCGCGTTGATGAACAGTCCGAGTTTTCACTGTAATTCCCTCGAAGCACTGGCAGACACAAGCGGTTTTCTTGCTACAGATTTATTTGAAGCTTCTTCTCCAAATCCACCGTGAAAACTAAACACACAGTATAACGACAAAATAAAGACCACATTAGCTTAATACAAACATACAATGACATGCTCAGCATGTAAAATAACGTTCACTAAAGTAAAATAAAGACACAAAACAACATACCTCGTTGGCTGCATGCTGTACAAGGGAATAGAGGTTTCCTTTGATCGCTGACATCCGCTATAACAACCTTAAAACTTTTATCGGAGCATTAAATTGTCCGTGCCTCGCTTGCTGTTAGTTTGCCGATTCTCTCACTCACGAGCGTCCCAAGAGGCCTTGCGCGGAGACTTCAAAATAAAAGCACTTTACTCTTACCAAATAAAATCACTAAATAATACTAAATGGAATTTATATAATTCGAAATTATGACATTGGTTGAAAACAAATTATGCATTATAATAATGTAATTGCGACAATTACAATGGGCTCGAAACTCATCCTCCTTCACACACAGCAGATGTGTGTATCCAGATGGTAAGAGTTTCTGTCATCCAAAATGTCAATGTTAGAAAACTGTTCACTCACAAGGGAGTTTGACCCATTCACGGTTCATGTCACAGAAAAAAAGTGTGCACATGTCGGAGTCAGAAAGCTTTCCATCCCATTGAATTGTGTGTGTGTGTGTGTGTGTGTGTGTGTGTGTGTGTGTGTGTGTGTGTGTGTGTGTGTGTGTGTGTGTGTGTGTGTGAATTGACTGAATTGGTGCATGCACCCAACCTTGGCTCTAGATGATCACAAACATTGAAGGGGTCTATACAGAAAATATGATAATTTGTTTTTAAATCTTAGTCTTAACCATCTATTGCACCTAACCTCAAGCTCCTCCAACTGCTGCACGTTGCCAGTTGTCTGGCAAATATGGCACCATTTAATAGGAGCAGTCATACTGTTCATGGCTAAAAACAAAAAAGAAGATATCGTGAAATGTAAAACCATTAGAAAACAAAGACTGTATAAGCGTCACAGTCCATCAAAACAGTATGGCGGTAAAAAAAAATACACACAACATTCTTATATAGCTACTGTCTATGCATCCAACAAAGACTTTTTATGCCTTACCTATCCAAGTGCAGTTTGCAGACTGGCTCTGTCACTCTCTATGGGACAGGAAGGTACGGGGTAAATTGCAATACACTAATGAAACAACCAAAACTCTAAACTACATATTGATACCTAAACTAGCCTATATATTATTATCAAACGAGTTTTCGTAGAGACATTTCTGTCAGTAACGCAGCTATGCCGCTAGCGGCTAATAAGCTATTGTGGCTGCTAGCGGCTAATACGCTATTGTGGCTAATACAAATGGTGGTGAAAGCTACGGTTGCTGCAAACGATGTTAATATACGTCGCTTAAATTAGCTACGGTGACTATTAGAAATGGTGGTGAAAGCTACGGTTGGTGCAAATGATATGAATATACGTTGTTTAGTTGTTTCATTTTTCTTACCGTTATTAGCATCTCCAGTGTCTCCTTTCTTGAACACATTTCAAACTGCGTGGCGCCGGCGAAACGTCAGCGGCTGTGCTGGAGCGCGGGAGCGCGGCGCGGAGGTACTGGAGGTGACGTGTAAGTTTAAGCCAATCAGAGGTAGGCATAGGGCGGGTCTTGGCGTGGCCATAGTGGGATTCGTAATTTCGCGCCCCGCCCCCTACCCCCGCCCTCACTGCTTCCATTTGAAAAAAAAAGCGGCGGGAGATGAGTCCGAGACATCCGAGAGTTAGGAGTTAGAGCAAAAGCTTCCGAAATATGGGAGTATTTAATATTTCAGGCCAACTGGTAAAAGAGTTGTCTGTACACTCTGTCAAACTTCACTTGGAAACACACAGGAGTTGTTCAAGACGTTTGGAGCGTTTTTTTCTCTCCTCCATATCACCTCCGGGGCTCCAAAGATGCGCTCACAGAAAAGAACAACGTGAGTATATGATTATTAATGAAACGGCGAGCTAGCCTGTACGGTTTATTAACTCTTGATCGTACAGTGACTGTCTTTGGATGTTAAACAGGCTACTTAGACTTAGCAGTAATGTTTTAAACCCCACCAAGTTTAAACGCGAGCAGCACAGAGCTGTGGCTGCTTTCAGCGCCATTCATTACAGAGCTGAGAGGGTGAGTTGTTTTATAAAAGTATATTTTTATTATCTTGTAATTTTCAGAAAGCAGTTCGCCGTCTTCACAACTCTGAGACAAACTGTAGCAGACGCTACGAACCGGAGCAAGGGTAAGATTTAAAGAATAAACTTTCATTGAATGAACTTCATTAATTCTTCTGTATAAGGACATAGATACCGATCTTAACCATACTTTTTTTTTTACAGACCAACCTCGCCTCATAACCAGGTTGTGACCTATATTTGCTCGGAGCTGTCTGCCGGTCCAGATTTACATGACGCTGATAATGACGCCATTGTGTGTAAGTAATTTTTACTTTTTCATCTTTACTTGTTTAATTTTACTGTGACTTATGTTTGTTTTTTTATTCATACCACTCTCATATAATTGTTTTCCAGCTGCCTGTAAGACATGACGAGACAGCACACAGGAGCTTCAGCTAGAAACAACCAGATGTGGCATCACGGGCAGAAGCTGTGAAGAGTTCAGCTCGGAGTCGGTCGAGAAGAAAAGAGGGTAAGATTAGATCCGTTTGGTTAATGTTAATATTTTTCAGGTGTCTTCATAGATGTGTTGTGTCCGTAAGCAGTATATCGCGCAGTACTGACTGTCTTTATTTATTGATTTTACAGCTACTGGAAGCGAGACAGAGTGAGCTGGCTGCGGGTGAGGTGGACATTTGGAAGTGCGCTACATAGACATCCAGGACAACGCACCACAGACGTCTGCTAAATGGACCGAATCAGACCGAATGCTGCCGGTTACCTACAGCTCCGAGCCGGCCGCGGGTTAGATGTGGATGGTGCTGCTTATCGTGAGCGAGGGATATTGGTTGTGTGTGCTGTATGTCTCCGATGCTTTGTACACAGTTTTTTTCTGATTGCGTTTGTGTTTTCAATAAAGCTCTATCTTTGAATAAACAGCACGTTCCTGGCAAATCATTTTAATTAGGATAACCATGAAATGAATATACAACATAGCATGAAATAAATACATAAATATAATACATAAATATATATATATATATATATATATATATATATATATATATACACACATACATACATATACATATAAAATTTTATTATTATAATAATGGCCCAGGTTGACCAATAGCCTAACCCATGACAGACCTGTCAACCAATCACAAGAGATTTTTCTTGTTTAAAAGTAGTGGTTTCATCCAATAGCGAGTGAGAGTTTTAATACGATCTAGGTTGGATTATGGCAGTATTGTGTATGGATCTGCAGCTAAATCTGTACTCTCAGACCTGGATGTTATTCAGGCACGTGCTCTGAGGATTTGTTTGGGGTCGATGAAAACTGCTCCAGTTTGTGCTTTGCAAGTTGAGGCAGGTGAAATGCCGTTGTGGCTCCGTAGGAAACAGCTTATGGCTAATTATTGGATAAATTTAAAAGGCCATGATGAATGGCATCCTACAAAGAGGGTATTGGAGAATTGCTGGGAGAGGGGTAAAGAGCGAAAGGCAAGTTTTGGATGGATAGGTGAGGAAGTAGCAGAGCAGCTGAAAGTCCGGGAAATTGAATTTTGCTCCACTGTTCTGTGGCCTGTGATGCCAGCCTGGATGCTGAGAATGGCTTGTGTAGACCTGGAGGTGCTGAATATCAAGCGCAAGAATAAGACAGTTGACATAGTTCAGGAATATTATGATTATAGAGAGAGAAATTATGGTGGTTATGTACAGGTTTTTACTGATGGATCGAAAGATTTACTGACAGGGGCAACGGGGGCAGCTGTGGTGATTCCCAGTTGTCAGACTGGAGTCAGTAGGAGAACCTCAGACTATTTAAGTGTGCATGCTGTTGAATTGGTAGGTCTTTTGTTAGCTGTACAATGGGTGGAAGAGGTGAAGATGCGCAATGTGCTCATTTGTAGTGACTCAGTGTCAGCGCTGTCGAGTCTCAAATCAGGATCTGCCAGGTATCACCAAGAAATTGTGTATGAAATTTTGTTTACAAATTCAAGGTTTGCTGATCAGGGGGTGAATGTGGTGTTCATGTGGGTTCCTGCTCATGCAGGTATACCAGGTAATGAGCGAGTGGATAAATTGGCAAAGAAAGCGGTTAAGAAGGGTGCTGTGGAACTGAATGTTAAACTATCAAGGGCAGAGGGGAAGAGCATTGTGTGGGAAGAAATTTCCAGACAGTGGCAACAGTATTGGGATGGTGGAGATAAGGGGAGGAAATTGCATAGGATTCAGGCTAAGGTAGGCCAAGGAGGGATGAGTTATAGTGGGTTTAACCGACAAGATCAAGTAATTGTCAGCAGACTGAGAATAGGTCATAGTAGATTAAATGGTACACTTTTTATATTGGGGAAACATCCGACTGGCCAGTGTAATGTATGTGAGGTAATGGAGACAGTGGAGCATGTATTGTTGTCATGCAGGAAATATAAGCCGAAAGGAAGGGGTTATGTTTGCTGGACTACGGAAATTAGGTTTAGGTGAAATCAAGATAACAGATGTCCTTGAAAGTGGCGTTATTATGACTGGAAGGAAATATCTATTTGCGTTTTTGAAAGATACTGGTGTTTTTAGGAAAGTGTAGTGTATTGGTCTGAATAACTAGGTATTGAGTTATAGTCACTAGGAGGCAGTAATGCAACGATTTGGATGCCAACTGCCGTTAAACTCTAAAGAAGAAGAAGAATAGCGAGTGAGGAAATTCCAGCCAGGCCAGACGTTCTCTGGACACGAGAGGAGTCGCTGCTATTCATATTCTAATTAGATCCATTAACACCTCCGCGGGGGCTCTCCACATACGTCATGGTTCGTTTCCGACAATTTGTGGCACAGACGAACGTGACAATAGGCTCGTTCGAGATGAGCCAGATCTGCGCAGAATCGATCACCGGCGATCGGCGCCCAATGCATGCCGGTTAGATTTGTGTCCGACTTGATCCCGACTTGCTCTGACGTCATGCACACGTGAGCAACGATAATCTCACGAGACCAAGGCGGCCGCAGTTCTGAGACGCAGGTAGCGCAGTTGCTTTTCGCCAACTGCAAGAGCCAGGCGGACGCAGGCGGACCCAGGGCATGCTGGGAAACGCCGGCCTCTCAGCTGATCAAACAGCTGATTGGTTCAGAATCGACTCAACATGATGACGTTTTATATAAACTTTTTATTGATTTTCAATCGGAGGGATTTTAACTGTGATTTGTCTGATTTAAAAGCTTATTCTGTACAGAACACATGTTGTGTGGCTGATAGTTGTGTTTAAAAGTCAGAGAGACTAAATCTGTTCAGATTACGGATCATCTACAGTCTGTTGTTTATTAAAATCAGCAACAGATCGCATGTAGAGAATTTTGACAGCTACTTTGTCATAATAAAAACAACTGGAGACTGTGTAGGATATATGGGGTCTGATAACATTTTATTAAATCGGAATCGGACCACCGTGTTTCTGTCACTTCCTGTTCAGCCTGAAGGCTGCTGGAGTCAGCTGGAAAACTGTCCGACTTGAGAGCGGACTTTTGTCACCGCCCCCTGCTGCTGCCGCCTGCTCTCGTCTACTTTACAGGCGAGGCGCAGTTCATCTCGAACGAGCCTGTTCACAGCCTGTAAATTGTCGATAACTGCCGAAAATTAGGGGGATTTCCGGGCGTTTACGGGGACGGAAATCCCACTTTTCATGCAGTGAAGGATGCTCCGATTATCGGGGGTATCCATCATGTTGGATTTTTTGGGCCAGATTTCTCCTCGTGTGTGGTGTCCCCCGGGGACAAACGAGCATGCAGCCTGTGGACTGTGGCATACAATAAAGTCGATGGGCATAACTACATCCACAACTGCAGTCCACCAGAGTACATGGAAACGAATATATGAACGTGTATTTCAGCGGTAATTAATCTGTGTACTACGTAACGACATTTCTATGAGAAAAAACAACAACTCACCTCCATATCATGATGTAGCTGAGTATAGTCCATGCTCGCGTTGTCTCCACGTCTTTGACAATCGCCTTTTCTTTTGATAACGTTTTTTTTCCGTTAAAAACAAACTACAAACTATCGCCACTGCATCCGCCATGATTGTTTACTCTGAAGTCGCGTTTGATCTCGAGGGATTTTGCAAGATTTCCCGTCTGACCTGGGAATGCTCGGCAGTCAAATCGGTTCGTGTGTGATGTGTTGATTTTGCCGTGTGCTGCGCACCACACACTGTACGACCAAAACTGTTAGACCCTAATTCTTTATCGCCGTGTGTGGGGTTTAAAATCCTCCCGTGTGAACCAGGCTTAAGGTAACGCACGTCCGTATTACTAACGAGAAGAGTGCGTACAGGTGTGCGCCGCAAGGTGTTTTAAATTGGAATTTTGTTTTTGCGTACGAAAATTCTGACTTTTTGGCGCACGAAATCTTTCAGAATAGAATCTATACGCACAGTTTTATAAATGAGGCCCCAGGGGTCCGTTTCAGAAAGCAGGTTTAGTGAAAACTTTCAGTTAACTATGGTAACTGAGCCTGTGAACCTCACCTGGTCGGGAGCAGGTTTTCTTTAATAAACCGTCTTCTCCTCTGACAGCGCTCTTTCATTTCCTCATTCATTCAATCTGTATCAGGCACATTTTAGCGCAGTTTGTTATCTGCATGAATAAAAAAAACAGTGTTGGTTTCATAATTGCAGAGATAGCATGACAGCTGCCTTTAACTGCAAGAGGCAGCCACATTTCTGTCTGGATTATGGCATTTTCTGCAGCAGCTGTGCAGTTTCAGCTGTCATCCATCCACCGCTCCAGTTCTAAATGTTCATTATCATCATAAGTTTCAGCAAAACAGTCTTAAGCCCTTATATCCATCCATCCATCCATCCATCCATCCATGAGAATGTGGTCCTCCACAACATGTTTTTGCCGTATTGGGGATATGATTTATTGAAGAAGAAGCTGAAATGCTGCAAACAGAGAATTTTTAAACAGGATATGTTTTTAAACATATTGTGTACCACATGCATCTTTTTATGCATCCCCTTGTATTTGCATGCAATACAGTTATTGGGAGGTAAATTTATCTTTGATCTTTGAGTAGTATTTCTTTTTAAAGCTGCACTTATCAATATCCTTATATAAACAGTGGCTGAAATTACCACATTTAGTGCGAAAGGAGTCACTGTGATAATCCACCAGTGAGTTATCACCTGACTGCGGTTTCCCTCAGCTTTAAGTAGCTTTTTAGCATATTTTAGCTTCATTGATTTGGTTTTGCAGCTAGCAACTTTTAGTTCATTCTCACACGCCCTCAAGTTGCCCCATTACATACTCTGGCTAATCTACAGACCTTTCTTTAAACCTTTCATTGAAACTTCTAAATACCAAAGAAGTTGAAAACTATATGTTGCCCGCCCGACTGAAAAATCCAACACTGTGACAAAGTTTATACAAGTTTGTATAAGATGCGATTTGATGCAAGACTTTGTTATTTCAAAGTGAGTGGCAGCTGACAGAGTAAGCAGAGTGTAACATAACATTAGGCACTAATGCAGAGATACATTACATACACAAATAAAAAAAACATAAATTCAAACTATGTCTATTGTGTATCGTGTACCTACATACACGCATTCCCTTTAATTTGCATGTGTCTGTTTGAAAAATGTATCTAAAGGTATAAAATGAAGACTGGGGGAGATGCACACCTTATATCCAAATATGAGAAAGTCTGACCGGAGTAGTCAACGAAGTAGGAGGCAGACTCGAGAAACTGTGTCCATTTCATCCCCAATGTGGTTTATTGACGATGTAACCAAGAGCAATGTACAAAAATCAAAAGAACTAAATAAACTAAATAACTTGGCCTTAATTCAACTCTTAATTAATTCAAATTAGATAAACTTAGGCAAAACAAAAAGTGACACCCTCAAACACCCTCAAGCCATCTTAACCCCAGAGTTGCTCGAGGCCAACTGCTTAAATAGGCCTTCTCATCATCTACAGGTAAGTATGAAATCCTTTCCCCACCACCGCAAAGTAGTAAACATTCTCGCATTCTAATCACAAGTGTAGAAACACATTTATCTTTGTCTCTTTAGGACTTAACCATTTCATGTAAACAATCAGAAAGCAAAACAAATAAATTACAAAACATACTTTCCGTGCGTTCATGGACATCAGAAAAACATTTTTTCCAGTGAAAACGTCACCATTCACGTCACTTCCTGTGGGAATCAGAGGTGGGAAACTCGGGCTAGATTTTGCTAACAGAGTTTCCCAGTTGGTGACGCGTTGTTGACAACTGACATTTGATGTAGGCGACTTTGGTTCACTGAAAATATTTCAATGACAATAAACTGTTTATTGTGGACAAACGCCTCTGCCAAGAAACATACATATACATAACATGTTTCAAATTATTCATAAATAGGCCTATGTATAAATTGTATAGGCCTATGTATTCGTTGTCCTGCAGATAACACAAACAAACACCTGTCCATGTGCTGTTTGTATGCTCGCATAAGAAAAACAGCAGAAAATCTTTTGTTATTGTGGCCTCCGTGTTTTCACACACCTGATGCTCTAGGCTACGCCCAACAGTTGGTGGCAGCAATGCAACAAGTTGTTATGCCAAACGGCAATATAACAGAAGAAGAAGAACACGCATCCCGACCATGTGAACGCTGGCAGTTGGAAAAACAACGTAATCATGGGGGCGGTCCCTGTTATTCCCAGGTGGCACCGATGACATCACATCCAGTATAAATAGATGAAGTGAATCAGCATTTCCTCCTTTCCTTTTGTCTGGAGCACATGGTGTGGTAAGTAAACAGAATAACTAACAGACATTTACCAATACACTAACTTAACACTACTGTTGTGTTTTGTTTTAACCCAATAATGAATCTAAATTGTAACTGAGTATAATGCTAAACCCAAACAAATCTGGGATAGTCAATGTCCGTAAGAAGTGGTATGACCTCAGCCGCTTCATCACACCAAACATAGTTTTTCAACCATTTTGAATGTGAGAAATATTGTCTTAAATATCTGGTTTAGTTTTTTGAATGGGGCATTGTTTCCTTTGGATGGTTCCAGTTTCAGTGTTGTGACTGTGACCGCCTGTGTCAGTAAGTCATTATCTTCAAGAACTGTATTTAGAGGGACAGGAGACGGGCTCAATCCGCCACACAGAAGTTCACACAACCATTCAACTGAGAAGTCCCGTGGGTGTCTCTCTATTTTTGCAGAGGTAACCTAATTTCTCATCTGAGCTTAATATTTTGTATGTCATTTCAGGGATATTTATTTAACAATATGTTATTATAAACTGTAATTTTGGTAAATGTAATTCTTTTTTTTTATAAAGATGTATTTAAAATTGAGATGTGTTAAATATTATACATGCACTTCAATGCATGTTTAGATCACTTCATGCAACTCTTGAACTTTCTTTGGTAATGCACACATGTATTCCTAAATGCAACCATCTCCTACAGGTTTATAGATCCCTCTTTATCTGCAATCATGATCCAATTGGTAATGTATCACTTTGTGTTTATTTTTATTTTTTCTGTGGATATACATGTTCTTTATAAGCACTGTGCCATAGTCTGTGATTGTAACCTATTTTATTTTCTTTTGTCCGTAATAGCTGAGCGTAGCCATTGTTGCAGGATTGTTCTTTGGTAGGTTCAACTCCATAACTGTAATCCAGTGTCACGATCACATTTACAATTTTGACTCTATAATGACAAATGTACTCAGTCACAATAGTCAAAAGCTTTTCTGATTACCTTTTTACCAGAAAGCAACCAGCAGACAGCCAGAGTGTCTGACTTAGTTTTACTCCCTAAACCAGGTTAGAAATTCTTTTCACTGGCAATTCTCACATTTACTGACAAGTACACACTTAACCAGTCAGTGGTTCACTTTGTATAGAAAAGTTGTCTTGTTGCTAATTTATCTCAACTTAAATGCCTTGGTCCAGGATGCTGGACAGGCTGGTTTGACAGAGATGACCCCTCTGGAACTGGAGACTGGGAAACCCTCTCTGATCTTCGCAATGAGTACCCAGGAAAGATCTGCTCTAAACCATTAGCTATTGAGGCGAGAACTCTATCTGGACTCACTGTGGCTGCAGCAGGTGATGTGATTTATCTGTAAGTACTGAAAGAGTATGAATAATTTGAATGCGTTTCATGCGAAGATTTATATTGTATTCTACGGATTGTTTTGCATTGATATTGCTACTACGTGTTTGAGTACCTGTTGAGTTAAAGCATATTTTCATTGCTCACATGCTCACAATGACAGTGCTATCAGTGCCCATCCTCTAGGCACCAGGAGTGTCCATTAATGGTAATCCAGCCAATCATTATGAAGATAATAAAGTCTGGACCAAATGACCAACAGAAAGATTGACAGACTTGACATTTTCTTTCTTAGATCCATGCCACTAGCATGCTACTGTTTCTTTTTTTCCAGAAGGGACACCACTAAAGGATTTGTCTGCAGGAACCAGGACCAACCCAGGCCTAAGATGTGTAAGGATTATCGTGTTCGTTTCAGCTGCCCTCGCTCTTTCTGTAAAGGTACGGTCTGAACACATTCATGTGCGGTGTTAAGCTTGATTTAGGGTTCTGCATTCAACTCAAGCCATAGGTCCGCACATTGGTATGCGTAGCTACGTACTCTACGCCGTAGCCTGGCGTGCGCCTCCCCTGAAATGTAACAGTGCGTCGTGGCACCGCAGACAGCAACCACTGAATTGTCCACTTGGCTGTGGCTTGGTAGCGTCGCATTTTCCTCTATTTGTATTCGGGTTCTTCCTCTCCATGAAAGTCATGAAATGGAGAGGGTTAACTTTTCCTGAGTCAGTACATCCTCCAAAGCTAATCTCTCACACTCAGCTTTGCTATTCTCAGGTCCCATGACATGGTGCTCTTTGGATGCTTTTATATAGACTTTAGTGGTCCCCCTAATACTGTATCTGAAGTCTCTTTCCTGAAATTCAGTCTTGGTGCAGAATTACAGCCACTAGAGCCAGTCCCACAATGAGCTTTCCTTAGTGTGCCATTTCTGTCTGTAGCTATTGAGGGGGGCGGCAAGGTGGAGGGTGGGGGTGTGGCCTTGGCCAACTGCCACTTTGGTTGTTTGAAAGCCATGCTCTCACTCTCTCATGGGTGAGAAAGGGGAGGTAACCTTGCTCCTTATGAGCTAATAAGGAGCAAGATTTCTGATCGGCCCATCTGAGCTTTAATTTTCTCAAAGGCAGAGCAGGATACCCAGGGCTCGGTTTACACCTATTGCCATTTATAGCCACTGGGGGACCATAGGCAGGCTGGGAATGCAGATTAATGTTAAAAGACCTCAAAGTGAAATTTTCATGCTATGGGACCTTTTTAAAAAGGGCAGTAGAACAACAGACATACTAGCACACGTAGAAATCCTCACAACGGCAAGGCCACTTGAGAAGGCTACATCGTAGGCTATGCGTACTTCCCCTTCTCTTACATTATTTATGTGCCCACATATTTATTCAGAATGGTGTTTTGGCTCTGCAGTTTCCCTCCAGCAGATCTCTCTTTTATTGTTCCTTGCAGTGTGCTGGACCCAGTGGTATAACCGGGACGCTCCCAGTGGAACAGGGGACTGGGAGAGTTTGACTAACCTGAGGACAGAAAACCCGGGACAAATCTGTGACAGCCCAATGTCCATTGAGGCTGTTACCTCTGACACATTGACCCAAGCCGTCTCCACAGGGCAGACCTTTATGTAAGTAGCTTTATAGGAAAATAATTTTGAAACGTTAAATGTACTATCACTACAAACTACAACTACAACATTAGATCAATACTTCTCAACCTCTTTCCCAAAGATTCTAAATCATTAAAATGTAGCAGAGCTTTACTTTATTCTTGGGCTATCCGCTTTTAATGGTCCGAGTAAGAAACAGGTTACAACTGACATCAAAAACAAAATGACAAATGGGGGGGAGAATTGGGTTTAATTGTTTTACTTTAATAAACTAGAGCATGTTTTTATCATGGTTAACCAATAATTTTTTTTTTTTTTCATGTACCCGGTTCTTGTTTGCTTTCAATGGTCTCCTTGCTCTAAATATCATACTGATCCATTAACTGTTTGCAATCCTTTTTCAGTTACAATCAAAATGAGGGATTGGTTTGCCGCAATACAGACCAGGAATCTGGCTTGTGCCTTGACTACAAAGTTCGGTTTGGGTGCCCATGCTAAGTCCTGACTCCACAGCAAACACTGCGAAGGATAAGACTCATTTAATAAAATTTCTCAATTTTCTCAGATTTTTGTTGTCCTTTCTTTATAACTTAGTGTCTGATAGAAGAATCATAATAGGCCATTTTCACAGAAGACATTTTAATGTAGGAAAGAAGTGTAACATTAATGGTGGCTCTGTTCTATTAAAGTATCCCAGTGAGCCAGCATGTGTGATGCCAGGACCCTGAAGACTATGCATTTAAATGGAACTCCGCCATAGGTTATTGTATTACTTTTACCATATTGTAAGTGTCTTTACTGATAAAAGGCTGATTATGTGCTTTATCAGTCTTTACTTTCCAGTGATTTGCAAAATCTCTTCTAGTAATGTAAAAAATGAATTAATATGGTAATATGCTTGCATGGAGTTATGATTGTGTGAGCATGCAGATGTATGTTTTCAACAGATGCTGGGAACTGATTTCATTTAGTGTCAAATCACAACAGGATAAGCGTAACAGGCAGGATTAGCCTCACAATTTACCTTTTTTGGTTTACTTTTCAAAGTAATTATAACATTGTGGGACCTCTGGAGATTTCCACCCATAGTTTACTGCTTGTTCCGCTGCCCCTAGATTGGGTGGTTCCAGTTTGCATGACTATTTACCTGTGTCAGTATGTCAATATCTTTTAGAACTGTATTTAAGTAGAGTGATGTTGACATAAGCCACACAGAGATTCAAACTAAGAAGTCCTGTAGGCAAGTCTTGTTTTTGTAGAGAGGTAACATGTCTCTCCTGAACTTAATGTTTTTAATTTCATAGATATTTAACGGTTTATAAAGTGCTATTTTTGTGAATTTGTTTTAACCCTCTGAGGTCTAAGCCATTTTTTTCCCATCTTTGGGTTGCCTGGTCTCCTTGTATAACCTCAACCCTGTGATGCACAATGAAGTTATATACATAATTTATTGCAGGAGAACCTGGGCTCTCAGGATATGTATGCTACAGGGATGCCACATGAATGTATACATTGTTATAGGACTACACAACAAAAGAAAAGACTAAACCGAAATGAAGTGTCACACAAATATATTGAAATCTTTTGGCTTTTGAAAAGTGTTCTAGGTGTTGGGGAAACAGAAATAAACTCTGTAACTAACAAATATAAAACTATTTAGGTTTTTTTTTTTTCTCTTTTCAGAAAAGTCAATTTGCCTTATCCAAAAATGTTAGCTGTGTAATCTAATTCATTTTCTGCCTGACATTAGAAGGCCAAATCACACTCATTTCAGCCTCCATATATATTCGTAGATGGTGCTACGACCTGCCTACAGACGACTTTAGACTCTGTTGCTCCCCTCAAAAAGAAGATGATGAAGAAAAGGAAACTAGCACCTTGGTATAACTCCCAAACTCGCAAATTAAAACATATCTCGCGAAACCTTGAAAGTAAATGGCGTTCCACCAAACTGGAAGAATCTCGTTTGGATTGGCAAGACTGTCTCAAAACCTATAGGAAGGCCCTCAGAAATGCCAGATCAGACTACTACTCATTAATAGAAGGTAATAAGAACAACCCAAGGTTTCTTTTCAGCACTGTAGCCAGGCTGACAGAGTCACAGCTCTAGTGAGCCATCTATTCCTAAAGCTCTGAGTAGTGACGACTTCATGAACTTCTTTAATGATAAAATTTTAACAATTAGAGATAAAAATCCATCACCTTTTGCCCTCAATTTCCAACGATTCACCTTTAAACGCAGGACCACTAGAAAGAATGATAAGACCTGACATATGCTTAGACTGCTTTTATCCTATAGACCTTAAACAATTAATGTTAAAGGTATCCTCAGCTAAGCCTTCTACCTGTCTCTTGGACCCCATCCCAACGAGGCTACTCAAAGAAGCGTTACCTGTAATCAACACTTCATTACTAGATATGATCAATATGTCTTTATTAACAGGTTATGTACTGCAGTCATTTAAAGTAGCTGTGATGAAACCTCTCCTGAAAAAACCCACCCTCGATCCTGAAGTCTTAGCAAACTATAGACCTATATCTAACCTTCCCTTTCTATCTAAGATCCTTGAGAAAGTAGTTGCTAATCAATTATGTGATTTTCTACATAGCAATAGTTTATTTGAGGACTTCCAATCAGGATTCAGAAAGCATCGTAGCACAGAGACAACACTGGCTCCTTTCGACGCGAAGGAGCAGTGGCTCTACTCCGAGCTCCTCACGGATGACTGAGCTTCTCACCCTATCTCTAAGGGAGACGCCAGTCACCCCCCTGAGGAAACCCATTTCGGCCGCTTGTACCCTGGATCTCATTCTTTCGGTCATGACCCAGCCTTTATGACCATAGGTAAGGGTAGGAACGAAAACTGACCGGTAGATCGAGAGCTTTGCCTTCTGGCTCAGCTCTCTTTTCGTCACAACGGTGCAACAAATTTAATGTAATACCGCATCTGCTGCGCCAATTCTCCGACCAATCTCCCGCTCCATTGTCCCCTCACTCGCGAACAAGACTCCAAGGTATTTGAACTCCTTCACTTGGGGTAAGGACTCATTCCCTACCTGAAGTAGGCACTCCATCGGTTTCCTGCTGAGAACCATGGCCTCAGATTTAGAGGTGCTGATCCTCATCCCAGCCGCTTCACACTCTGCTGTGAACTGATCCAGTGAGTGCTGAAGGTCACAGGCCGATGATGCCATCAGGACCACATCATCTGCAAAGAGCAGCGATGAGATCCCCAGCCCACCGAACTGCTACCCCTCCCCACCCCAGCCTCTCTGCATTGGATCCTGTAAAATCCAGGATTGAATTTAAAATCCTTCTCCTGACCTACAAAGCACTAAATGGTCAAGAACCATCATATCTAGAAGAGCTCATAGTACCTTATTGTCCCACTAGAGCACTGCGCTCCCAGAATGCAGAGTTACTTGTGGTACCTAGAGTCTCTCACAGTAGAATGGGAGCCAGAGCCTTCAGCTACCAGGCTCCACTCCTGTGGAACCAGCTCCCAGTCTGGGTCCGGGGGGCAGACACCGTCACTGCATTTAAGAATAAACTGAAAACCATCCTCTTTGATAAAGCATATAGTTAGGGAGGAGGAGTTGCAGTGTCCGCCTAACCTGGCCCACCTGCTTCTCTTCATAGTCGTCAGATTAATAATATAACAAAAGTAGAGGGAGGCAGGCCAGTACAGCCCGATCCGGCAGGGGTGACTTCTAAGCCCGAACAGGCTCCTCTCCTTAAACTGCCTGTCTCTCTTAGTTATGCTCTTAGTTATGCTGTTATATTTTTAGGCTGCCTGGGGACTTCCTTCCATCCTTTGACTGCTCTCTCCTCTCCTCTCTTTCCTTTGACTGCTCTCTCCTCTCACCTTCCAATTGTGTGCATCTCGTCCCACGGGATGCTTGTAGTAACAAGCATCCCCGGAGTCCTTGTGTTTTGATTTTTTCTCACCCAGCATATTTCCTTGGAGTACGTTGGCACCAAGATCTTGGTTGCAGCTGTCGCCATGGTCCTGCTGCACTCCCTACCAAGCTCTGCGGTGCCCTGCAGTGTCATGCCTCGCCTGCTGAACCCTGCAGCTTCCTGCTACGTCCATCCATGCTCTGCTATGCCGCACTACATCCTGTAACACCCTGCAGCGCCCTGATATGACATGAACTACTATGACTATCATTTGAAGTCACTATTCCATTATCTTTAAAGTGACTATTACTGCCACTTTTCATCACATCCCCAACCGGCACCGACAGACACCGCCTACCAAGAGCCTGGGTCTGTCCGAGGTTTCTTCCTAAAAGGGAGTTTTTCCTCGCCACTGTCGCACTGCTTGCTCTTCGGGAATTATTAGAATTGTTGGGGCTTTGTAAATTATAGAGTGTGGTCTAGACCTACTCTATCTGTAAAGTGTCTCGAGATAACTCTTGTTATGATTTGATACTATAAATAAAATTGAATTGAAAATTCCTGCTTTACACTCAAATTGCAGTTCTAAAACACACATTTTTCAAAACACTACACACAATTCTGTGCATTTGGCACAATTTTCATGAAGAATATCTATTGTTTTCACAAGGAACACACTGCCATTCAAATATGCACACTGACTCATCACATGGGCATACACCTGTCACACAGTTGTATGCAGTGTATGACCGAAATCCACAAACGCGTATACCCCTTCTCCAAGCTATGTGGAGATATAGCAGTTTGATGCTTTTCATGGCTGGATTAGCTATGCTAGGCGATATTTCCCCGCTGCTTGGCCAGGGAAAACATTGCTTGTGATGTGGATGAGGTGCTGTGGCCAGACCGAAACAGAAGAGAGGATGCAGCATAGTTTTTTTTCTATTTTTTTTTACTGTAACTGTATACAGTAAATTCTTCTGTTTTGTATGTAGACCACTGTATGTGCAACTTTGTGTTGGCTGGGATGTACATTGTGTACATTGTTTTTGTGGGAGAAATAAAAATTATTTTTCACCGTGTATTTGTGCGTTCTGAGTATAAAAACAATATTCTCAAATATTTTACAACACTTATGTATGTAGTGTCTGTAGTAAGTGTAACACTGAACCAAAAAAAGGCCTAAGTTATTATGATGAATGGAGAAGTGTTTTCCATTCATCATAGTGTTTTACATTGAGTACATTGTTCAACTGATTCTTATAAATGTCTGTTCATATGATGGTTTGTGTGTGTCATTTAAAAACAAAATACCATTTTGAGAAGAAATAACATTGTTTTGAGTGTAAAGTTTAATTTTGCAGTAGAATTGAGGGATTTTGCCCATTGTGTATGTGTTTTTGGATTTGTGTGTAGAGTTCTGAGAGTATGAGCATGCAAAAATGTAATAACCAATTGGTCACCAAGCATCATGTTGAAAATGATAGGAGTGTGATAAAATCCATATATGCTGCATTCTATAATAAACTGATATATTTATATTTATTCAACGATAATCACAAAAACACAGATGAGTTTAATCTGAATTTAATACCTCCAATACATTGTTTTGCAATGACAACTAGGCAGTTAAAAAAATACATTACACTTAACTTAAACATTAAAGCATTAAAGCATACCTATGGCATACAATAATAACTTTCCTAAAATGTACATCTTTACAAAGTGTTTACAAATAAAATGTAAAAAAAGACAGAAAAGTGCAAAAAAAAGCCAACGAAGACAAACAATCCCCACCAGTGAAACCTAGGACAAAATGTACAATGAAAAAACACATACTTCATATTCCTAACTTGTTTTTTAAGCTGTTTCCTGATATGAACATTAGGTCATGATATTGTGCTTTTAAACTTTTCACGTGTTGTTTTGATTTGGAACTTGTGTTTAAGCAGTGTGTGAGAGAAAACCTACTACTGAAAATATTCACAGTATTTAATTCAAATTTTGTCTGTGTCCCTTAATCTGAATAAAACCATCTTTTAATAAATACTTTATTTTACAATTTGTCTGTGGCTAATGGCGATAAGGATAACAGGGAGGTTTTCAAATAAATAGGACAACTTTAGTGATTTTTTTAAAGACAGTGTATGGTAAATACCAGATTTGCTTCTAGGGGAGAGAAAACAATTGTGTTGTATGAATCTTATTAAAGTGATTAACAACTTTGTTGTGACTTTCTTTCCGTGACTGTGGATGCAATCAGTAGTTGACAGTTGGAAGTGTCCCATAACGTAAACAAAGTAAACAGACTATCATTTGAAATAAAATAAAAAAATACACCAAATACAGTACTGTAGTCTTTTAACTATCTCTCCTTAATGCTCTCCTTCGTGGTCCCTCTTAAAAACAAAGGTTAAAATTAGTAGGATAAAAAAAAAAAAAATCATCCACTTGTTGAGATGCACATTACACTTTACATGATGGATGCCCATAGACCATAACATGTAAAAAAAAACTGATTTACTCACAGATTCAAAATAAATATGAAGCCCTCCGATTTCTTACAGATTATCTAAAATATCAGCATCTTCTCTTAATTTTAAAGCGTGATACCTTTTGTTTGATGACAAAGGTGGCAGGTAGAGTGAAATACAATAACTTCAAAAGAGACTTACAGGTCTAAGTCTAGTTATACTTAAACTATTGGATCTTAGCAGACATGTTTTCTTTACAGCTGCAACCTTTTTGTTACAATTATTGCTAAAAAAAAAACAATCTGTTTGTGTTCAAATTTGTGTAGCAAATCTGAAGATCACAAATTTGAACAGCAAATTTGAAAAAGCTGCTTGTTCAAAGCCGTTTGAGAGTGTAAGCACAATTAAAAACACTAGCCATCACTGTAGTTAACCTCTCCTACACAGGTTAAGATTAATTAGTGCTAAAATGCAGTTAAAATAACCTTAACAGCAAATTTAAAAAAAAGAACTTGGAGAGTCAAGATCCGCCTAAGATCATCAGAATTTTGATGCTTGTACCTCAGTACTGTACAGACAAGATTTTATTTCTTACAATTGGTAATCCTGAACTACAGTAACTGTACAACAGTTTAGTCCTCCAGCAGAACCAATTCATATGACTCCAATTATCTCTACAAGGCTTACAAGTAAAGCAATAAAAGAGTTTGAATTCCTTTGAATATTAAAACCCATTCAGCGACTGAGAACATTGTTGCTTTGACTACTTGCTGACTTTTTACAACCAGATCTATTTGAAACGTACACAAGAAGACAGTTTGAATCTGGAAGTGCTAAAGCCGCTCACATGCAGGCTTTGCTATTAATATTAACCTATCATTGATTTTACACTGAAGCACTGTAAGAGAGAGTTTCACATAAGTTGTTACAAATACGGTCCTGATCTATGTTGAGAGATGTGTTATGTTTGTGGACTATGATGTTGAATGATGGAGGGCATTCAAGGCAAAGCAGCAGTGTCCCTTTTGTTGCTATAAGCTGTATGTTTACATATATTTGGCTTTTATTTGTCATATCGACTCAGGCGAAGCTACTGGAGCTCAGACACTGAAACTTCTCCCTCAGAGACTGGACGATTTTGGGTTGGCTCTGCTGCGGCTCGCTCCACAGGTACTTCTCCAGATGCTCGCATTCCAGAGACCTCAGCGGGTTGCAGGAGTGTGCCGGTGTGCATGGCAGACTCTGGGAGTGGACAAGACCCAGATTCTGATTGGAAAGGACTGCCGTGCTGCCGTTCCGCCGTGCCAACCTGTCTTGCTCCTGTTCACTCTCGTCCTCCGAGCGGATCTCTACATAGTCATCATCATCTTCCCCATCGTCCTTAAAATTAGCCAGGTAGTTCTGGGTGGCGTTGAGTATGCTCAGTGCAGAAGCCCGGTTCAGGACCACCACCTGTTGACCGTCGTGTAAAGTGAGGTCTGAGTGTCCCTGGGTAGAGCGCTCTGGGAGGCTACTCTGCCGACCAGCGCGACCCAGACTGGGGCCGTGGAGTCTGTCAGTGGGTCTGTTACATTTGAGTCCAGACTGATTCTTCTGCTGCTGCTGCTGCTGCTGCTGCTGCTGCAGGCTGCCCAGAGAGCTGAGTGACTGACAGTGACTGGATGGGGAAGACTTTGAGGAGGAGGGCGAAGATGGAGCATTAAAGGAAGGATGTCTGTTAATGGAACTGTACACATGCTCCTCTTTTTCGCTTGGTGCTGACATGCACGAGCTCCATCTCTGGGATGGTGGGGTGGTTGGAGAGGGAGGGGAGGTCTTGAGAGAAGGGATGGAGCAGGCGGAAGTAAGTCTGCACTGCGGGGTAGAAGAAGCCCGGGCATCGCCCAACTCGCTGGATGCGGAGACGAAGCTGGCCAGCTCTCCGTTGCTGTAAGTGGAGTGGAGCCAGTCCTCCTCCAGGGAGGTCTCAGGCATGGACGGAGAAGACGGCAGCCCTGGATGGGCGTGATGTGGGCCAGCAGGACCGGGAGGATCCTTAAACATTACCTGGTCATAGAGCTGGGAGTACTCTGCTATCCTTGCACCTGAAGAGAGAGCACAGAGCATGTAAAGAAGGTGTGAGTAGGTTATGTTTGTATTTTTATAATATAAAATTTGCACAAGCCTAAAATCAACAAATGATGGTGTATGATTGTCTAATTGTAAGATGTGATGTAAAGCTTTATATGACCTTACAAAAGGAAAGGAGGAAATATAGAACACTTTAATCAGATTGGTACTGAGTATTGGCAGATGCCCAGAGTTTCGGTATGGGGAAAGAGGGTCAGGTTTTAGGGTTAGCCAGATTAGTGCATTCTTAGTCGCAACAATCGACAATACTATAGGTAGAAACGATTGTTCCAAGAGCTAAATGTTTTTTGGTTACCTATGGCAGTGCCCCCTTGTTTCTTTTCTTCCAAGATGGCTGCCAGGTCTTTCTGCTTCTTCTCAGCTCTGGTCCGAGTACAAGCGTCTCCAGGGTCCATGCTCCTCATGCGCAACAGCTGGTTGGCTTTCTTGATCTTCTGGCTGTACTGCCGTGCCATCAGGAACACCCGGTTCTTTGATTTTTCCAGTTCAAAGTCCACAGACTCACCCAGCAGGAGAGATGAGGAGGCCAGGGGGGAGTCCAGACCTGCCAACTCCCCTGGAAACAAGCTATGAAGGTCCTTGAGGGGAATATCCTTTTGAGGGGTGCTTCGTTGAGGAAGCTCCACCAGGTCGTCATCCTCTAGGCGGAAGCTGCCGCTGCTGAGGCGAGCCAGTCTGTTACGGATGCTCTTTACTGTGCCTGGGAGGGGCTCTGGGGTGACAGGAAGGGGGCGTGACGTAGGAGCAGGGCTGTGGTTTTCTTCTGCATTGGTGCCTTCACTTTGAAGATCAGGGAGGTTGATGACTGGGATGGTGAATGACGGTGTGGAGGTGACAGTTGGGGGTTTAGACTGATGCGCTGGGGTGCTCTTGGTTGGAGGGCTGGCAGCTTGAGGACTAATTACAACAGAGCTCTTTGTAGGGCTGTTTTTGACTGAGGATGCCCTCTTAGGCGACTCACTGGCACCTACAGGGAAGGCAGCAGGGAGTCGATCAGCTTTCTTCTCATTGATTTTGATGTAGTTTTCCAGATCGTTCCAGATCTCATCGACTTGTTCTGACATCTTATCCCCTTTCTGTGAGCGCTGCGAGAAAGTCTCAGAGGCAGACGATGAGGAATAATCTGGCTCAAAGGAACATGGGACAGGATGAGAGGTGTCTGGTCCCTCATCCTCTCCAAAGTGGAGGCTCTCCTCGGACACAAAGACCCCAAGGCTTTCAGTAAGGTCTTGTTCAGAGGCCGGCAGACTGTCCTTCTTTTGTTGTAGTTGTTTGCATTCATTCCTTCCTTTAAGTTCTGTTGGTGGGGGCTCCCTGAAACAGATGGTGTCATAGATGCTCTCCTCCACTATCTTGAGCTCACATGTCCCAGATGGCCTCTCCTCCTGTGTAGAGGGCCAATTGCTATCCAAGGAACTGTCTGGTTCAATCATAGGCTCTGTGACCACAGCAGCCTCTGGAGCATTTAGTACCCTTGCTGCCTGGCCCTGGGAACCCTGTGCATCTGTAGAATTTTCTACCTGTGACTTCTCTGGGTCTCTTCTGACCAGGCCCATGCTCTTAAGGTCCTCATAGCTGATGTTGTCATACACATTTTCAATATCATCTACTGTCAGCTGCTCGGCTGAGGATGATCCAGATAGTTCATTGCTGGAAGACTCAGTGTGGATCACTTCCAAGTTGCTGTGACTGGCCGGGTCATCATCAGGACTCTGTCGAGCCTCTGTAGCCTTCTCCCCTGCGCTGCTCGCCCTCCGCAGGACTCTACTCCCATCGGGTGGAGGGTCAATCTGCACAGTGGGCACCTGTTCAACGTGCCAGCTGCAGGGTCGAGCTGTCTTGGGCGACGAGGTGGCCTCTGACCTCTCCAAGGGTACCTCTGGTTCTGGTGCGCTCTGCTCTGTTGGGACAAACATCTGGTAGATGTCCTCGTCCTCGTCATCAGGCTGCATGGTTCGCTGGCGGGTGGGGAACATGGCCCTGCGAGCACGGTGGTCTGCCCAGATGTTCCTCACAGAATGGTCACTTTCTGTGACTATTACAGAGGGGATGGGGGTGTCTGGAGGCTCTTCTGTTACTCTAGGTGTCCTGAGAAGCGGTGGGTGGCGACTTCCTTCCCTTACTAGGGTTTCTCTGGCTCTCTGCGGAAAAGGAAAGCAGAAGTTGTTGTTTTACACGTAGTTGGTGCAGTCTAAAAACATCAAGTAGATTCAATTACCAAGGTGTATTTGTGATTAATACCTGTAGGTCAGAAGTGCTCATGTTGAAGGACTTCCATTGTTCTATACTGTCGACAGATGCCTGAGGGTTCAGCCTCTTTCTACTGCCTTTGCCAGGGACTCGCAGCCGCTTTCCGCCTCCCTGAATGCAGAGTTTTCAGCATTAACAACGTGTTTGAAGGACTAGAGATGGAAGTGGAATCATACAAGTGTATATGTAATGAACATCACTCGTTGGGCAGCTTTAAACTCACCAGGCCACTGTCATCTTCATCATCAGCATCTTGCTGATGTGGCTCTTCTTCTCGATCACTGTGGTCATAGTGATCGCCGGGGTCCAGGGACTCCTGTGATTGGTTGATGAGGCTGCGGCTGCGACCGATGGTGCCCAAAGCCAGCTGGGACATTGGCGAGAGCAGGGTGGCACCCAGACTTATTCGCTGGAGAGAAGAACATTTTTTCAATGTTTCAATTTTTTGGGATTAACCAACCTCAGTGGGAGTGTGTGTACTTCTCAACCGAAAACGGTTTATCATCTCTGGCTATCACTTACCTTTTCACCGTCTGTGTTGGCAGCATTCTGCTTGGCATTCTTCAACAATTTGGATAGAGGTTCTGGAAAGTCAAACATTATAAGTCAAAAATTATTGAGTAATTCTTAAAGTTTAGCCTTGCAATGTGTGTAATTGTTAAATACAGTACATTTCTTTAATTTCGTACCTTTCCTGCGTCCTCTACGAGGGGTTGGACCCTCCTTGGTCTGAGAGGAATCCTTCTTGTCTCCATCAGGGCTGTAATGAAACCCGGGATGATCTGGAGAAGTGACAGAAAAGATGTGAAAAACATGATGCTTAAATGCAATAAATATGGCTAAAGCTGTGGCAGAAGAACATAAAATTAAAAAAATATTGTAAAACATGGCTTTGTTAAATTATAAATATATAAATTGGCACTTACGCATTGCATCCATCTCCAAAATTGCTTGCTTAGCCTAGAATTCAAATAAAAAAATGAGGGTGAGTTCAAGGTTGGATAATGGATGAACATAAACTTTGACACTAGGTGGAGCCACATTACAAACAAGTGTGCTCAAGTTTGACACTTAACAAGTAGCGCCTTTATGTAATCACAGTGAACTTTCTCCATGACCTTCACCCCTGCAGAGGAATTGTCAGTTTCCACTTGCACATGGCCAAATGCAGTGAAGAGACAGAAAAGTGATTGTGGTTGAATGAAAATAAATGAGAGGAAGATCATCAGCGCACATAAAAGGGAAGTGAGGAGAAAAAGCAGGGGGAAAGAAAGATAGAGATGAAGGAGTCTGTGTTTACGCCATCAGTGAACAGAGAGGGAGCTGTAAGGAGACAAGCTGCTCTTACCTTGGCAGGGATTTTGGCCGGATGGTTTTCAAGTATGAGTCTCTTGAGGTGTAAGATCCACATGCGCTTGTCAGGCTGTGATTTGGCCTGAGGGCAGAGTGCAAAACATCAGAGAGAAGATAATATCAGACATGCCCTTTAAAAGGCAGCTTAGAGGGTTGGGATAAACCCTTAAACATTTGCAACATGGCTTTCTTACGTCATACAGATTATCTTTCATTTTTTAGTGCTTGTCCAAAACACAGTGGTTGGGTAACAACAATGGCTGCCATTAGCTTCTAAACACTCAACATGTCTGAGCAACTCAGTGAGGTGAGCTTTGACACCTGCACAATAACCTTAACACTTTCTGATTGAACTCTTGCTCAATGCTTGCTGGTAGCTGCACAGTTCAAACAAAAACATGTAATTACGTTCACACTTTTGACTTGAGTGATGATGTGCGCTCTCTTCTGCAATGTTGCTATACCTGGACAGTGTGCTGAAGTTTGGGATTCTTGTAGTGAAAAACACTAAAACTCAGTGGTTCTTTAGGAATAACTTCCACCAGCATCAGGTTACAGCACTGCAGAAAAGACAGGTATGGAAGGAAGACGTGTTAAAAATATAGTTACTGAGCAGAAACGTTTGTATATTTTTGTGTCTCTTTGGGAAATGTCATGCTTCTAGTAGCATAACTGACCAGTATGTGAGCCTTATATGTGAAGGTTTCTTCTCGTTTCTTGGTAATTAGCAGAAGCTTGTCAAACAGGAAGAGAGTTCTTTCGTTTTTGGCCCGCTGCAGACGAAACGTTCCTTCGAGAACCAACTCTCCGTAGCCGATCAGATCAGGGCCCTTCCAGTTGGTCAGCAGGCTCTGGATTTCCTGCACAAAGCATAGAAATACAGAGCTGACCTGCTACCACTCAAAAAATAAAGCTGAGCTGATGTGGTTTAGCAAAACTAAAATGATGGATGGAAAAAATAAATGCAGAAAATAGTGAGCTGGGGTGTTTAAGTGCATGATAAAAAAACAGAAATGCATACAGGTAAGCAAAAAAAAAAAAAAGATAATATAGAGAACAAAACAACAAAAACTGAACATTTCTATCAAGGCAATCCTTTCTCCAGAATAGTGAACACTTCCACACACATTCCTGCATTCTGCATTCATCTGACCCTTCTGGCTCCCGGCTGATAAAAGAAACAAGCTTCCCTTTTATGTGCCCTCCTTATGCAAGGCCATCATTAGCCCAGTGGAAAACACAGCGACTTGCGTAAGACGTGGGGAGGATCAGAGCCTTGGCTGATTCAAAGCTAGACTTCACATAACTGTTCTGCAGAACAATAAAAGAATTGGCTTCTTGAAAAGGCTCGAAGCTACCACGTCCCATTTTAGTTATAGGAATAATGAGAGACGTGAAAAGTGTGCAGGATAAGTCATTGAGGAGACCATAAGCTCAACATTTATTTTTATATAACATGGATTCAGGAGAGGTTCTAAGCAAGTGGGACCTGTTTGTAGACTGACAGTCCCAAAATTGAAATCTTTTGCATCAAGAATCTTTCTCAATTTGTGCTTTTGTGCTTGTCGTACCTGCAACCTAACGGCGTGCTCGTGTTTCCTCTTCATGTCGTTGATGTGCCAGGCCACTCTCTGCATGGTGTCTATGGCTTCCTGCACAACCTCGTAGGTCTCTGTGTCCTTCTCCATGTGGTTGGCTATCTCCTGCATGGACGACACACAAAACACTGGGAGTCAGCACATGCACATACTGTATATGCACATGCACAGGGGTGCACTCATACAGGCCTCTGTGTGTGTTCCTGCACATAAACACACACGTATACATGCACTCTAATACAGGGCATACAAACACAGGAACATACATACTGAGCACCATATGTCTAAACATTTGGTTTCTCCTATGGAGATTATCACTGGGAGATGAGTCAGTGATGCTGTTATTCAACCGTACACATCCATTTGTATTGGTATAGCAAAAGAACATTAGTGTGTCCTATACACTTACAAAGATGTGCCTGTACTTGCATTTCTGTGGGTAAAGATTAATTGTTTGCGTGTAAGTGTGTTTTTGAGCGAGACAGATACAGACGTACGTGCAGCAGTAGGTGGTACTTGAGGATCCTCTGCACTGGCTTGAGCAGGTAGGAGCCCAGGGGCAAGGAGTGCCTCAGAGATTCCTGGCGCTCGCGTATAAACTTGGCCAACGCCTTGTTCCTCATGCACTCTGTTAGCACAGCCACCGACCTGTGGAGACAAAACACAGCGAATAAGATATCAGGGATGAGTAGTAAACCGTAATTTGACAGTGATGATGAGTTGTAATGTATGTCCTGACAGATAATACTGAAGAAAAGGAAAAAACCGAAAGAGATTTCAGCACGGTGTGTGAAGATTGAAGATCTCCGTCCGTATATCTGGCTTTTGCTGAAATTAATATCACATTTTGTTTGTGTTTATGATACAAATATGACAAATGAATGCAAAATAATACATTATCACAGTCCATGTCTATACAGCCTATATTTCAAAGGTAAAATCACATGAGGACTTTAAATTAAAAGATAGGTTCACATTTTTTCACGTCTGCCTTAAAACAATACTCACATTTACTCACAGATATTACATCAGACACACACGCAAAAAAGTTTGCATGCAATTTAGTTTTTATGCCACTGAAGGTCAATACAATAAATGGGGATAGTAAAATATTGTTCAGTCCTATTTTAGCCTCAGATCACAATCTCAAATGACATTTTATTTTTTTATTTTTTTCCCAGACAGCATGAATTGACCTGCATTTACTGGTTACTGAAGCTAGTTTGCTGTGTAACCTACTGGGGAAGAAAGAGCCTTTTTAACAAACGAAAGAAGGCTGTGTGTGTGTGTGTGTGTGTGTGTGTGTGTGTGTGCGGCGTGCGTGCGTGCGTTCGCGACGGTGCGTCGTGCGTGCGTGCGTGCGTGCGTGCACATGTATGTCTGCATGTCTAAATTCCAGTGAAGCTCCACACAGGCCTCATTCATTGTACGAAAGAACCGACCTTAGAGCGCACCATGACCATGATACATCTGCAGTGTGTGTGTGTGTGTGTGTGTGTGTGTTTTGTGTTGTGTCTCCGTGTGTGTGTGTGTGTGTGTGTGTGTGTGTGTGTGTGTGTGTGTGTGTGTGTGTGTTGTGTGTGTGTGTGTGTGTGTGTGACCTTGGTTGGGGTCACCAGCTGTGGTGTGGATGTGGGAGAAGGTCTATCTCAAACAGCTGACAATAGCCCCTTCACACACACACTGTCACACACACTGTCACACACACACAAATCAGCATTCAATTAGTCATCATTAGCTTGTAAATAGTTTCTTCCCCATGTGCCTTTCTTATCATGCAACGTGAAAGAAAAATGGTAGCCAGAGGAGCAGGTGTGTCGGTAGGTGCAGTGTAACTTGGCATGAAGAATAGCCTCACGTTTCACACACAATATACACACTGACACAAAAATCTCCACATTATTCCTCCCATAGGACCCCACTCACACAAAGCTTACTAAAACATTAACAGCGTTAGATATGATAAGGTGACAAGTCTGTCAGTATGAGCTGTACCTCTGTCAATAGGCAGCTAATAAAAGAATGGAAGAAAAAAAAGGAGGGAGGGAGGTAGAGAGACCCTGAGGCATAACTGAAGGTAGACACTTTGACTCCTGCTGAGGTGACTTCTATGGAGCGTGTCAGTTTGTCAGGAAGGGGAAAAGGGTAATGCATTGATCGACATTCACAATGGAGCTACATGAGACGCTGGGAAGACCGTGTGCAGAGGTGAGATCAAGATAGGATGACAAGAAGATGAGTTTTGTACAGAAGGTGGTTGACAAGCAGACACAAACACACACACTTTGGATGCTGTCTTACCGTGGGTAGTTGGTGCAGTACTGAGTATAAATGTGGAATTCTTCACTCTGTAAAAAACACCAAGGACAAATTAATTGATGCATTTAAGTGACAGGACAAAAGACTAACTCAAGAGTCAAGAGAAGATGATGTCATGTAATGTTAAGCTCACAGTCACAATGCTAGCAGGTACAATGTTTATCATGTTCACCATCATAAGTAAGCATTTCTGACAGCATTTTGATGAGATTTTTGGCTCAACATAATTAAAGCATAACACTAATCAAAGGCCTATGAAGCATGTTTGCAATTTTTTGGTCTTGCACTTCAAGTCGAACAACCTGCCTCAGATCTGTAAAGTCAGTATCCTTTTATAAATTGTTAGGAAAAAAAGTATTTTTATCATAAGATAATTTTTTTTTTTTAAACTACTTTATTTGGGTCATTTGTTTGCATGTGTGTATTTATGAGTGTGTGCAAGTCGTATATGTAGTACATGAATGTATGAATTGATCAAATGTGTTTATGGTTTATATTGTCATGTATGTGTATTTTTTTTCTTTAAAAAGAACTTTCTAACTTTGGTTTTGATA
Source organism: Perca fluviatilis (assembly GCF_010015445.1). NCBI lineage: Eukaryota > Metazoa > Chordata > Actinopteri > Perciformes > Percidae > Perca > Perca fluviatilis. The sequence continues at coordinate 21,859,570 of NC_053129.1, forward strand.
AGTGCTATATGAATACATTATAATTATTATCGCTGACCATGCAACAGGTTTTTTCTTACCATTCTAGACTGCCATTGGTTTCCATTAATTTCTTACCCTATGGTAAGAAATTCTATCAGCAGACTCACGACTGATTACATCCCAGTGAACATCAAGTCTACATTTAGTTTTTGTCAGTGTTACACTATTGTTCCCCTGTAAAACAGTTTAATTAATTGGAAAAGTCTTCTCTGTTTCCTCATTTATGCAGACTTGCTGTTCACAAAGCTGTAATACACAACCAAAGCAAGAGTCTGCTAATAAATCATATGAAAATGATTTGAACACAATGGACGCCTGGAACAAGAACATTTGATTTAAATATCTGAAACACAGCAGCACTGTTTGCAAAATGATTGATGATTGATGATGAATGAGTTGTAATCTAAAGTGCCTTTTAATAAATGGACTCAAACATAGAAAACCACTGGTACTGAACGATGCTTTAAAGGTTAAGATTTATCGTTCTTTCTGCCTCACTGGTTCTATTGTATCTGCAATGGACCGGTGCAGTTTTCATGACTGGCCCGGTTATATCATGTTTACAGCTCTACACGCTCGAAGCTCACAGACAAGGCATCCTCTCTCCTCCATAAATTGCTACTAATTGAAAGTCAACCGTGTAGCTTATGATTAGCCTGCGTCCTGGCCTTTTAGTCTCCGTTTATCCCAATGCCCCTGAGTGCTCAGATTATATATCCCCTCATACTTCATCGCCACCCCTTTAATTGAGGCTATTCCCACCTTGCATGCCTCTCTGAACATCAAAGACATCAGAGATAGCATTGCTTATCAGAACTTGAATGAACCTCTTTCTCTCTGCTGCCAGAAATCTTCTCGTTCACCCTTTCTACTGATCTCCATTTAATTTTCCATGTCATCTATTTATCGATCTTCAATGGATATTTCCCTCTCTTTCATAATCTTACATTCCTCCTCCTTTCTGTTCATCTCTGCCTCTCATCGTGCTCTCCTGGAGGCCTGCAAATGAACCTCTTTCTGTTTCATAACGGGAGAGTCTAATTGAACTCTATTTGTGTCCATAAACACTTGGGGGGGTCACAGGATGTTCACGGCCATCAGGAAGCAACATAAACACACAGGGCAGATGACAGAAGTCTGTCCTGGATCAACACACACACACACACACACACACACATGCATGCAGACAAGACTCTCAGAATTTGTTAGCCTGAGGTGCTCCGTGGGAACCGTCCTAAATTGAAGAGCAGAGCTCTCCTCCTCGTCTCCAGGCCTAAACACAACCAGATGTGCCACCATCGATTCTGAAGACACGCACCAACACACACTCTTAATACACACTCTTAATGCGCCTCTTGACCGTGGACTCAAGACCACAAGATACATAAATGCTTCTATGGAGTACAAATTTGTGCAGAGCATGCACGCCTGCACACATGGACTTTGTTATTAAAGTTGACATGTCTGCACACACTCTTTGAAGCCAACCAGGAAACCAGCAGACCCTGAAAAATAGCTCAGATTATATTTCCATTTTAGAAATATATACAAGCTATGCTCAATCATATAATCATTATATCCAAATGCTGCATGTGAGAGTTTTGGCATCTATACATGATGAAAATGATCCCTTTTTAGAGTATCACGATACAAATTATATAGAAAGATTTGTACTTTCTTCAGCGGTGGCTGATAATCACTACTCCGTGAAATAAAAAAAAAGGTTGATTTGTATCAGCACCCACTGATCGTTTTTAATGAGCAAGTCATGAATCAGCAGTTTTTTTATTGATTTGTCGAGATTGGACTGGTCACAGTGAGTCATCAGCTCAGCGCTAAACACAACAGAATTACTAGTGACAAGAAAAAAGAAGCTTAAGATCTTGTTTTTGTGCTCTCTGTGCTTCAGTCAGCATGTAGCAACCCATAAAATGTGTTAAAGGCTTACTCATCACATAGCACAGTTAGGATTTAGTCGAAGGGAGAGGAACATGAGGATAGATAGCCAATTATCTGAGAGAGAGGCGGAGATTTACATCTAGATCTGTCTCTTCTTCAAACAGTGCTGGGTTGTGATTCTTGGCTGCTAAGACTAGAAAAGCATTAGATGTGTGAGTGTGTGTGTGTGTGTGTGTGTGCGCGCATTTCACAGCTGATAGTGAAAGAAATGTTTTTTTGGTTTTTCTGGGTCTTAGCAACTATGACTAACATTCAGTAATACAAAAGAACTCTGGTTACTATTCTGATTACAATCCTTTTACCAGAAGTCAGCCTGTGAAATGATGAAGAAAAGACACACACACACACACACACACACACACACACACACACACACACACACACACACACACAACACACACACACACACACACACACACACAACCTCAATGTAAAGGGGGCGTAATGGTCAGTGGTGACTAAATATTTCCAGGCGTTGGTCTTGGTCTACTTTTTGTGTAACTCTATTAAACCTACTCACTGACAAATCTATAGAAGCCTAAAGACAGCTCTCACCATCAACAACTACTGTTTGTTCATCTCAACTATTTCTTATATGAATTGGAAATGAATATATAAGGAAATCGAATACATTATTTTGGAAATTTATTTCCATTAGCAGCTAATTTATTTCCATTAGCAGCTGCTCTTGAGCTTTAGTTCGTATCAGACGATCTTCCTCAGCAGATGAAGTTGAAGTACAATTGTAGATGTCTAGATAGCCCTTTTTTCTTAGCGTTTAAAAGAATGTCTTGTGCTATGTCCAAGGTCAGAAATGCACTTTAAATCCCAGCTTTTAAGCCAACATGGATGAGAAGCCTTTAAAGTGCTCAGACATCTAAAAACCCACGAGAAACTGGCAAAACGTCATCTGCACAGGCTCCAGAAAGCTTCAAAGCTACTAGAGCTTGTGGTGAGATTATTTTGCAAACTATTTCCAAGGTCAAGAATGAATTTATAATCTCAATGGAAATATGTTTTTGTAAGGTAAAGTAAGGTTGTGTAATAGTGGTTTGGTCGAATATGTATGGGCTATAATACATGTCAGTTTTTGGTTAAATTTGACAAAATCGAATTCACTATTTTTGGGTTAAATCCTGGCCAGCATGTATTAAACCTGTGTACTGTAGCTAAACTGTATTTATGCATAACATTAACAGGTAGAAACACAACAGAGGTGTGTGTGTGTGTGTGTGTGTGTGTGTGTGTGTGTGTGTGTGTGTGTGTGTGTGTGTGTGTGTGTGTGTGTGTGTGTGTGTGTGTGTGTGTGTGTGTGTTGGATAGGACCTGGAGCAGCAAGTCAGAAGCTCTTACGGTAAAAAAAAAAAAATGATACTTTAAGAGTTTTAATGGACATCTACAGTATGAGTACCATACTCCTGAGACAGGGGTTAGCAGAGACTGGAGGCTCCAGGCAGGATGCGATTTGGACTTTAAGAGGTGGAGCCTTGCTTTCAGCCAATTTAACCCCTGGCTTTAAGGATGTTAAACTGTTTTTATAAATGCTGTACTAGCTACAGAATAGAAATCAACTGTAGGTTGTCCGTATTTCAGATTAGGGGATCATCTAAAATAAATTCATCATGCTGTAACATTAATCAGTCGGTAACAAGATGTCATCACGCTGTTTTGTTTATGGATCTCAGTTAATTATGAAGAGTGGTGCTGTGGGCTGCTATAAAACTGGTTTGTCTAAACAACAGCTGCTGTACTGATGCTGACTGAGACTCATTTTTTTGATATATATATATATATATATATATATATATATATATATATTATATATAGTCAGACAGACAGTTGCTCTGTGGTATTGAGTGTAATTGCAGTCGGGTAGGAAGGGAATGTAAAGCGTTTTAGAGGAAGTGCTGGAATGCAGCACATTATCATGGGACATAATCATGCAATCTTTTCTTTTTTAGGGCATGGATGGGTCGAGGAGCAGGAGTGAAATAAAAGCTGACACACACAGACAGAGGGACCAGTGATACTTTGACCAGAGTTGCTGAGTCTACGTTTTCTTCTTGAAGCACTGTTATTATCACCCTCCAGTAAAAAAGGTGATTATGTATTTGGACGGTCTTTAAAATTCCTCGGGAGTTGTCCTTCCTCCATGCCCTCCTGTTGCACTTAAAACTCACATTCCAACCACCAAAATAATGCTACTGGCCTCAATAAACCTAAATGACTTCATGCAGCGTCCTCACCTGAATTTTGTCAACTTATTTCTTGTAAAGGGCATTGCCTGTTTCTCATTTTCTGTCCTGTGTGTGGGTGTGCGTGCATGCGTGCATGCATGTGTGTGTCTGAACCAGCTGTTTGGAAACGTTTTAACGAGCAATGGAGGAGCGCGTATAAGGTGGAGAATAAAACTGACCAGAGGAGGTGACTATCTTTACCTTGGATACAAAGCACTCTGCGATGGCCACAGGGTCAGCGTTGCACTTCTCAAGATGATGTAGAAGATCCCTGAAACAAACACAGAGTTCAAAGAAATCAGTATTTGATATGAAAATGTGCACCCATAATTTCCTACGTTTTTATCACACAAGGATATAAACTACTCTCCCACGATTCATTGTTCCAAACAGTGTTTCTGGAGCAAGAGTCACCCTGGGTACAGAAACTAGGTCTTAGGGCACCTGGCTCCGAACAAAATGACAAAACTTTCATGAATTGAAAACAGGCAGCTCCCGTTTGTAGCTGTGTTATGTGTGTGTAAGTGCACACACTGATGGAGTTATTGTGTCATGGCTGAAGCATGAGGTCATTGTGACCGCTTCAAACTGCTTTTACGCTTCCTTTTACTAGCCAGCTTGTCTGCGCGTGACAGCTGAGAAATGAATAGGTGAAAGAGTGCATTTTTGTGTCTCCAGACCACCATGGCTGATGCTAAACTAGCCATCTCGTCTGAATACACAACACACACACAGAAACACACTGTTAAGAACGGTGCCAGAGGAGACAAATATGCAGACAGGGACTTATTTAAAAACACACACACACAGACGCACAGACGTGCGCGCACACACAGACACGCGCGCACACACACACACACACACACACCAACAACAACAACAACAACGCCCTATCCAGAAATTAACAGATGGCTCAGCCCAGTTTCACTATTTGCAGGACATTGTTTGTTGAGCCTGAGAGAGAGACTAAAGTCTGTCTGTATATTTATATGCAACCAGAGCTGTTTTGAGTCTCCAGTCTTTATTAGCACAGTCAAGATCAAGGTTTTTTACTAAACATGTCTGAGTTTTGAACATTTACTGACTGACTAGCTGAGATTAAGTCCTTTAAATGATGAGGCCTAACAATTAAATATTGAAGCTATGAGGCAATGTAAGTTCTGCCTGTTGATATCTTGTTTTTGTTTATTCAAAACTTGGATGTTTTTTCTTTTAAGTCTTAAATACATTCAAGTCTTTGAGTCAAATGTCGAATACATGTTGTATCGGAGTTATCGTAAGTGCCATATTCAAACTTGTAAATAATGTTCACATCAACTTCCAAGACGTAACTGTCAAAGCACGGTACTTTGACCCCTCACTCGACCAGCGCTGTAATCTGTAAAACTAATGTGAACGCTCGCAAGTCGTAAAAATGTGAATCTTTCCCATCTCTTCGATCCATCTGGTATGAATGCTGCATTAAGTCTGTCTGACACAAGCCCAAGTCTCAAGTCTCCATCTCTGTGAGTGTGTTGTACCTGTTAAAGTGGTAGATGTCCTGGATGTTGCCAAATAGAGAGCCTTTATCCTCAGAGCTCAAGGCCAGCCGAGACTGATTGCTGATACACTCCAAGTAGTCCTGCAGAGAGAAACAGGCAGAACCTATTCGTGTTAGAGCTTTATGGCTGACATTTTGATTGGCACCACCCTTGGCGCGCACACACACACACACACACACACACACACACACACACACACACACACACACACACACACACACACACACACACACACACACACACACACACACACACACACACACACACACACACACACACACACACACACACACAGTTTTGACAGACCACTCACACTGTGACTCCTACAGACTTCACCTCAGTAGCTTTCAAAGCCCATGAATCTCTTGTGCTACTTGACTCTGCACCACTTTGGCATGGTGTGACAAAGACTCTTCCATAATTACGCTCTGCGAGTGGTCTGTATGTTAATGTACAAATACCTACATTTAAGCTGCTTAAGTACCATTTAATAGCAATACAATTAAGACATACTTTATTGATCCTGCAAGGGGAAATTACACTTTCCTTTTATAAAGCATTAGTTGTGTGATTTTAGGTGTTTTTTTGTGATTTCTGTCTAGCAAGGGAATTATTTTCTAATGCTGGCCTAAAGAGAGGCTGAATTGTTAATATCATTCTTCTATGCGACTCTTGCCTGGGAGCTAGACAAATCTGCATGCTTGTGTTTTTATTTGTTCTGGCAGATAATTTGCATTTGTGATTTGGTCTGGCGATGTCAGGCTAATGTGTCTCAGTCCCAGCTACAAAATGTGGAAGATTTGTCATCAATTAATAAATTACACTAAAAGTTACAGTCTTGACGCTTCCATTTGTCAGAGCCTTTATAAATTAATACATTAATCAATTAAAACCTTATTTGTAGGGCACTTTAAAACAACCAGTGTATCAAAGTGCTGTACAATGAATAAATGAAAGACATAAAATATGAAACTCACACAACGCATAAAATACAATACAATTTATGCCGACTCTCTTTTGATAATGACTGCATTGTTGTTTAGTGTAAACAGCTTGATAAGGAAACAACAAAGTTTATCTGGTTTAGTGTAAATTAATTCCTGGGTCAGGTGGAAGCTAAGAGACAGCAGGTTTAACATGTTGGAAAACCGTTAAAAGTCTTTTCAAGAGGAATTTACTGTCTGGCTCTTATCATTAACTCCATCACTGCTGTCAGTGAGCAGTGCTGATTAAACATCAGCCTCAGGTCTCAGAAAGAAAGTGAGAGGTGGGAGAGAAAGACAGATGGACCAGTGGCCAGTAGGCACTGATTATAACTCTCATTTCCAAGTTTCTTCTTATGCACTGATAGTCTTTGTAAGAAGTTCACATCTCCTGCTGCAGGCTGGAAGTCATTTTTGTTGCACTTCATTCCTTCCAGGTGCAATTATTTTGTCATTATTGTGTCACATAAGTCCTTTGCACTCCATACCATGTCGTACCATACCCTGTTTACACGTACATGGTTATTTTGAAAAACTGAGAGACATTTCCCTTCGTTTGTGCCCTTTGTTTACACGCAAACGGAGAATTCGCCTCTGAAAACGATTCTTTCTAAAACCTCCGGCCAGAGTGGAGATTTAGGACAGTCTCCAGTCAATAAATCGGACAACACTGTTGCACAGGAAAGAACACTTGAAACACCAGTGCACACACGTCCACAAAAATGATCTCAACCACCAATGCAGCTGTATTTAAACTTGAAACCAGGAGCAGGTGTGGATATTGGGTTAAGGAGGAGGAAGCATCATGGTGGCAGCAGCACAGTAACAGTTTTCAAACCAGACCACAGTCTGCAACTGGGCAGGACAGACATTACAACACTGAAAAAACTACCAGGCTGCCCTGAACGCACACCCACACTGATCATTTCAGCACACACACACACAACACTTGTGTGTTTTAAGAGACCAAAGAGTAGAGAGAGACTCTCCCTGCTCACTCCCTTTAGACTGTTTGCCTAAATTTCCAGTCTGCCCTGGTGGTTTCGGTTCCTGGTAATGTTTTATGTATTTAGCCATCATTATCATTATTATTATTATAATAGCTGAGCCTGAGCCATTAAATTGTGTTTGGTTAGGCAAACGGAGGGATGCAAAGACAAAATGATCTCAGCTAAAGACTGGAGAGTTAACTCCAACTGTGGAGTGGATGTTTGGGGTTTAAAGGTTATACAAGAGCTTTAGGCCAAGATTTGAGTTACAGAATAAGACTAACTGGCATGTTGGTGGTTGTGTTGTGGGTCACTGCAAAGGGTCATGTTTAGATTTTGTTGACTATCGGCGTTGATGTGTAATGTGATGCTTTATTAGCCACGGGGTCACGGATCTGACCTGGCCTGACCCCTTTCACTCATCACCCTCAGCCAAAGCCTGACTGAGCTCAACAATGGGCAACACACACACACACACACACACACACACACACACACACACACACACACACACACACACACACACACACACACACACACACACACACACACACACACACACACACACACAACACACACACACACACACACACACACACACAAAAACACACGTTCACTACCTATTAAGCATCAGACATAACATGTACAAACTTGATATTTTACACACTCTTTTCCTACAAACCAAACATATCCCTCACTTGGCACCGCATAAGGAAGTCATTCCTCCAGAGAAAGACAACTGCAAACATCCATATCTCATTACTTTCAATGTTTCTGCAAGTGATGTTCCCAGTTTATTTCCAAATTCCTGGTCAACTTCAAATGGCAAATGCGTTCCAGGTCTCAGAGTGGGATAAGGGAAAAAGAGATGAAGAGGAGGAGGAGGGAAGAAAGATCAGAGCTTTGTCTTTGAGGTTGTTTGTGGATGACGGATTTGGCCTCATTACCCACAGTGTTAGAGCCGAGGAGGGGTGATCAAGCAGAACTAACAAACACCCAAACAATGTTCACACACACACAGAAGTGTACGGTGGCCCTGAGAGCTCAACACACTGCAACTCAAGGAAAGACATGCAAATAGATAGACAAAAAAAATAGAAAGAAATCTTCACCAACACACAAACGCTGCAAATTGCACTGAACACGACAGACAGTTACAAAACAACAGATGTTTCCATGGGTCACTGAACATGGCAGGCGTAATATTTTTAGTTCCCCTGGAAACTTCTGTTGTTTTCTAACTAATGTCCATTGTATTCTCTGCGACTTGCAGCATTTGTGTATTTGGTTGGGTTTCCTGTTTTGAAACCATTTTTGTTTTTGGTTGAGTCTTTCAATGTGTTTTCTGTATTTAGTTGTGTTTTCTGTTTTGGCAACATGTTTCTGTATTTGGTGAAGATATTTTCCTTAATTGTTTGTCTTCTGTCTAGTCGTATGTGTTTTCTTAAGTTGCAGTACGCTGAGCTATCAGGGCCCCAGTAAAAACACATTCATTCTTGCACCAACCGACAAACCGCGCGATACTTAACACATGTACTGCGTGTAATCTAAATCCACACATACAGTACAGTTCACACACAGGCAGGCAGAGTATGAGTGTGTGAGGACCATAACACCGCCGCTGACAGATGAATCACAGGTGAGCCCAGGGGAGTCTGGGTAAATATTTGTGTTAAGCCTGTCACACCCTCTTCCATTTTCAGGAAGCAGCATGGGTAAAGGGATTATTGAAACGGGGGTTGCAGGACCAGCTCATAAAGGATGAAGGACGGTGCTGATAATAGATGGGTCAATGCTGTCCAGCAGCTTGAGTCTTTTCCTCAGTATAGGTAAACTGTCATGTTAAAAGCTCTATTCAAACAAGATACAATCAGTGCAATCCATCCCCTGTGCACTCACTGGAACCGTCATTAAAGGGGTGAAGAAAGGCTAAATGCACATACGTTTTCCAAAGTACTGGTGAAGAATTAGCTGTTTTGCCATGTAAGTGTGGTCTTCCGGGACTGGGTGGTCTGCTTCTCTAATGGCAATAGGTGGTCTGCAGAGTAGAGGCAGTAGAGGGTTATTAAGTACAGCTCCTAAGCTCTGTTCAGTGTTGTCCTAACCTACTTTGGGTCTTGTTATCTCAGAGCTAAATCCCTCTCCCTACCTTCCTCTTCTCTCTCCCCCTTTCCCTCACCTCTTAGTCCTGAAGAGGCAGGAAAGGAGGAGGAGAGGCTTGGACATTGATCAGGGGTGACAGGCCAAAATCACAAAAACTAAACCTCACTCCCACTTCTTATCCCGTCTCTTGGGAATATGAGTTTCCTGCTCTCTTTTGACAACAGCCAGACACCTTTTTAACCCCAAACAGACACATGCACACACAAATACACATAATGGCCCTTGACCGACAGCCTGGAGCGGGGGAGGAAACACTGTTAAGAGGGAGAATATGAGAAAAGGATGGAAAAGCTCCAACACATGCAACAATTTCCATACACACGTTTTCGTCATTTTACGCCACAATCAAAAATAAACTGCAGAATGTAAATGCAAAACACACATCACATGTGCGCACCACATTTGAGCACAGAGGATATGAATTTTAAGGTTCACAGAGAACCAAAGAGCTGAACAGAGAAACAAAGAGGGGAAGAGAAAGGAGAGCAACCTTTGATACAAACCACTACACCCATTCCTTAACAAAGCCACTAAAGCACTGACAAGAGGCAATGTGTATCCTTGCAGTTCAAAGCCAACTTTACAAAAGAGTGTATTTATCTGAGTGTGTGCATACAGTATTTTGTGTGTGTGTGTGTGTGTGTGTGTGTGTGTGTGTGTGTGTGTGTGTGTGTGTGTGTGTGTGTGTGTGTGTGTGTGTGTGTGTGTGTGTGTGTGTGTGTGTGTGTGTGTTTAAAAACGTTAGTTTTGAATGTGTGCCTGTGCCTGCAGCACAAAGGCACCGGTGTCATGTAACTCAGCCAAACCCCACCTGCAAGTGCAGGTGACCTTATTGTATTGGTAGTTCCCAGCAGGACAGGAGCTGTGTGTGTCATGTGTGAGGAAAACCACAAAGACATAAAGGATGTGTGTTATCTGTTGATTTAAAGCCCCGTATTGCTCCTGGCGTTCCTCCGCTGCTTGGGTCTAAACTGGGTCATCAGGAAATCATTTTAGTTCAAAGATGGGACCTTCAAAAGATTTAAAACTGCCCAGACCGTCCTACCCATTTCAGTTTCTGCCTTATTATTATTATTATTATTATTATTATTATTATTATTATTATTATTATTATTATACAGTGGTTCCCAAACTGGGCGTCACCAGATAAGTCTCATCAGGGGTTGAGAGATGATTAACAGAAAAACATAAATGAAAAAAAAATAAAAATAAAAAATCACAAAATCAACACTTTTTTTCCTCTTTGAATTATATTGAAAAATGTGTCTCTTTAGGTCTCTGATCATTTAAATCATGCTGATAAAACAAGAAAAACAAAGAAGGAATCTGGATTATTTCTCATAAATTTTAAATCATCATTTTAAATTCACATACACGTCACACTGAACACAAATGTGTTCAAGGCCTCACTCTACATTTGATGTCCTGCCAAATGTAGGATCCTTCTGCGTCAGATTTCTTACACAGCTTGTTTTTATTTGACATATTATTGTGGTTGAGTGTTCCTTACCTCTACAATGCTGTGCAGGTCCTGGACGTAAGTTCTCTCTGTGTCTAGTATCTCCTGCACCACCCGGTCCACATACGACCTGGGTCCCTGCACCGGACCTGTCCGCTCTCCTCCATCTGGGCTCACCTCAGGCTCTGAATGTTCTGTCAGACTCTGTCCACTGCTCTGTCTCCCTTGTCCCCTCCCTGTGTCCACCCCGCCATCATTTTTGTCATCTTCCTCCCGGCATCCCAGCTGCCGGGCCGGAACCAGTTCCAACCGAATTGCCCCGGAGTCCCGGTCTGAGGTCACCAGGTTACAGTGAGGGGCAGGGACGAGGGTGGAGCGGCTGCCCAGCGAGCAATGACTGTCGCGGGAGGAAGCGGAGGAAGACGTGGAGCTGTAGCTGATTGGCCTTTCGGCACTGTCGGGAGAGGAGTCCATGCTGAGGGCGGAGCAGTAGCGCGAGGAGGTGTGGCGGAAAGCCGGGTTGCGGAGGCAGCGGGCCGGTATGTCTACGGAGCTCAGGGCTGCGCCGGAGTCCGGGACTTCAGGAAGAGGAGGTAACGCATCAGGCAGGTAGTTATAATCGTCTAGAGAGGGAAATGAGAGAAGGGAAGAGATTCTCATTATTCAAATTTCTCTTTCAGACCAATAATGGCACACACTAGCTTTCATTTATTTAAATGAAACCACTGGCTTGTGAGAGCTCCAGTGAAAAGGTTCTTCATGGCTCAAGTTGTACTGCAGAGCACTGCCAAGTGCATAAGCCAATATGATGTGCAAATAGCTGAATGCCTTGGTCTAATTTACTGGTTCTTTACAAGCACTGAGATGAGGGAGAAAATGATTGCTTGTGTCCATTGACCTTTCAAAAGTGCTCATTTTGGGCTCTGTATGCATAAACGGCTGTATTCTGTCTTGGTTTTTAATATAGCTTCAAACTGGACTTCCTGGTTTGCATTTCCTCTTCTGTCTGTGCTAACCTGTAGCAACAAGCCCACACCAATGCAGTCCCTTTAGTTGTTGTGCTGTTGTTGGTCTGAATGTCCCCTAAACAATGGCTCTGCCTATTGTATTTTAAATATATGGTTGTCACATTAACCATGATGGCTGTGTATAATTACTGCAAACAAATAAGACCACGGTCTAGACAATTGGTATCTAATAGCTAATACATGCCAACAGAATTGTCCTAGTGTTTCCAAATAAATTGTTGCATATACAATACATGATGTTGCCATCTGTCACAATGGCGTTGGGCCTTTCATATCTACCTTTGGAAGAACCTAAGCTAAAAACTAAACTAAAAAGTTTTAGATTTGTAAAAACTAGAAGAACCACGCCTAGTTCCTATTTTTTATTTTCCTTTCTGCTATAAAGCACAGCACACAACATCAGACATAAATATTAAGTGTAATAAGTTAAAGTAATTCAGGCAAAGTGTAAAATGTAATTTGTTCACAGTAATGATATGACTCCCAAAAAGAATGTCCTAATGATTCACTGATGCTGCAAAGTCACACGCAGAGCCCTTAAAATTCTAATTAAATTCACACATTCAACAGCCACCGACTTGTATTTCCCTCTCTCAAACTTAGTGCTTAAAAGACTCACTGTAAGTAACTTTTTAGCAGTTACAATACCACTTTCATATTCTTACAGTCTCTTTCTGTTTAGCATCCTAATTCCTGACATTCCAGCTGACCACAGTCTGACTGACCACCCGCCATACGCGGACCACTAGCCCTCCCAGATTTGTCCTGAGTTCCACCCAAAGAAACATTTCATAAACAAACAAACACAAGAAACAGAAACATTTGATTTCTAACGCATTTGGTAAATGTGCATGTGTGAGCGTTTTTGCAGCAAGACAGAAAAAACGATTTTAGTGTGAGTTTAATGACAAGATTAGGAGTGTAATACTGAGAACCCTCCACTCTGAGGCAATGAATGAAAGCCCTATTTCTATTGAAGAGAGACAAGCTTGTGTGTTTGTGTAGTGTGTGCAGCTACAGGGGTCTATTTGGCGTCAGGCTGATGCCAAACTGCCCCACAACCTTGTGTAAAGAGATCTGTTAAGACATGATTACTGGCTCCCAAGGCCCCACAGCCAGGCCAGCTGAAGTGAAACCACATATCCAGCATATCAAACAGAAGCCTTCCAAGTTTCCCCTCAACGTTTTCCAAGGACTCGCTTCATAGATAGGCCAGCTTTGACGGTAAGAACAAGGGGCAAATAAAGAGAGTGGACAAGCAAGGGAAGGACGACATGAGACGGCCTCATACCAGCTCAGTGGGAGTTTGACACCAGTCTTTATCACCAAAGCTCGATACACCAGTGACCCGGCAGGACCGGTGTTGTGGCAACATTGAGATCCAATGCCAATAGGACAGTGTCGCTCGCTCTCTGCCAGCAGCAGAGGCTCAGCCTAAACACGTCTCACTTCAAAGCATCGTAGATCATAGACTGGCATACAAAAACATGGAATGTGAAACTGAGAACAAGCTCAAAGAATCCTGCTCTCTCACCTTTCAAATAGGTACCTTGGAGGTCTTTTTGCTATGGTGACACCTCTTTTGAAAGCACTTTAGCAGCAGGCATGCTTGTTAGACTGGTCTGTGATGGAGAGATCACAGGTTTGATTCTGGCAACCACAACTATACTGATACCAAGTTAAGAAATAGAACCTGCATGTTCCTGCTCTAGATATTTATCTAACTTTTAATCCGTTTAACATTTTGGGAAAAAAAAACTGTTAAGAATAGAAGTTGATAACACTGTCACCTCAGAGCTAGTCCCAGGTAGGGTTGGGTATCGTTTGGGTTTTGTCCGATACCGGTGCTAAAAAGATACTTTTTAAACAGTCCCGGTGCGTAAACGGTGCCTGAACCGATATTTTTTTTAAAATCTTTTCAAAAGTATGTATATATTTAATTAAAAAAGAAAAAAGGAGCACAAAACAACAGAACGGCTTGTTTATTGCCAAGGTCATATGGTCAAAATTAAATGATTTATTAAAAATTTAATAACACTAACTTATAACAATAACTTATTTCACCATTAAATTGCTGGTAAACGGCAAAAACAACCACTAGATGGAAAAAGGGTATTTTACAATAACTTTGAATGCACCACAAGGCTGGCGAGGCAAGTTTCAAGTGAACGCACCATCTGTGTTGTTTTTCCGACAACGGCAGCTGCAGACTCCATTTATCTGTTGGAATCCTCTACACTGTAAAAATTATCAGGGTGGTTCTACTTAAAAATTTAAGTTCAATTGCTGCCTTAAAAATGTGAGTAAAGCCAACATTAAGAATAGTGTTGTTTCAACCCACAAAGTTAGATTATAGAATATGTTTAATTAATGATCATTTATTGTTTGAACTTGATACTATGATTTAAAACAACTATCAATACTACATTGTCCACTCAAGGAAACTTGCTTCCTCTTGTCAAGCAAAAATACAATTGTATGCTATTTCAACTCACGAAGGTAAGTTAGAGAAGATGTTTAATTAATAATAATTTATTGTTAGAACTTGATACTGTGAGTTAAAACAACCATCTATCTTACATTGTATATTCAAGGAAACTTGCTTCCTTTTGTTAAACAAACATACAATTTTACATTTAATTTCAACTAACTGTATTCATACCAATTGTCTTTTCAAGTTAGGTGTACTCATGTTTTTAAGGCAGCAATTGAACTTATACTTTCAACTTAAGCAAACTAATGTTTTTACTAAAAGATCACACACTGTAATAAATTTCATGGTAGTTTAACTTGGAAATGAAAGTTTACCTTCAGCCTTGAAAATCGAAGTTCACTCAACTTGAAGACTGCTTTTGTTTCAACTTAGAAATTAAAGTTAATGAGGTTGATGTAACTACAGTGTTCTAGTTTTGTTAAAGTTGTTATTTTAGTTGATTTAACTTTTAATTACTTAGTTTAACTTCATACTTTAAGTTAAAACAAATAAATGACTTTCTTTAATAATGCAAGAAACCTTCCTTGCCTAGTATAACAGACATACTTTTCTGCTTTATTACAACTCACGGTTTAAAGTTACAATAACATAACCACATTTATAGTGGAGATAGTGTGGATGCTTGGGTGCAGCCGTCCCAGGGACCCATGCAAAATAAGGGTCCCTCTAAAGCCTCTGATGTTGCGTCACTTGGGCTAATGAAGTGACACACTGCAGATTAATAGCTGAAGGAAGCCTATTACTGCTCAAAGTCTAATGCTGCAATACTCCAGCTCTTCTTATCAAACATAACAGTCACTTAACTCATGGTTACAAATGTAAACCAGCACAACAATGACAATTACCAGGCAACAAAACACTACATTCAAGCACACGTTTAATAAACGGAATTCAAACAAACAATTCCGAACAAACTGCAAACTTTTCAGCAAATTTTAACACAACTCTATTTACCGCCTTGCATCATGGGAATTGACCAGCCAATGAACCAATTGCACCTGACTGCAGTATGTAGATTGGGGTTGGGCTAAATGTGGGCGGAGCTGTTTGACTTTTGAAAAGTACTTTTCAAGTACATTTCAATATGAGAAGAGTGAAATGCCAAATTCACAATTCACAAGCCTTTGACAGGTACTCCCTCCTCCCACTAGTGCTTTGTTGTTTGCCACAACACTTGTTATATTTTAGTAGAAATTTGCATAGGCTACATCACTTATCTGCGGTGTATAATCAATTTATTCTGTCCATGCTTTAACTATGCTGTGAAGACAGGTTATTTTAAAATCGAAAGGCAACCATTTTTTGTTGCAACACACACACTTTTTTTTCAACTGATAACTTACATACCCAAGTTCAATCAACACATACATATCTGATAAAAAATTTAAATAGTGGACCCAATGAATAAATGCAAGTTTAACTTTCAAAAACTCATAAAGTTGAGTTCAAAATCCAAAACTTGTATAAGCGTGTTCAGTTAAAAATAAGAAATAAGTGGACATAACTAAATGGGTCTGTACTTTTTTACAGTGTACAGTGAAATACAGTCACACTGCATTAGCTGTCAGCATTTCAACCGTTCTCTTAATACATCCATGGTTTAATCCAGCTGCTAGCTAACGGTATGCTAACGTTACCTGCTGCCAAGTGTATTATGCTAACTAGCATCACATGCAGCAATGTTTCGGTTGCCTCTAACGTCCGTTTCCAAGCATCAGAGGGCAGCGCTGGCATTTCAGTGGCATCGAAATGAGGCACCGAAATCCATGTCACTATTCGGTCCGGTAGATACTGGTTGTTAAGGCACCGGTGCCATATTAGCACCGGATGTTGGTACCCAGCTCTAGTCCCAGGTGGTGTTTAGCTTAGCTTAGCATGAAGACTAAAGCAGGGGGCGAAAGCTAGCCTGGTTCTGTTCAAAAGTATGCCTACTAACACCTCTAAAGCTCACTAATGAACATGTTGCATCTCGTTTTTTTTTTGTTTTTTTTAAATCGGTACACAAATGGAAGTGTAGTAACGACAAGCTGTGGTTGTACAGGGAGTTTTGTGCTGTAACTATTTCCAAGGTATTAACTGAGCTTTAGAGGTGCTGGTAGGCGTATTTTTGGGCTTTAGTCAGAGCCAGGCTAGCTGTTTCCTGTGTCTAGACTAAGCTAAGCTTATCACCCAGCCACTGACCTAATCACAGATGTTTGAATAAGCATATTTCCCAAAATGCTGATTAGACTTTAAAAGTATAATATACGTACACTCTCCCTTTAGCACTGTATTTGTCCCCACTAATTCCTTAGGAAAATATTTGGCTTTTTAGCGGCTAAATGCTCTACTTTCTTTACTAGATAGTTGCTCATTTTGTAGTATTGTTTGTCGTAGTAGTATGCAGACCAACTAAAACAAGTAGCCAAATGAGCTAAAATAGGCTTAAAAGGCTGGATAGCAACTGCAAAGTTTACACAATTCCTTGTGGTTTGTCACTACGAGTTGCACCTTTCACATTACAGAGTCATTTGATCCATTGTTAAGTACTGATTGGAAGATTGATTGGTGCAGCTAACTGCTAAGTCTAAAAAAAGTCCAAAAATCCTACAGAGCCCTCCCTCTTCACTGCAACATTATGTAGATGTTTTTAGTAGAGGTAATTCCTGTTTTTTACAGGAATATCAAATTAAGTTAATTCCTGGTTACCTAGTTCCTAAAAAGGAAACTGAAATGTTTTGAAATCCACGTCTGAAAAACATGTTCTGAATCACATCTTTCTCTTATTTTAATTTTGCTCCACTGGCCTGCCAAGAAAAGCAGGAAGGAATTAGAGCATCTAAAAACTGAAGTGGCAACTGTATTTTTCTCAGACAAGTTTGGAACTGATTCACCGTGCGTGTGTCCATCCAAATGTTTGCACTCCAAAGCCTGACCCAATTTTTAACAATTACAGATCAGAAAGGACAAGGAATCTGGTGGGTGAAAACAAAACACACACACACACACACACACACACACACACACACACACACACACACACACACACACACACACACACACACACACACACACACACACACACACACACACACACACACACACACACACACACACACACACACACACACACACACACACACACACACACACACACACACGGCTTTTGGATAAGCAACACACTGCTTTCAAGTTACGTACACAATGCACAAAGGGTTAGATTATATTACATAACCATGACACTAATAGGTAACTGACCATTTTCTTTGCCCTTTGACAAATATATAATATATCTTTCCCTATCACAGTAAGTGATATATGTAAATCTATACTGTGTGTGTATGTTCCACACAAAATGCATTAGGTTTATCACTCCAAAGATAACACTAACTGAGCTAATAACTTAATGGTCCTCACACCAGCTATTGCGGCTAGATATGGGCAGGCAGAGTGTGCACACATGCAACCTGCCCTGCACGCACACACACACACACACACACACACACACACACACACACACACACACACACACACACACACACACACACACACACACACACACACACACACACACACACACACACACACACACACACACACAATACAGAGAAACCATGTTTCCGTTTGCCATGAAACCCAAACACCACAGAGAGAGATTGCTCCATCTTGTGTTTGTCCAGCCCCTCCTTCCCACCTTCCAGCTTCATGTTTGGGGCACACCCTGGCCGTTTCCTGGGTGAACTGGCTCTTGTACACACACAGATCTAGCACCCCCACCCCCACCCCCACCCCCACAAACACACACACACAATGGCTGAGCTTTAGTTATCTCCTGTCCAGATTATGTTTAACCTTATCCTTGTAAATGATCTCTAATTATGCTCCTAAACATGCAGATTGGGACTGTTTCCTGCCAGACAAGAAAGAGAGTAAATCAGAGTGTCTCAACAACCTGACTTCTATCTCTGGCTTTCATTTAACTTGAAAAAGACAAAGAGCTGGGGCGCTTTATCAGTTTAGCCAAAGTTTAATAAATTGAACATCAGGCCTGTCTGGAAGGCAAACCAGACTGAAGACTGAGCAGACAATGTACACAGAGGGTACAAAACACTCTTTAGGTTACAAGTAAACAGTAACACAACTCTTCACATACATTGTTAGATTAAAAAACACCTTTAAATGTATGTGTTTATTTTGATTACCACAAAGTAGGTGAAAAATAGATTTAAAAAAATCTATATTACAAGAATGTGGGTAGAAGATCTTTAAAACTATCTTACGTACAAACTGTTAAATACTCAAATACTCTCATGGACTCTGTTACATATTAAGCATCACATCTGGATTATATAGAGATTCTTGTCTTTACTTTTGATATCAGAAGCATTTTCAGAGCTGACCTCAATTATAGTAAAATGCAGTGATTTTCTTGCCATAGGAAACACAACAGATTTTTGGATGCACAGGAACATAAAAAAGGTTGAGATTGAAATAATATTTGACCAAACGATCTCACCAAAAGGTCAATTGAGTGGCTGTTCTGGAGCTTTTTGACAAATCATACAAACTCCCCAAGCAGAGGAAGGTGCACGGTTGGCATTGAAACATTTATGTTTAAATTTTCATTTAATTTCCTTGATACAACTAAAGACTCCACAATAGCCACTAAATGGACTTTTTAGGTGAGATAAATTGTCAAATGACGGGGGGAAAAAAGCTATTTAAACCAATGTGCTTGTTTTAAAAAAAATTCTAAATTCAAGTTATTACAAAATTCACTTGAGCTGCCCAATAACTATCCTTATTAATGGTAATGAAGATGCAAATATTGCTAACAATGATTTATCAAACACGTATATGTCAAACTGGATCGACTTGACCATCAGAACACTGTTCATGTTCATTCATACCTGCGCATGTATATGACAATGTGCTTAAATGGATAACTTCCCTCCATCGGTGGAGTCAGTCCGACACGCAAGTCCAGCCAGGTTTAATGACTCCTGCTACACTTCGGTTACACTCTTTATGGTCACCTGAAGTGCTCTTTATTCTGGAGTGGTCAGCAAACAGCTGTCAGCCCTCCTTACGGGCCTGATGATCTTCACAAGTAGCTCAAACAGCACTAACAGCTCTGTGAGTGTTTTGTAATAGGCATGTGAAAATGTGGATGTTTAACCCATAAACAAGTTCAAAATATTTCAAAGTATTATGTTGTATGTAGATGGATACAGAACAGCAAAAAAGAAAAAGCCTGTGTTTATTTTAAGTTGCTTGGTATGCCAAATCATTGGGTTTAAAAACAAAGTGACAATGTGTAGTATGCCGGTTTCAGCAACAAAGCCACGCAACTTCCAAGGAGTATCCCTTAGCAATAAAACACAGCAGTAAAAAAAAAAAAAAAAAGACTAACTTTAGAAAATACACACTCTAAAAGCTCTAAAAGTTCACATCAGATTTGGCTGAAGTTTGGAAGGCATTCATGCAAAGCGTAAAGACTGTGTCGTGCGAGAGAGGGAACAGGTGGTGAGTTTTGAAAGGAGGAATGATTACAGTGACAATGAAGGGACAGATACACTGTGGATCAGGCCACGCAGACCGCAGACTTGCATGCTGTTCTACTAATGCTAGGTTGGGTGTCTGCGTTTGGGTGTCAGCATGCAAAGTCCATTCAGTCATGGTTTTTGGGCTGCATTGGGACGGTCCGTGCGGAACGTTGTGGACATAATGTAGATGACAAAATTTATGTCACGCAAATTAAATTAACACTTTCTGGTGTGAGCAGACATTAAGAAAGAGGAGGTTAAAAGAGACATCATCATTTACAACCTGATATCAGCGAGGAGAGACCAGGACAACAGGCCATGTCAGCCAGCTGAAAGAATGTGCCCCCCTTCTCACCCTTCTTTATTTTTCATTAATGTAAGTTAAATCAAACCTGTCTGTCTTGATTCCTGCCATTCTTTTCTTCCTTCTTCCTATTGTACATTCAAACTCAGAATGTGTTTTGGCAGGTCATAAAGTAACGCCAAGTTCACTGTGCCATATGAGCTCCACAGGACATTCCTATGGGCTCAGACCAAGCCTCTCCAAGCATATACTTTACTATATAAAAATACACATTGACCAGCCTGTGTATATGGCTACAGACCACCAGGGCTCATATTTGCATTTGGAGCACATGTGTTCATAACACTCCCTATTCACACTAAAATGACTGAGTCTCATCTAAAGGGACCATGTAAGAGGATATCACTAAGGCCGTTGAGTCTCATTACTTTTGGAGTTACAGGGAGAGTTTACATATTTTAATTAAATTCTAAATGTAGATTCAGGAAAGCCAGCTCCTCAGACTTTTTCTGAAATAGAAAGTTGAATCAAAATAGAAGATCCACTGAAGAATTTAAGACAAAAGGAAAGCAAAGCCAGGGAATGTTAAACTGAAACAGGCAGAATAAGAAATGTTGCCAAGAAATGATTAAGTGTTAAAATATATTTATTCAAAGTGTGTGTAAAGCAGGTAGATTGTACTTTTGTGACAGATTTGCACTCTCTAAAGCCCAATTAGGTAGTAAAAAGGTGCAAGTCTGGTCTCACAGGGACAAGAGGACATTTAATACAACATCCACAGGTGCCCAGTTTAATTTATCTGGAAATGACCCGAATTTGAGGACAAAGACTGAAGCTTTTGTCCCAGAGAGGAGTAAGTTGACCACACACTTTGTGCAGCTCCTGGGTCCTTTAATCAACCTTGTTTGTCCATGTGTGTTCTTGTTTATGCTGCAACAGGCCTACCAGATGGCAGCTGAGTTCAATGCTTATGCAGTCTTATGGCACGACAAGCATACGGATAGATCGTTTTCATGCGAGTACAAAAGTTGAAAGTGAAAGCATCTCATGGAGTTATAGCCCATTAGTTTTTGTCTTTACTTTGGCAACATATTAACACAATTTAAAAAGACAATGTAATGGGAAAACATGGTGGGAAGAGGACATATGTGACTGTGAGAGAGTGAGAAATGAGGAGGAGAGGACCCAAAGGAATGAAAGTAGGAAGATGAGAAGAAAGGCCAGAGGTCAAACACCACCCACTCCCTTGCCTTTTCTCTTTTCTATATCCCACTCGCTCTGTCTCATTTTAAATCCTGCCTTTTGTAGTAAATTCATTCTTAAAGGTTTTTTGTCTATCTCAAACCAATCTACCAAATTCTCTTACCACCTTCAACTTTTAAAATATCTTCAAATGCAAACTACTTAGAGTTTTTGTTCCCTGCAGTCTGAGCAGTGACACAACAGCACAATGAAGCACCTAAGTCCCTACTGTCTGTTTAGTTACGGCCTCACATCTTCCGCCGCGTCCACTTAAAGGTCCGTCTCTGTTTGTGATAGAGACGCAGGCCTGATCTCAACTGACGCTAAGAACCTTAAAGTGTCACTCAGGATTTCACACAACAGCCAAATGACTGGAGCCGGGGGAGGAAGAAGAAGAAGAAGAAGAAGAAGAAGAGAGGGCAGAGATGGGTGGAAAAAGAGAAGAAGAGAGAATAAGCATTCCTTCTTTACCGTGTTGGCACAGAACAAGCTGCACAAGCTCCAACGATCTCAAGACAGTATTTCAAACATCTCAACACACGTCATGGCTGGTAAAGACAGGATTTTAAACTTGAGGTGTGACCTAATAGACTCCTATGGCTTTCATTGCCTCACAAAACATGGTTTAAGCAAACACGCACACAGCTGGGAGGCTAATTAGCAACAAATGGCTTTTTCTAACGATAAAGTAAAACCATTAAAATAAATAAACATCCGCCATGCACGGTTGCATTCACACATTTTACTGTATACACGCAGATTAACACCCCCTTATCTTCAGGTTGTGTTTATGAGATGAGAGTTAAGTCCGAGAGCCTAGTAGAGATTCTTTGTTTGTTATTGACACTGTGGACATCGGCGAAGAATGTGAAGCGTAGTTTGAGCTGACAGCACCGGTGTTTAAACTCTGTGGGAAAAAAATGTCCACCTGCAAACTTACACCCCCTATTTTCAGACACACACTCTCACACCCACCCTCGGGATACCCACGCGACCCTGGCTGCACACACCCTTGGCCTCCCTCGGAGTGTGACACACTAGCCTCATTCTCTGACCCGATTGGATTGCAGCCCAGTGGGAAAAAAAACCTCGCCACTGGACTTTCTGCATTCACTTCAGTTACACTCTGTTAAGTCCTGCAGCTCCTATAGCGATACACACACACTTGGGTGGACACTGAACCATGAGATTGGAAAACTATTGATTTGTTTTCTGTATTAGAAGGATTCCTCCGAAGGGATCTACCCCCCCCAACTCTGCACCCTGCTTTCCCCTCCACCCATCCAGCCTTCACAGGGCTGTGGTTCCTAGCACGTGAGTACTCAGGATGGGGGGCAGATGTCCTTCCAGAGGACTGGGCTAGCAGGGTGGGAGGAGAAGAACGGAGGGGTCCATTGTCTCCAGCACCTCTAAACCAAAGAGTTTGCTCTAAACAGTAATTATACCCCCGTTCTGTTCTGCTCTCCTCTGTACCCATTTGTAGCCACCCCCAACCACTGCCCTTAAGGCTCTAATTTGGGTCACAGGCGGCTGAATGGCATCTCAACACTCGGTCAAACCTACACCCAGCAAGAGGAAACTGACACGTGCTGTCCTTAAGTGCAAAAGAGTTAGAAGTCTATTTTATTCATTTTCTTAAACGTATTCAGGGACCATGTACGAAGTAAATTGGATGCTTTGTGTCACATGTAGCTGAAACGCATCATAAAGTTTTTTTTTTGTTTCCTGCAGTGACTGCATTGAAAATGATATCTGTAACTAACAACAAAGTATATTGTATAACCACTCGGATCGTGAAAGGACAACAGAAAGCTGTGTGCACCATCATCTCCGCATCATTAGGAATTTAACCCGCGATGTCTGCGAGAAAGCAAACACGCTCCATTCAACACCAGGGGTGAGAAAACAACCAGAAGACGTTCATACAACGGTACTGCAGAGAAACAGACGCTGCAGAGGCACAGCACTGTCAGCTGAGGAAAATAAAATCACACACCCACCACACAAAAGAGCCACTAAGACAAACAGCCAAACCATCAATGGCTGGTAAATGGACCTTGTATTTATAAGTTGCTATCTGAAGTTTGACTACTTGAAAAGATCCACTTTTTATACATTTGTTGTGTTGCCACGCATGATATCTTATTCTGATCATCAATAGCTTCCTCATTTCACCAAAGTATCGTGCATCGTGTAACCCTATTCTACATGAATATGGTTTAATACCGTTTGATGAAGCTTGCAGACATGCAACACCTGCGACAGCAAAATCTAGTCCCACCACATCACAGAACCACTTCCCCTCTGGAAAAAAACTTGAGTGTCTATAATTTAAACATGCTGGGAAACATCATTGAGCATATTTGAAGAATAAAAAAAATGCTGCTGCTTACCGGTAGGCATTGTGGCTTGGCTCCAATTCAATAGAAATTAGAGTGAATGAGTTTATGAAAAGAAAAAAAGTGAGGCCCAGGTTTAAAGGAAAACAGATTTCCCCGAGCAGGTCACATATCCAGAGTATTCCAAACAGTTTTCCCAGCAAAATTCTCTTAGATTTCCAAAATCATTGTGGATCCTTTCTCCTGGGAGCAAATGTGCAGTCCGCTCATTCAAAATATACACAGGAGCATGCACTCTCAGGTTTTCTTCTTAACACTCAAACACACTCCTCTGGCTGATGTCCTTTCTTTCTCTCACTTCAGTTTGCCAAGGATCTCCTCTGTCTGAATATCTCTCTCCCTCCCTCTCTCCTGTGGCAACACATCCACCGCCTGCATGTGTGTGTCTAAAAGTGTTCATATGTGTGTTTGCATGCGAGTGTGTGTGTGCGTGTGGTTGTATGTGTCGGAGTGAATGGCCTCTGCTCTCTACTGCTCCCTCCCTGCTGGGTATTCCCCTCCCATTGACTCCTCCTCCCTCTCTCCCACAGCAAATTACAAGGAGCTGGGAGTTCCTCCTCTCCATTTTCCTCTCTTTCTTTCCCTTCTTTTATCCCGCCCACCCCTCAATTTCATTTCAGCCTCTTCTTCTCTCGTTCCAAAATCAAACTTTTAAGCTCGGTCCGTAACGCTTCTAGGGCTGGCAACACCTTTTGTGTGTGTGCGTCTGCTGCATGCTCAGCAGGCATCTGAACTGCACAGCTCCAGAGATCACACACGTATACACACTTTACAAGGAGGAGAGAGAGAGGGGCGGAGGGTGTTACGGCTGATCAATAGGGCCGGGAGCCAGCTCAAACAAAAGCTCCTCATCCACTGCGAGACACTGCACCGCTCATTGTGTCCCACATCAGAGAAAGGCTGGACAGAATGAGCGCACAAAATGTCAAAAGTGGGATTCAAGACATACCTACATGAACATCAGTTGAAATGGATTAATTATACTAACACTTTTGGCTTGTGATGCCTCAAATTTTTTCCAATCGCTTCCTTTGAGGAACAGGAACAGTTTTTCTACAAATCCACCTTTTTCACTTAACAAAACAAACTTTTCAGTGCGTCTGTGTTTAAAGGGACACTACACAGCTTTTACAAATTCATCACAGTCAAGTCATATAATGCTTGCTGTGGCTCTGGGGGAGCTTTCCAACATTTGAAAAATTAACTGAACAGTACAAAATGGACGTGTGAGGCATTTAGGAGCTGGGGACGGTTTAATAAAAGACACTACTGAGTTGTATTGTGGTAATTTTAGGATATTTTTTGGAGTTGTACTAATACTAGGGAGTTAAAGTCAGGATATGTCGACCTCTGCTGCTTCGATTGTGACCATTCCTTAAATTTCAATGTGTCTCTTTTAAGCCCCCGACCTTTATGGAAGTGCAATACTAAATCCCTTTAACATTGCCTTAACACAAGGAGCAAACAATAACTTTACCTAAATAAAAGACAGCCCTTTACTTATGATTTATAACAGGAAATATTTGAGCAAAGACTCAAAATAAGAATCTGACCATGTTTCAATGCCAACTTTCAACACTTGACAGTTTGCTAAATTCTACGGAGCCCTATTTTGTTTGCCTTGTTTTAATTGAATTATTTTTAAAGGCCTGAGGAACTAAAATGATCCAATAATATACAAGAAGAAAAAAGATGAAAGGAAAATTTGTCTAGCAGAAATAAATCCTTTATGTTCTTATCTTAGGACCCCTCGGATTCATCTTTTGACCCCGCATAGGTGTCACGATTCCCCAGGTTCGGAACTTCTGCTCTAAAAAAGGTGTATAATTTGAGAAAGCAGTTATAGTTCAGGACCGCTCATGGGTCCCATAAGGAAGACACACATGAGACAATAGGCCCTCAGTCTCAAGCACTAAAGCAAATGTGTCGACTATTTGTCGTCCCTCTTTTAAAAGACAAGGACTGGTCCCAGCAGCATGGGGTCCTGCTAACACCACCCCCTTCTCCTCACCAATACAATAATAGAGACCCCCTGGACTATCCTCACACATACACACACATAAGGACCAGAGCCCAAGAAGCACAACCCCTCTCTCTAATTGTCTAAGGCTAGGTTGACCCACGAAGCCCCTAAACCTCCACTCCCAATCTAAATACACACACACACACACACACACACACACACACACACACACACACACACACACACACAACAACACACACACACACACACACACACACACACACACACACAACACAACACACACACACAAACACACACAACCTGTTGATGACAGAAACCTACAGCAGCAGTCCGGCTTATCTAATGCCCCCTGTATGCTCGGACCGCCTCCCTGCAGGAGATCGACCAGAGAAACAATATTGTTCCTTTTTTTACTGGATATGACAATCAGTATATGAGCTGCAACACATGTGGACACAGTAAAAAAAGAGGATGAAAGGGGAGACGGTAACTCTGAGGATATTGATAAAATCAAAGATTAGCTCTACTTTATGTTCCGGCTGCAGATTTGATCAGGCAAAAGAAGTCTTACGCATCTTTCCCTTGAAGAAACAAAGATTGCAGCAGCGTGTGGTTCACTAATGATATATTGATATCATCTGAGGATTATCATTTATTAATAGTCCAGTCTGTAAAATGCCTGTCACACCAGAAAGGAATAGTGCAACATTTTGTGAAATAAGCCTATTCACGTTTTTGCAAAGACTTGGATGAGAAGATTGATACCACTCTCATGTCTGTATGCTAAATATGAGGCTAAAGCCAGGAGGTGGTTAGCCTATCTTAGCATAAAGACTAGAAACAGGGGAAACAGCCTGGCTCTGTCCAGTGGTAAAAACATCTGCCAATCAGCACCTCTAAAGCTTACTAGATAACACATTGTACCAAGAAATGTAAAATTAACAATTAGCAAAATACACTACAAAGTGGCATTATGGGAAATGTAGGCTCCAATGTTTTTAGGATATCTCTGCTGCATCAATTTTTCCAACTCTTTTTGAAAAGAAATCTGTCCCTGGTAAGTTCCTAGACTTTATATAGGTGCGTTGCTAAATTGCTGGGGTAGTCCATTAAATGATTCATTGTTTTTTATTTATTTAAATCAACTAATAGTTTTTGCACTACTTGCAGTCAAGTCAATTATTATTATATCGGCTCTGCTCCAATGTCTCTTTAGTATGTCATCCCTATCCACTCAGAGAGCAGATTTCTCTCAAACTTCCTCCATGCACCCAGAGTCAGAATTGATGGTTTTGGAGTTGCCTTGATGCCAAGATGATTGGGAGCCATAGCGCCGTCGTGGTCACTATGACGACAGCGAGGCATTTATCTCCAAGTCAGAGTGGCATGTGGAAAGACAGTGAGAGAGAGCGAGAGAGAGAGCAAGAGAGAGAGAGAGAGAGGGCGGGAGAGGGGGAAGAAAATACTTATTGTCAATAAACCACTCCATTCCTCAAAACGCTCACTGCAAACAGTGAAACAAGTCACAGGGTTCATACTCACTCTATTTAACTTTTACTGGTACAAACACACACACACACACATAATCAACAGCATTGTAAACTCAAACTTAAAAGACCACGGCCTTTTGAAAATGTTTTAGAGTGTGTGTGTAATCAAAAATAAAAACTGTCCCCATTCAGTTAAGCATGTCCTGGAGGGATGAGGGCAGGCAGAGAACTTTTTGGATGATTGCTATTGCAGTGGGCAGTGTGTGTGTGTGTGTGTGTGTGTGTGTGTGTGTGTGTGTGTGTGTGTGTGTGTGTGTGTGTGTGTGTGTGTGTGTGTGTGTGTGTGTGTTTAAGGTCGACACTCTTGCGCAGACAGCCTGACAGCTTCTTCATTTTCTCAGCTGTCCACAATTTAAAGTGTAGTCTGTTTCTCTGGTAACCCATACAGTGCATAGGTGGACTACACTGAGGGAATAGATTCAGACTGAGAGAGACTGTGACTAATGACAGGCGTTTGTGGGTGGAGGGGTCATTCATATACAGTTTCCCCCTCCCTCTGTGACCCTGTCTGTCTTTGTCACTGGTGAGATGGATCATCTACAGACTCTTTGTTCTTGCCGCTTGAGCTCTTCATTTACCCCTTAACACACAGGGGTTTTTTTCCTCCATTTTCCCCATTAATTAACTTTAAGGTTTGAAAATTCATTCATCACTGTCTGAAAGTCCGACATATTCTGCAAGTCCTCCAAATTAAATGGCAAAATCACAGTGTGTTGTGATCTGACGCCCCTATCGGCAGCACAACATCATTTGTCATCATTTGTTTCCTCCCAAATCATTAATAATCACTGTTGAAAAATAAATCAGTTTTATGATGTGACAACACTATGGTTAAGGTTTAGTTTAGGCACAACGACTTTTTCAGGTTTAGGGAGAGATTGTGTCTTGGGTTGAAATAAGCACTTCTTAAAAAGGTCTGGGTTGAAGTGATTACTTCATTAAGGTTAGGGGACCTTCTATGTCATGGTTAGAGTAAAAATCAAATGGTTAAGGTTATGGAAGTATATTTTGCTTTGTTTCACCCCAATTAATCAGTAGCAAATGACGCAACTGTTTTTCACGTTGATTAAAAAATATGCCAATTAAACATTTTGGGAAATATGCTTATTCGCTTTCTGGCAGAGTGTTGCATAAGAAGATTGATACAACCCTCATGTCTGCCATGGGGGCTCACTGTCATGGCTCACTGGAACACTTAAATAGACTAAAGGCGTATTTAAGAATATTTGTAACATCTGTGCTACAAGTCAAATTGTCTGTAAAAAAGAGCATCCAGGCTATTATTTAATAGACATTTGCCCAATATTCATCCTAACATTATAAGTCTTGGTAAATGTTGAGATCTCTCTAGTATTTAAAATTAGTTCTGTGAATTTGAACAACCAACCTCCTTACGCAAATTTGAGGTCTTTTACCGTTCTACCATCGTCGCTCTTAATACTACGTCATCTTAAGGCTCTGACACACCAACCCGACGGCCGACCTTCGGCAGAAAAGGCAGTCGGACTGACTGACTCCCCGAGTTGGCCAAAAAAGTGCCTCGGAACACACCAAAGTGACGCTGACTTGAGCGTACGTTCTGCGCGTGCACAAGACGCAATACATCTCCATAACAGTAGGCGGCGTTAATCTGTATTGTCGCCCAAAAAATGAAAACCGGCAGCTGATTGGACAAACGTGTCACGTGGGTCTGGCTTTTCCCTAATTTCAAAACTGACCTTAAGGTCCCATGACATGGTGCTCTTTGGATGCTTTTATATAGGCCTTAGTGGTCCCCTAATACTGTATCTGAAGTTTCTTTCCCGAAATTCGGGCTTGGTGCAAAATTACAGCCACTAGAGCCAGTCCCACAATGAGCTTTCCTTAGTATGTGCCATTTCTGCGTCTGTAGCTATTGAGGAGGAGAGAGGGGGGGCAAGGTGGAGGGTGGGGGTGTGGCCAACTGCCACTTTGCTCGTTTGAAAGCCAGGATGTCTCTCTGTCATGGGTGGGTCGAATTCTCTGGGCGGGCAAAGCAGAGAAAGGGGAGGAAACCTTGCTCCTTATGACCTCATAAGGAGCAAGATTCCAGATCGGCCCATCTGAGCTTTCATTTTCTCAAAGGCAGAGCAGGATACCCAGGGTTCGGTTTACACCTATCGCCATTTCTAGCCACTGGGGGACCATAAGCAGGCTGGGGGAACGCATATTAATGTTAAAAGACCTCATAAAGTGAAATTTTCATGCCATGGGACCTTTAATGGCAGTTTGTTCGGAATACGATCTCATATTGTACTAAAATAGTTCACCGAAACGTGTTTCTGAAAACATTTTAAGCGAGAAATAGGCCATGCAGTTGCTGAATCGGTCTTCATTTCAGATCGACAAAGGTCAGTTTAAAAGATTTTAGTCAGATTTTGAGAGCCGTTCACCAAGCTCATCCCACTCGTCATTGACTGCCCACTGGCCGATTCAACAAGTCAAATCGGCCCAAATGAATGCCAACAACTCCTCCGACTGATGACGGCACGGAACACACCGAACAGACTTGAGTGTAGTGACCTCGCCAGACTGTCCAACGGCCAATAATCGGGTTGGTGCGTCAGCGCCTTTACTGTACGTACACACCGCCACCGACTTGAGCTGTAAAGAAGCTCTGGCTGCCCTGTCAAGGATGCTTGTCAAAAAGTACGGGGAAGCTGTTGGCCGCTCTGACGTGGCATCATTCTTCAATCATGTTCAACACATGATTGAAGACAATTGATTGAAGACACTAGAAACCTTTTATAAATTACATATATAAAGGACAGAATTTGTATTGTTTGTTGGTCGCAGTAGTGTCTGTTAGCAGTTAGCTCGCTCGTTAGCCGCTGAACCGCAGCAGAATGCAGGCAGAGCGAGCAGCCGCCAGCTGTTGATCCGTGCAGGACTTCACCGTGAGCGGACTGTTTAGAGACCATGTGACGGCAGGTAACGTTTACTGGTCCCTATACGCAAACGTCATATCATAAATGATAGGGGAACCCAGCAACGGTGATTATGAGCTTTTCCTCCATTTTCACGGAACTAATGTTTTGGTAGGAACAATTACCATAAAGTTGACCAAAGTTCAACTTTCTGATTGATGCTCTGGACGCTCAAAACGCCCAAAACGCGACGCCAACAGATTTAACGCTCCTTGCAGCTGAGAGAAGCCAGCTTCCATTGAAAATGAATGACTTCCGGTATCTTGAGAAGCTCAAGTCGGTGGCGGTGTGTGCGTACAGTTACAGCACTGCGGTCCAGCTGCTGCTAAAGGGTGATTTTTGCGTCGACATCCAACGCTGAGAGCCACTGACCACGCTTCAGTATTTGACGAGTTGATAGTGAGAACGGGTTGGTAAAATCTACCGTCCTGACTAACTCTGCAATATCCTGTATTGATTTTCCCTTTCCCATTTTTATGAGGTTTCCAGATTCATGGCCGTTATTCCCTCGGGCCACAGCAGTCTGCTGCCAGTGCCAGGTCAAGTCCAGGAATTTCTGACTATTGCCAGCCAGAAATCCGACTGAGGCACCAGACTGAGCTAATATAAGAGCAGGAATCCCCCACAATTTGACCATAGCAGTGTCCAGGAAAACAAGGAGCGTCTTCGCCATTCCAGCAGACTAAACAACAGAGACACAGAAATAACTACAGCTGCTACGTCAACAACAACAAGGTCAACAGCCGCAGCTAATGATAGAGCAGGGTGGCACCACGACCATAGCAGAACCCAGGAAAAGAATTTACGATGGGGGATAATGTCAGTATTCAAATATGCAGTGAGTTGGTATTCACATTAACAGATGCAGATAAACGACAAAAAAAGGAAATCACCGGGAGGAGAAGAGGAGAAAAACAGGTGGTTTACAGGAACTATAACTTTCATTTCCTAGAAGTGAATATTATTTGGCTGGTGGGATTGCAGATAGATATTTCTTTTCAAATCAACACAAGCAATACATTGTTAATGTTTACTGTTCCTTTTCTTTCTTTTTATTGAGTTTGTGCAGCATACAGTAGATTTGAGTTGAGTGAGACTGAAAAGAAAGTATTGTGCTTAATTTCTTTATAGTCATGTATATTTATGTGTGTGTGTGTGTATGTGTGTGTGTGTATGTGTGTGTGTGTGTGTGTGTGTGTGTGTGTGTGTGTGTGTGTGTGTGTGTGTGTGTGTGTGTGTGTGTGTGTGTGTGTGTGTATATGTGTGTGTGTGTGTGCGACCGCAGAGTTATTGTGTGTTGAGTGAGTATGTGAGCATGTGTGGCGGATGTACGGAGGAAGCTGTGTTTGGCCTCAGATTAAAATGCAGGACGAGGGTCCCGCTCCAGGAAAGGAGGCCAGCAGAGCACGGACATAGGGACTTTTGTCCCATTAGGGAAACACGTGACATATACTAAACTAATACAGTATCCAACTTATACTATATTTACACTTTATATGAGAATACAAAATAATATGTTTCTTGAAGTAGGAATGTGTTTATTATGCACACGTATGGTCTTTTTAAGAGCAAAAGAATAGATTTAAACTTGATTCAGGGGTATATTTGAAATAAACTGTATATCCATATATAGAGGACGTTTATCCCTGCCTTTATGAAGACTATATCATCAGGTTATCATCAAGAATATCTAAACCAGTTTTATGATTAGAAATACTGGAACATTATCCAAATGCAACTATCTGATTTGTGGCGCACAAGTAATACCTTAGACTAAAAATATGTGTGTAAAGTCTCATCTAACATACAGTAAAAACAGCATACAGGACCAGAAACCAGGGCCACAGTAAAAAAGATGACCAACCATCATCTAAAAACCATAAATCTTAATCATTAAGATTTATTGCATGAGTCACATAACAACGAATGAGTTCATCCCATTTGGTCTGTAGAATCTGTGTCCCTCAGAAGCTGGGTGCTCCAGTTAGAGCTCCCAGAATGAGGACACACCACAAAGGAGAACATAAGTGCACGCGCGCGCACGCACACACACGCACACACACACACACACACACACACACACACACACACACACACACACACACACACACACACACACACACACACACACACACACACACACACACACACACACACGGGTAAGAATGCATCAAATGTTCATTATCAAACTTTCCCTAGGAAGATAGGGCACATCTGTTAAAGCTATGATACTTCTGAGATTTAAGATACTCTATTTTTTAGACTTTGTTTTTCTGTTTTTGTCTTAAAACTGCACAGCAAAGATTGTTTAATTAGGTTACCAGTGTCACATTCAAATTGGATTTATAGGTCTTCAAAAGGTACGACATAACAAACACACCTCCAAAAGCCATGTTGATCATCCTCTCAGATACACAAATGTAAAAAGCATCATCATTATTATGCCCACCACTGACTCCCAAGCTTAAATCCAGACAGGTAGGATAAGTGCTGCAGTCTGACACGGCTCCTAATCAGACAAGTGGGCAAAGGTGCCAATAGGGTCATGCCAAATTGAGACTTTGGAGTCGACCTCTACAATTATGATTAAATAAATATCTGTTCTGTTGAGAAAAGAAAAAACTCTGCACTGTGTCGCCTGAGCATATTGTAAGAGCAGAACCATTGACAGTAAATTAAACAAAAAAACTGAGGGCACACTCTGTGTCATGGCAGTTTGCAGCACCACATAAAGACAATGACAACTCACCTCAGAGAGACCATTCCCACGATTAGCCTTTCCTCAGCTGCTGATATGCCAGTATCCTGTCACAGGTTAGATCCATGTTCAGGCATTCGAAAAGTTTCACACCACACATACAGTCTTGGAAACGCAGACTGGCTTTAGAGAGGTAGGTAGGGCTCGTGTCAAGGCGGCCCTGTCCGTGGTCCACCCCTCTATGAGGTCAGTTTGGAGAGAAAGAGAGAGACACTGAGAGGAAAGAGGCAGAGAGAGAGGGGAACAGATGGAAGCAAAACGCAACTGAACTAACTGCTCACTGGGAGGGGAGGGGGAGAGAGAGGGAGAGAAGAGCTTGCACATCCAAGCAGCCCACTTCCTGACCAATTACTGCTGCAAGACTAGTCTCTCTCCCTCTTTC
This sequence comes from Perca fluviatilis, assembly GCF_010015445.1. Taxonomy (NCBI): domain Eukaryota; kingdom Metazoa; phylum Chordata; class Actinopteri; order Perciformes; family Percidae; genus Perca; species Perca fluviatilis. The sequence goes on from NC_053129.1 coordinate 21,893,533, forward strand.
CAACTGGACCCTCGCTCTCTCTCCTCTCTCACTTAGCGGTGTGGGATCGCCACAAGAACTGGAGAGCAGCCAGCATTGCAGTCGACACAAGTGACAGAAACCGAAGCGAGAGCGAGCCGTCGCTAAAATTGTGAAAAGGGAGAGGAGAGTCAAACGATCAAGAATTAATGTGAGCTAATAGTGATAAACGGGAGAGGGGGTGTGGGTGGGTGAGACAGAAAGCTGATGCAGAATAGGAAACAAAAAAGGAGGGCAGCGTAAGGACAAGCCGTCTCATCTAACCTCAAAAACACTACATGTGGGTCACATTACATGCAGCATTAGTTTAGAGCCTCTTTTTCAGCCACTTTTTGTACTTCACTCCCCAGTGTCACTTTCAATATCAGAGCTTCTTGAATAAAAGAGGTTGGGTAAGGGTAAAGGGTTAGACTACCCATAAAGACAGCCAGCGAGCAGAGATCACAGGGCTCAGAGCTCAAAGTGCAACCTGCTGTGAGCTGGTCTGTATGAGCACACACAGAAAATATCCAAGCCAATAGTCATTGTGTATGTGAGTAATTTTGGCATTGTTCTGCATCCTAACGGAGGAAAGTCCCCTTTCTCTGAGCCAGTGGCTGTTGTTCCTGCCTCCTGGTAGCAAGGCTTCCTGGGATTGATAAAGTAGCTCCTGTCCCCGTCAGCACACAAACTTTCTCACTTCCATGTTTTCACCGGCCTTACGTTTTTCCAGGGAAAACAAAACTGCACGTGGTGGCTTTGCAATCACAGGTGGTGGCAAACATTGCCCTTTGATAAGAAACCAACTGAGATACACTTAACCCTAAAAATAAATGACCTAAATCTTCTTAAAAACATACATAGTGACTTTTAGCATTTAACTTAAGGAACTTTTTTAACCCTGCTGTCTCTGACCTACTGTAGCAGTGACCAGTGACCATACAAACAGGGCTCATGTGGGTCAGCGAAATGCTGCTATTGTCCTAACCTGGATAAACCCACAAACACAGTGCCGAACCTTTGTAACCAAACACCACACCTTGCACTCTAAAACACACAGAGACAATGACGGACGATAGAACAGTGTCTAAGGAATAACATGCTGATAGCCTGCTGCCAACTGCTCCTTCTTATCAATGCTTTAATTATGCTCCGAGGACAAGACCAGTGGGGTTTACTCTAAGTGTCAGGTAGCATGTCAAACACAGAAAATTTGACTTTAATGGTTTCCTGTGATTGTTTGAGATATCTAAAGCTGATGCAATACGGTTATGACAACACATTATGGCTGAGGTATTCCTTAATGTCTTGTTTATTCTGTGACAGAGTAATCTACGTATATACAGTAAGGCTATAAACAATAGTTGAACTGCATTTTGCAGAGCTCTGGATATATGACCGCTATTTGAGGCAAATTTAAGACCAGTTTGACACTTCAGTTAGTTTCCCATTTTTCTGATAAAGATCTGCTCTGGCATTAAAAATAATATTTCAAATAGGTCAAGTTGCATTTTGTAAGTTGTAATGACTCTTGGGAGCCATTTTCACTATTTTCTGACCAAATTATTAATCAACTAATTGGGAAAATAATTGCAAATTGATCGCTAATGATTTTGTTGGTTGCAGCCTTACAAAATCCAGCCTGCACTGATGTCATAGGCTACATTCAACTGTGTGATCATTAGGAGGAAACGGGTCATATCCTAATCCAAATAAACGGGACTTGCCTCTCCACAAAAGCCTGAAATTTAGAATTAAATTAGCTGTATTTAATAGAAAAAGGAAATCGGTCAACATATTTTTGTCTGAAGCGACTGGACGGATGTTTTCTCCAACAGGAAAAACAGAATAAAAGTGGAAATGTGAATTAGATAGCAGCTCAGGAGCTCCCCAACTAACAGCAGAAAGAACCCCCCCCCCCTGTCCTTCCCCACCAACATTTCCTGCCCGTCTTTAGCTGCTTGTTTACTGATGAAGGAATGAAACAGGATGTGACATCATCAGGCAGGTGAATCATACTCATGTGATGGCTTTGTCATTACAGCGTTACCAAACATTACGCTTTTATCTAACTGTGTGAATGTGATCAGGGTGTTCCTGCAAAAGAGAGGTTGCCTCTCAGTGACCCTTCCCTGAATAAATAAAGGTTAAATAAAAAAAATAAAAAATCTCCTCCACCCAGGGATTTCCTGGTGGCATCGAATTGACAGCACCCGGAATTTTTTATAAGTGTGACTTATTTCTTGTTTGTTTATTCTCTTAACGTGATCTTTGTTTCTCTGATGTCATTAGGGTTCTACTCATACGGCTAATCAATCACTCATTACATATGACTCACTGAAAAAGTACTTTATTAATAATTACTGAACAGCAAAGGATGAATTGGTGACATTACTTATTTTCATTAGTCTGCCTTTAAGTAACTCCAAAGCCCTCTACACCCACATGTTTAAATCAATTCTTTTGAGCATACAAAGAGTTTCAGCACTGTAGTGAGATACCTAGCTGTAGAAGAGTTTTCCTCCACCTTTACCTGCCTCACCCGCATTGTTAGATCAGAAGGAAAAGGGAAAAATGAACACATTAGACCTCAACCACACTCTTCCAAAAAACACATGTCAAACCATGATATTGCTTTGCTACATACTACCACCCACAAGCTAACGATCAGCTGAGGTGTAATGTGATGGGGTAGATGTCACCTCAAATCACATTTGGGTAAATTTATGTAACCACCCCTGAATTCAAGATAAGTTATCACAAATATTTAATGTTTTACAGAGGAAATGGGAACATTTTAATAATAAATAACCTTTAAAGGACAATTCCGGCGCAAAACGAACGTAGGGGTTATTAACTGATGTGTACCTACTCTGTCGCTCTCTGGGTTTGAGTGTCCCCATGCCCCAAATACTAGCATTGTAAGCTAACCAGCGGTCCGCGGTAGCCTCGTCAAAGCTCCAAACTCATTCGATTAGCATGAAAACATGTCCCAGAGAGCGACAGAGTAGGTACACATCAGTCATTAACCCCTAGGTTCGTTTTGTGCCGGAATTGTCCTTTAAGTCTTTTTTTGACAGATTTTTCATATACTAAGAACAACGGAACAATTGACACAGGGACACATTTGTAGAAATTTAGATAAACCCTCCATCAAACTCCTGGAAAGAAAGCAAACAAGTTGACCCCAAATTGTCAAAGTAACAAAAGTGTTACTGAGCTCTTACTGCCCTACTAAGGCAAAAGACCTTAACTCACCAGTATGAAACTGAGAAAAACGACTTTAAAGTTATCTTAATGTCCTGACACTTGAGTCATATGTATAATATTGTAATGTTTACATTTTGTAGTGTATGCCTGTATAAATCTACCAAAAAATGTTGAACTCAAATTTGACCTTTGACCCTTTTTTGTAAATTACTGTATTCTGCCTTAATCTTAATCTCTTAATACATCCATGCCTTAGCATTGCCCACAAAATGACAATCGGCCATACCAAGGCAAAATACCTTAACTTCTATTTTATAGCATGTTATGATAACAATGATAACTTTTACTTAAAATGTAAGCAATATTAACCCTATTGGACTCACTATGATAAAAATGGCTTCACATTTATCAACATCCTATGAAAATTATATATCAATAAGTTTTTTTCTGTATTTCATACTAAAACTGGTACCACACAGGCAGTCACATGATTGATTCACACACTCTCTCTGACAGATGGCAGAATTAAGCATGAGAGTGTTTTGAGGTTTTAATGCATATAAATCATGTTCTTCTGTTTGGATATGAGGCACTAATTTAGACTCCTTGCAAGAATGAAGATGTGAACATAAAGATGCCGTCATTCACGTGCATATTAAGTAGCCACCTTGGTTTGTTTTGGTCTTATAATACATCCATAAATGCTCCAGCAGAGAGGATGGTTAGTTTAGCCAGCAGTTAAGTTTACAAGAATTTGTCCAAATTTCAAGATTTGTGGCAAACTAAGATAAACAGTTAGACTACAAACCGACAGCTTTTATTTTAGATCGTTTGTCAAAATTCACTATTTAGAGCAGAGTAGAGTTGTGTTTGTGTAAATGGCGCAGTGGACGAGAGTGGACTGCCCAGACAGATCAGATTGAAAAATATCGCTTCCTACATGTGTATGCCTGTAGACAGGTGAGGGGGTATTGATACGTATTGATTTACTTTTAGGTTTTATTGTAGCCTACTTACAGTAACGAGCGTAGCGGTATCTTTCCCAGTCAGGTACATGTGTGTCGTCCTCTGCTCTGTGTGTGTGTGTGTGTGTGTGTGTGTGTGTGTGTGTGTGTGTGTGTGTGTGTGTGTGTGTGTGTGTGTGTGTGTGTGTGTGTGTGTGTGTGTGTGTGCAGCGCGGGCATCGCATTTACAGAGTACCTTAACTCAATTTGAGCATTCTGAAGGGCCATGAAACAAAGACAAAGAACCGTAGATACCGTTACGGTATTCTGCCTTGGCTTCTCTACGGCTTTTGAAGTTACGGCAAAGACAACACACAATTTTCTCCCCAAAACAATAAAATTGACTCAAGATATTTGTCCACATGATAAAGCAGATCTTTAATGTTCCAAAAATTACTAATTTGACCAAAATTTAGTCTTTTCGCTTTGCACGGCAGAGTAACTACAATGTTATTACTTAAATTTAAAATTGTAATCCCTTATATTTCTTGTTCCTGAGAAAAGTAATCATATTACTGTAATATGTTAGAAAGTAATGCCTCACTGCCTAACACCGGAGGCCCCAAGCATTATTTGTGCCAAACATCTAGCAGGGGGGAAAGAAATGTAACAATAACTGCAATCTTAAAACATGGACCAGATTCAGTATATTGAAGGTGGGAGGCACTGACTTTTGACAGTGTTGCAGTGTAGCCTTGACTTCAGCATTAAAGTGATTTATTGAACGAGTCATCACTCGCAGCTCTGAAATACAAACACACTTAGATTAAAATAATATTTCTTGGTGTGGTTTTAAAAGTGTAACTGATACACCTCCACTGCTATAAATACGAATGGGTCATCTTAGTTAAGTGCATGTGTTTGGCATTAAGATTAAAAGCTTTACATTATAGTTAGAAACAGAGAGGAGGCCACAACTCAACCACTGGGCTGCTGTTGTCAGAAGTAGGAGCCAAAACACATTATTGCTCAGACTAAGATAAAACGGGGGGCTGGTGTGTGTGTGTGTGTGTGTGTGTGTGTGTGTGTGTGTGTGTGTGTGTGTGTGTGTGTGTGTGTGTGTGTGTGTGTGTGTGTGTGTGTGCGTGTGCGTGTGCGTGTGTATAAATGCCTGCATGTCTGCTTATGTGGGTTTGAGTGGGATAAAGAGCCAGGAGTGCGTGTTGGCAGGTTCCCTTTGACCTGTGGAGGCTTTATTTTCTCTCATATTCATATTGGGCTAATGCGCTGCCTTTCCCATGCCAGTGAAAACCCTGGAAGCCGAGACCTCTCCGGCCCTCTCCTCTCTTTAGGGAACCTAAGATGTCACTGCACACAAAAGGAGCTGTGAAAGCCGTCCAACTCAAGCAGGGGCTATTATTTACAGTACCAAAAGAAAATCGCTCTTCTCCCAAACAGTAACCCCCCGCCCCCTCCCGAGCATCAGGCGTCTGTCTCCTTGTAATGCTTCCACTATTTTGCCCTTTTCCAATCTCTGTCTTTCATTTGTCTAAATTTTTCTCCATAGCTTCAGTTTCCTCCATTTGTGTCTCTTTCTGTTTTTAACTCTCTCGCCCCACCATAATAAAGTAAACAGTGGGTTTTGTAACCAGTAAGCTCAAAATTAGGAGTAAGCCCTAAACCGTGGCTTTGCCGATCTTCATTGAGCCATTCAAAACAGGCAGCAAATCCACACTGATCATATAAATCCCTCTGAGAGGAAAAACTCCATTTTGTGAACTTCAAATATAAATAAATTAAAGCTTTACACAGCAGCCTCACATTTCTTCCTTCGGGGAAATTGATATTTGCACACAAAAACATAGACTTAAAACTAGACGCATCACAAATCTGGCTAAAGACAGGGGGAGATTAGGCCCAAACTTCAAAAGTAATTCATTCATTCATTCAGTTTTCATACAGTTACAATGTAGGTGCATGCATTAAATGTGGGGTACCCAGTATAACCTAAAAGAAAATGTTGCCCTGCTTTTTACTGACACTCTTTGAAGTTTGTTATGAATACATCTCATTAATGAATCAAAATTACAAGGAAATTTGTGTTGAAAAATGACAATTGATAACATACGTTTGAGCCCAGGCATTACCATCCATCCATATTCATTAAATGAAGTCTGGCCTACACATGAAGAGAAACTGTTGAGGTATATTCATTTTAGATATTAACAGGTTTTTAATAGTTGCTTAGCAACATGATCCATGGCCAGTGCTTTTTTAAATAATCTGCAGCCTCTCAACTACAAGCTACTGTATAAACAGGAGTCCAAACTGTGGTCCAGCTGACAAAGAAAGTATGCGGTCACACGTCACTGTAATAACAGCTGGACACCAAGACTAGAAATATGTCTACAGTCCATCTAAATAAAGTTGTTAAAGGGAATTGGAACTGGAAAAAGTTCCCTGTGTTTACAGAAAATACAGATGTTAGTGACAGGTCTTAACTCGACCCAGATGGGACCAAGAGGAAGATGGGCCCCATAAACACTTCAACACCCAGACAGCACTTTCTACACCCTGGAGAAAACAAAGCAGATAGTATGCATCCACAGTATCTGGCCAAAATTGCTGAAAATGAAATGAGATGAATTAGAGATAATAGAGTATTATACCTGTGGTCATTTGGAAACTTTTGGAGAACTACATTCCTATATTTGGGGTTTTCTGCATTTTAGGCACAAAGCAACATTTGACACAGTTTTACTGCACAAGTGCAGAAGCGGTTTTCAAAAATATTTGCAAGGACCCAAAAAAGTATTTATCAATTTATTTATAACAGGTCAAAATCAGCAGCTAAAACTGATACAAACAACTGTTCTCTATGTGCTTTTGAAATTGTGCTGGATCTTAAGCTGAAGCTGATCTGCATAATTACTCAACAGATGAAAAGTCACACAGGCCCAAGTCTCACAATTATAAATAAAGCCTGAGATACGGACATCTTTTTCATTCCACTGTAACTCTACCTCTCTTTATCTACCTCCAACTCTTTCTGTTGTTATCTGTCTTTAGGTTTGCTGCAGTGTTCGCCACCTGTATTATGTTTCAGCTGAAGTGTGCTGCTGATATAGGCCATCAGCGCCTTTAGTGACAACACCCAGCCGCCCCGAGCCCAGCCCTCCAACACACACACACACACACACACACCTGCAACAGAACTCAAGATCTAAGATAGAGAGAGAGAGAGAGAGAGAGAGAGAGAGAGAAAAAAAAAAAAAAAAAAAAAAAAAAAAAAAAAAAAAAAAAAAAAAAAAAAAGAAATGGCTTGAAATGAAAACCATCGCATCAAGTCTGCAATATTTGATATCAAAATGACTCAATTCAAATAGATTACAACTTACAATACTTACATTACTTAGCAACTTAAACACACAGCTTAATACACAGTATTTAAAACTATAAAGCTTATCAATTAATCTATATCTATATATATATATATATATATATATATATATATATATATATATATATATATATATATATATATTATGGATTATTCTTGATATTAGGGTTTCAACTGATGGTTATTTCTAATTGTTTTACAGTTGGAGACAGTTTTTCATATGGAGAAAATCAAATATCACAAGATTTATATTGATATATTGCCCAGCCCTAATTAAGTCTATACAATGTCAGAAAAAAGTATAAAGAAAAGTGACTAAGCAAGAAAACAAGGGTCGTATGAACATGTGTGAGATGACGCTGGTGAGAATGTATGGCCCTGGTCTATATGTGGCCTGGATACATGAGAGCCAAGGAGAAAGCTGGATGAAGAGGGAGGAGGGTTCTTTATTTTAAGCATTGTTCCCCTGCGCACTTATCACCAGGATGTGATTTAGAGACAAGTTTCTAGAGGAGCTTCACTGCTCATAAAGACCTGTCGTGAGGCTTATGAAGTGCTGTACAGTTGTTGTTTTTTACATTGCATTGCTGACGGATACAGAAAATCTGAAAGTGCAGATTATCTGATATTCTCAACTGAGATTAACTCTCAACTAAATATCTTTGTAAATTTAAGAGACGCCAGTTGCAAAAACAAAGCCATATACATTTTTTTTGCAGTGCTGGGAATTTACAACTGTTTGATAGTTTACCAAATTGCACCTGTGGACTGCTCAATACAGTGCAACTTCCTAAAGTACAATTCATTCACATAAAACAGGATCACACACATACACAGCACAAGAACTCCACTCATGCAGACTTAAGAGGCTATTTATACACCATTTCCTTTTATTTACCCAGCTCATTGTTCAGACCACATCTGCTGAGGGCCAAGGGCACAATGGCCATTCCATATAGCTGACCACACACACACACACTTTGGCCCTGCAGCACAAATACTAAGGCAGCACTCAGACACAAGCCAGCATTCAGAAATATCCACTGCTTTTGTTCTTAGTCCAAGAGACGAACTCCAAAAGCTGATGCCACCTGTTACACAGCCTGACATTCTTACACACACACACACACACACACACACACACACACACACACACACACACACACACAGAGAGTATGTTAGTCCTATTGGCACAGTTGGACATTTGGCTAAGTGCTGGAGACGACAGCTCATTACAGCCTGTCTGTTTCTTGTCAGCGTTAATACAACAGGAAACCAGTTAGGGGCTTTAAAAAGCCACTGGACAGCTCATAACCTCCGTGGCCCAGAGGCTGTCGGCTCACAGCTGAAGAGCCAGCACAGCACATCAGACCACATGTCACATACACATAAAACCAACAAGTCTGTTCGCTGCATAACTCTTGTAGGATCGACTGAGCTCCTAATAAAAACACACACAGACATGCAATGACCTTCAATTCCCGTAATTCTAAAAACTTTTCTGTCACTTTCAGCCATTTACTGTTTGTTATTTCCTATGAGGACGGGAGCTGCCCAAAATGGTCCCTGCGGGGTAAACAGATCAGATCATTATCTTCCCAACTCTCCACCAGCAGGCCTCAGGGGTACAGTGGTGGGGCAGACTAGGGGTACAGGAAACCACTATGGGTTTTATTCTCAAACCACTTACTCAACCACACCGCCACAAATTAGTTCCAGGTACACAGTAACATGTAATAAAAGCCTGCAATTTTAGGTACAGTAGGTTACACCCTCGAAACGTTATTAAACTGCAAGCAAATTTGACTTTACTTATAGGCCTATTTCTAAAATTGTTGAGATAAAAGTTAGTCTAAAAAGTGGAATAGAGCTTCAATGTCAGAAAAAGACACAAAACCCTTCAAAATAAATTTGCAGAATAAGCAAATACAATCTCAGCAAATGTTGGAAATATGCAGGAAATATAACAATAACAAATGAGCAATGAAGTATCAGAGGAGATAATAATCCATACAGCAGTGTACATAACATTTCCTCAGCAAACACACTTTCACACAAACACACACCGGGGTTCTTCCTATCGCCCTTAGGACCATATTAATGCTGATTGGTGGTTTGAGGATAAACCCACATCCTTCGTGTTTTCATCAGGGTGCTGTACTATGTAGCTGGTACTGTATGGAGCTAAATCAGGGCCAAATGTTTTGTTAATTTGAAAAAAATATATATAGTTGAAAAACTAAAGCTTGAAATGGAAAATTTAAGTTTTAGTCAAAACTTGGAAAAAATAAAACCATGTATTCAAACTAAAAATAAGTGTACCAATTTTTCTTTCAGTTTGAATAAAATTTAGATTCAATTCTGGAATTATTTTGAATAAATTATAAATTTTCATTTTTCAATTTTTATATTTCTTTTCAGTTTCACATTTCATGTTTTCAGATTCAAAACTTATTTTTTAGGCTTCAAATCTTTTTTTCGGTTTCAAATCTTTTTTTGGTTTCCGATCTGTTTTTCACTTTCAGATCATTTTTTTGGTTTCAGACTTTTGGCCCTGATTTTGTGTAGGGGCGTGGCTTCAACTCAGAGGGCGTGGCATTATGAGTGACAGCCTAACAAAGAAGGCAGAAGACTCCTCTGTCATGTTGCCTTCAGGAAATGGTGTTACTGTGAGAACTATGACTGAATGCTTTCTATCCACTATATATATATATATAATATATATATATATATATATATATATATATAATATATATATATATATATATATATATATAAAAAAATATATATAATATAATATATATATATATATATATATATATATAATATATATATATATATATATATATATATATATACTTTTTACTTAACAAACTGATACCAGTGACAAAGTTCCATTTAAAAAAATTGTTGGACAACACATGGTACCAATTACACTATAAGAGCAATAAACTGTGCCAGATTGTGCAGTTCAGCAGGAACAATGACTTCTCCCACTTCCATGTATGACTTATAGCACCACAGTATTCACTGGCACCAGCCCACAGGTAAGACATGTGAAAGATATTAGCATTTTTGAATAGATACTTGGCATTATTTCCACAGTGGCATTTTTGTGTGATTAACACATAAAGGGAAAATAGGTGGACAGCTGGACAAAGCTGGCATTCAAGCATCGCTAGCACTAAAGTTAGCATCAACTAACGTTAGCTTCACACTAGCTGGGGTTTTTACACTAATTTCAGTGTCCAGCTGAAAGCGGGTTTTTTACTTAACGTAGTAGTGGTCTTTGTGAACCTCTGTTTGTCAGGAATGACCATAACTCGACAGTGGCTGCAGTGAAGAAGGTCTCTTTTACAGAGTAGACAAATATGACTTTACATTAATGCTCTGGCCTGATAAAGTACGTTTTACACACATAACATTACATGTAACAGCATGACAGTTATGCCTTACAAAATATGCCAAGTGGACAAAATCTGAAGGCTTCTACCACAGCCTAACTGTATCAGAATACACTAACTTGTCTTTTTGTATTTGTAGGTCTACTGTCTGTTTTCTGGACCGTGTTTGTCCGTAATAAAAGCTTTGATTAACAAAGCAGACCAGGATGTTGTTTAAACTAACCATGAAAAGGTAACACTATTAATTTAGCAATGTTAGTTATCTTATAATGTTTTACATTTATAAGGCTCTGTACGGCTGCAGGCAGCCACTGTCGAGTTATGGTCATTCTGACAAACAGAGGTTAACAAAGACCACTACACGTTAAAGTAAAAAACTTGAGCTGGACACTGAAATTAGTGTAAAAATATCAGCTAGTGTGAAGCTAACGTTAGTTAATGCTAACTTTAGTGCTAGTGATCCTTCATTTCCAGCTGTCCACCTATTTTCCCTTTATGTGTTAATGACAAAAAAATGCCACTGCGGGGATAATGTCCCAAAGTATCTATTCAAAAAGGCTAATACCTTTCACATGTCCTACCTGTACGTAAGCAGGTTGCCTTGGCGGAGCAGACGCTACGCTGACTGCCGAGTGAATACTGTGGTGCTACATTCAAAGTCGTACATGGAAGTGGGAGAAGTCATTGTTCCTGCTGAACTGCACAATCTGGCACAGTTTATTGCTCTTATAGTGTAATTGGTACCATGTGTTGTCCAAAACAATTTTTTAAATGGAACTTTGTCACTGGCATCAGTTTGTTAAGTAAAAAGCACATGTATATAGTGGATAGAAAGCATTCAGTCATAGTTCTCACAGTAACACCATTGCCTGAAGGCAACATGACAGAGGAGTCTTCTGCCTTCTTTGTTAGGCTGTCACTCATAATGCCACGCCTCTCTGAGTTGAAGCCACGCCCCCTACACAAAATCAGGGCCAAAAGTCTGAAACCAAAAAAAAATGATCTGAAAGTGAAAAACAGATCTGAAACCGAAAAAAAAGATTTGAAACCGAAAAAAAAAGATTTGAAGCCGTAAAAAAAATAAGTTTTGAATCTGAAAACATAAAATGTGGAACTTAAAAGAAATATAAAAGTGAAAAATGAAAATTTATAATTTATTCAAAATAATTCCAGAATTGAATCTAAATTTTATTCAAACTGAAAGAAAAATTGGTACACTTATTTTTAGTTTGAATACATGGTTTTATTTTTTCCAAGTTTTGACCAAAACTTAAATTTTCAATTTCAAGCTTTAGGTTTTCAACTATATATATTTTTTTCAAATTAACAAAACATTTGGCCCTGATTTAGCTCCATAGTACTGCAGAATAGAGGCTGCTCCTGATTTTTCCTCTCTCTACATATTTTCACCTCTGGACAGGAAACGGCCGTTTGTCAACACCACAAATAAATGGTGTTTGTTTCCTGTCTTTGACTGGGGATTTTTCGGTCCATTTGGCAGCAGCGTGACAGATCTTGGAGCAGACATGTGATACATGTTTTTCTTAGCCAAGCAAACCAAAAAAAAAAAAAAAACATAGGCTAGAGCTGATATTTAAACCAATGGCTGCGATTTAAGCTTATGAGATTTTTTTCCCCATTAACACAGGAACAAATTGTTCTGAGTAAAGAACAGGTGTGAAAAACACAAACTTAACATTAAAACTTTTTGGCCCAGTAAAACAAATCAACCTGCACTTTTAACACAACCTCAGCACAGAAATGGGTTTTCAATTCAGTTTCAAATCTGAAACAGGTGTTAAAAGTGGGTGTGGGTGGGGAGAGCCAAAACTAACAGCATAAAAACATCATGAAGCTCATTCAGAAAGCAAATGCCTAAACATCTCTTCTAATCCTCTGCTTATCTGGGCACCCACATTGCTATAGCCAAGCATTCAGAAGGGGTCAGACCCCTGCCTCACTCCAGACGGGGGTTTCCCTGCCATACGCTGCACAGCAATAAAACAAAGCCATCATACTGGGGCCGGTGGGGGATGTTGGGGGAGCATGCATGGGTGCAGGGTGGGGTGGAGGGAGGGCAGAAAGTGAGAGGAACAGCTGCTGAGTGGGAGAGTTGAATGAGGGGGAGGACACGCGAGAAAAAGAAAGCCGGAGGAAGGAGGGGGGAAGTTCTCTCTTTTCTCTTTCAGTGAAATAAATTACTTTTATGTTTGCGGCATGTTCAGGCTATGTTACCGTTAGGGTAAGAACCCCCTCTGGTCTCTTTAGGAATACACAAATTGACAAGTGCACAATGACACAGTTTATAGCGATACTGTTCGCTCCACAACATTGGCTCAGTTTGTCCCAAAAAGCTTTACCACACAGACCTGTTGGCATACACTCAAACACAAACATTCACAGTCTAAATGTCTTACTTTTACAGATTCTCCTGTCCCTCCGTCTCTACGGAATTCTCCTTATTAGAACCAGTGTTTCACTCCATGGCTGAACTTGAAGAGTGCTGACAGACCTGCTAAACACAGCGATGGAGATGACAACTAGGAGCTACTGTTAAGTCAAGAGCTGGAGGCTGGCCAGGTGTGTGTATTCGTGTGTGTGGGTGACAAGGTGCGGTCAGACTTTCCAGGTTTCATTTCTGTAGCTAATTATTACCTTATTATGCTTTTTTTTATGTTTCCCGTCTTTTAGTGTATTATATAGTTTTTTGTGTATGTAATAGATGTATAAAGTAAAAAAAAAAAAAAAAACACATTCTAAATGGAGCTCTCTCTCTCACAAAACCCACACTTTTCCCTCAACTGCCTGAAACGCCTCGCCCACATTAGTTTGAAATTCCTTAATTAGTGATGTCACTGATTGAGAAAGCCAGCCCAGTTTTTCATATGCGCTGCCCATAGGTGCTGCCTGAGCAAGCACAGCCCGCCCAGTGGCTTGTTTGAATTTGGATGTAGAATCACAACAGAGTTGGCCAGCTGACCAATCAGAGCAGACTGGGCTTTTTGGGAAGGCGGGCCAAGAGCTCAGACAGAGTGTTTCAGGCAAAAGAGCTGCAGCAATGGGCAGTATGAGACACAAAACCGTGTTAACCTATTCTAGTAGACCCTAAGAGTACAAATATGATGCTGTAAAGAAGTATAATAGGGGCTCTTTAAAAAGGTACCCCGTACCCCGTGGAGTTTTTAACCACTAGTGGTGCTACGGAGCAAGGTTTTGATAAGGGACTCCGGTTATGTTTGTATTTTAAGCTCTTCTGGAAAATGCATGAGCAATACAACAATACATATTGTTGCAGATTATTTCCGTGTAATACAACAGTTGTTGGCGGTAATGAACCTAGAAAAATGAAGAGCTCATTTTGGTCTCCACCAACTCCTGAGGGAAATATCTGGCTCTTTAGCTGCTAAATGCTCCACTATGTTCACCAGCTAGTCGCTAACTGTGTCCGTCGGTTGTTTGTTGCTTGGTAAGTAGTAGTCTACAATGGGTTTTTAAGAGCTTTTTAGCTGAAAACAGCTGCCTGCTGCATATCAATAAATTAAACTTCTCTTTGTATTATCATAAAAATTGCTTCAAAAACTTCCAAAAGGGCACTACTAGCAACACACTGGTTGTCAACGTCTATATAGGCATTTTTATTTATTCACCTTTGTTTCAATCTATTCATAAAGCTCTTGCAAATCAATAAGAAAAGCTGTGTTGTCCTTTACCCATCATGGCAGCTAACACATTGGTGCTCGAGGCTAATTCTCAGGAACGTGTTACCTCATGATACCACGTGATAAAAACAACATATCCTCATTCCATTGCCCCAATTACCTTTGACAATCTGTTGCTAGTTACCTGACTGTTTCTAAGAAACAAAGCAATGATGTACAAGTATGCAAGCTAGGGGGTACACAGCAAGGCACACTTCATACACCCTTCCTGTATGGACAGTTGGTCTGAGTGGCGTTGGTACAGCCTTTGGCGACATCCAAATACAGCTGCTCACTCATCTCAGCCTGTTGCTATAACATCAGTCAGCAAAGGAAGAGAGTGGAAACAGAATTGCAACTAGAGGACCAAAACAAAATTTATTTGGGATATTTTCCGTTACATAAGGCAAGATGGTTAGTCTCTATTTTAATACTGAAGCTAAAAAAGTTTGTATGTTGCAATTCGCCAACATGCTTACCACAGCTTTTTATTGTTGTTAGCATTTAAAAGGCTGCCTGACTCTCATCTGCTCTCACTCATCTTCTCTTGCCCTATGCCTCTTTCACTTGGCAGCGCCTTTCACATATACATTAAAATGAATGGAGGCCATAAATAGTGCAGTGTAGTTGGGGGACTGTAGACATAACAAAATCAGGGAGGAAAGAAGCCAGCCACATAAACTGGGCCTAGGGGAGTACACTGGGAGGAGGGAGAGCGGCGGCCAACAATGGCACACAGTCACATTCTGGTTCAACCTCGTTATTTAGCAGTCCTAAGTGGAACACCACTCGGTGCAAGAATTCAATTCTGGTATTCAAATTAATGAAAAGGTGCAGTGAATATGAAAAACTCTCTCCCAAATGAACTGCATCATGAGTAGCATAAACAACAGATGGGTGACTGGGAACTGGAATTAGTGTGGCATCTTACAGCTGGAACACCGGGCGCGTAAGTGTCACGTAGCGTAGATATGTTCTTGATTGTGCGCCTGGCAATTCATAACGGTCACAAAGTAATCCATCTCCTGTGTGTGTGTGTGTGTGTGTGTGTGTGTGTGTGTGTGTGTGTGTGTGTGTGTGTGTGTGTGTGTGTGTGTGTGTGACACTCTCCCTGTCCATCCGTTGGTCTCTCTCCGTGTGCCTGACCGCGTCTCACTGTGTGAAATCAAGACAGCCAAAATCACCATGAACCTAGGTGTTTTATTTTTAAATGTGTTTTATTTTTGTAAAGTATCCGGCTGCACTGTGGTCTTCCAGTATGTGACATTACCTGCCTGGCTTGACACATACGTTTGCATCTCACGGAAGAAATAGAGGAGACCCAAAACTATCGCTGCAGCAGGCAGGCCGACGTGGACGCTATGCGCCCGCTATGAACAGACAGATTTGATAACATGGTCGCCAAAATAAAAATAGCTGCGCTACGCTGCTATACGTGATGTTTATGCGCCTGGTGTGTTTTGGCTGTTATGTATTAGCACCAAACACTGGCAGTGTTATGAGTCACTAAATGAAACAAAAAGTATAATATCCCGACTAAATTCCCATGTCACTCCCCTAGCTTCATCTTCAGTCATCAGACTTTATCTGTCTTATTTAAACTTGATGACATCTCAGGTTTGAGGTTAGTTACAGTACCAGTGACTAGCCTCTCTTTGCCAGACCCTCCTCCAAAGTGCGCTGGAGGAGAGTCTGTCTACTCCACATAGCATTCCGGGATGGGAGGAAAACGTGCTCTGGTTTATTGGCATTTTTTTAAACCAATCACAATCGTCTTGTGCGGTGCTAAGCACCGGAGAAAAGCCACGATGCCGCTGCAAATAGGCTCGGAAGGAACTTGTTTTGGTGGAACGTGTACGTTTAAAAGTTGTTTTAGTCATGCAACAGAAAACTCAGATTGGACAGATAGTCTAGCTAGTTGTCTGGATTTACCTTGCAGAGATGTGAGAAAAGGTTAACCATAGTCCTCATAAATCGACCGGAGTTTAAATGGCAACACAAAGGAAGCCCAAGCCAACTTTTGCTCCGTTGCCGCCGGAAAATCCGCCGGATAGCACTCATTTAGGCCGGATATCCGGCGGATTTTCCAGCGAACACGGAGCAATCCCGGAAGTGGAACGTCGAGGATATAGGTTAACCAGTGACTGACCTGCCTGAGAAGAGAAGAACACAGGGGGGATTTCATAGATTTCGTAATTAAAGAAATAATCACAGAATGGAAAAGAGAAAAGATTTTGAAAAGAAAGAAACCTAACCTCTTCGTCTGTATCAGAAGATTCCCACTGCCAATGTAGGGCTGAGGGGACATGTAAATAAAACTAAAGGAATTTATTTTCCACCGCAAAATTCAACTACACATAGTTTCCCATTTTATTAAGCTGATAAACTTAGCAAGGAATCTGCCTGACTGGCATAAAAATGCCACTGGTTGTCATGGGACATTCTCTGGCTTTAGTGAGCTGGTGACCCCTGACCCATCCCGGCTCTCTTCTTCTTCCTCTTCTTCTCTTTTTTCCCCCAGCAGGAAAAATTTGATGCATCGTTACAGGACTGTTTCACTGAGCAACGTGATTAAGTGAGTAAAAATAGCTTGGTAAATTGACTTTAAGCTGCTCTATTGCACAAGAAGAACAGCTATTAAATTAAAATGACAAACTTTTTTATAAATGTTGGTGGTGGAATAAAATAAGTCAGTGAATACGGTAAGGCTGCAGTGAGGTAGATGGTCATCCATTGTATTCAAGACTGGAAGCGAACAAACTATGCACCCTCCACCACACATTACATTCAAGCTAGCCAATAGTCTGTTTACTTAACGTTTAACCAAGCACCACATTGTGTTT
This sequence comes from Perca fluviatilis, assembly GCF_010015445.1. Classification (NCBI taxonomy): domain Eukaryota; kingdom Metazoa; phylum Chordata; class Actinopteri; order Perciformes; family Percidae; genus Perca; species Perca fluviatilis. The sequence continues at coordinate 21,911,029 of NC_053129.1, forward strand.
GTATCTGTAATCTTGGAGGCAAAGGACATACAAATAGGGATCCCAGAAACTACAACAACAATAAACTTCTTTACAAGACTTAACTTCTTGGCCCATCATTTTGTCTTCACGAAAGATCTTCCAGGCAAATATCACCCTCATTTGCAAATAGAAAAAAATTCTCTCTTGAGCAGTCCTTTTGTTTCACGTCGCTGGGCCTTTCCACGTCGCCTTCCATCCCACAATTCTTTGAGAGCAGATTCACTCGCATCCCACAGAAAATAAAAAAAGAGAAAACTTTGCATTGCTTGCGTCCTTCATATAAGTCAAATTGTACTAAAATCATCACAGCATTAAGATATGAAATATGTTTCATGTTGTTTTTATAGGCATTGTATCTATGTTATGTTCTGTAATGAGTGTTGTTGATTAGAAGGGAAGAACTGTAATGTCCATGATTATAGGGATGAATACATTTTACCTTGGACAGACAGACAGACAGACAGACCGCAAAGTACCAGTAGCCACGTGATAAGCAGGTGTTTACATGCCCATTATACAGAATTAACTCTCCACTGTACAGCGAGTGCACACCGGAGCTCTGACAGCAGTTGGGACACAATCAGCAAAAAACACAGAGCACCACATTCAGCCCTTCATAATGTTTACAGACTCTTAGTGGGCAGTGATAGCGTCTACAGCCACAGTACAATATGGACTCCCATATATAGCCACTACTATTACGCATGCTGCGTTAAGAGCAGGGGTATTTCAGTCTCACCCTGCCCCTGATCTCTGACCTTTTAGCCTTTAGTTTACACGGCCACAACCTGCAGGGAGCAGTGTGAGGCAAGTGCATGGGCAAACACATCTCAAGGAGGGTGAACTGACACCATGCAAAGAGTTGCTTTGGTTCTTTGCATCACCCTGTTTTTGTTTTCATTTTTCAGATTCCCCAACATGTGCTTTCAGTATAACAACTGTGTGTTAAAAGAATGCTCCACACATTTAGAATCATTGCAGCAGAAACAGAGATATTCCTCACATTCTTCTTTTTCGTGAAAACCTGGCGCCTGCATTACCCACAATGCAACTTCGATCGCTGACAATTCCGGCTAAAGTTTTCTGATGTTTTATACTTGTGGCGGCTACTGGCTAATCAGCATAAAATTGGTAGACTTCCCCCGTAAGGGCAGAATACTTAAGTAATGACAGGTGTTGAGATGATAAAACATTTAAAATAATAAAACATTGAATATGCAAGAAAACAGGCAAATACAATGCAACTATAGAGGAATTACATTACAAGCTTTGTACATTCTGACACTGTATTACATGCTTGAGTGGTTAGCAGTATCTTCCCTATGGGCATTGTAATTTATACAACTATAAATCTTTGCAGAGTGGCACTTAAACAAATCTAAACAACTACTATCTTGGTAATCTTTCTGTTAAGAACAGCTCTTGTTCAACCAGGTGGGTATGAAAAGCTATTCTGAAAGCATTCATTAAAATATTTTCTATGGTTACCATTTTAAATGTTAAAGTCAGTGTGCCAAACTTTCCCTGTCCTCGTCACAAACCTTGTAATTACGTGAAACATGTTTTTACAGCAGATCTCTAAAGTACTTTAAGTGGTGGTTAGTAGTATAGAAAAAGCTTGAGAACACACATGCACTTAAATCCCAGCCTATAGGTGTGTCTGCTGGAATGTTTTTCCCTGCTAAACAAATATCGACAGCATGTTATCAGATGCGCAGGATAAGTCGTAACATACACACAAATATGCCTATGCCCACACACGATTCATTTCACATCTAAAGGGGATGCATGATGTGTGTATGTAATCAGCAGGTTTCATATGTGCTCCTTTGACAGCTCAAGTCGACACACACACACACACACACACACACACACACACCTGGGATGAGCCGAGTCATTTATGCACTGAGGCAAAAAATGACATTTTAAATGCTACCATCTTTAAGCACCATCAGCTGCAGGAAGCTTTCTAAATTTAAACTATTTGAAGGGAAACCTTTTATATGTTGTTTTCAATATATAAACATGGCTGTTCACTCCAACAGAAAGTACAGGGCAATACTAAAAACATTTTAAACTTAGAGAAGAAATTGTTTTAAAAATCCCAATGTCAACACAAACATCAAATGGGTTGAAACAAGGTACAAAAACATGGTACACGATGCAAAACCTGACTTTAAAAAAGAAAATCGCAAAACAGATTAAGTCTGCTAAAATTGTGGGGAAAGTAGTTGCTTAGTAGTCGCCTCTGTTTTGTGGGACTAATGGTGGCCAGAAAGCAGAAGGCATTAGGAGTATAGGATGACGAACTTTTTAAAATTTGTAGTTCACATTTATGTGCAAGTTCATTAGATGTGTGTGTGTGTGTGTGTGTGTGTGTGTGTGTGTGTGTGTGTGTGTGTGTGTGTGTGTGTGTGTGTGTGTGTGTGTGTGTGTGCGCGCGCATGTGAGTCAGTACAGATCAGGCCAAGGTTCCCTATGTGGGTTATCTGTATTTAGCCCCAAGGTAAGGAGGTTGGGTTAGTTTTGCATCTAGATCAGGTCTTGGCAGAGGACAGTCTCCTTTTTTCACTTTGAGAGAATTGTTCATCCTCTAATCTCATAACTGCAGTGAACTATAATGCTGTATGTAGTTAAAACACTTCAAATAAAAACTTAGAAGCCTGAAGCAATGTAGGCAATCCAGTCTTCAAGATCTGGACAAAAAAAATTGGGTTTTGAAAAGGAAGTTCCTCCAACAGCCTGTCTCACAGTAACACAACAGTCCAAAAATATCTCTGTGCATCACGAAGCAGGTCTCTGCATGTCTGTCTGCTGCTCCAGTCTGGGCCACGGAAATATGGGTTGGACCTGGAGACACATGAGCAACCGCAAACGTGCATGCACGCACACACACCTTAGTATATGACAGGAAACACATGGCGATATCCACACACACACACACACACACACACACACACACACACACACACACACACACACACACACACACACACACACACACACACACACACACACACACACACTCTATCAGGAAGCACAGTCACAGCAGCTCATCCATCTAGGCAACATTTTTAAAACACACACATGTAAGATCAGAAGCTACCAAAAATGTGTGTTTCATAAAATCTTTTCAGTAAAATGTATTTGCACCTTGTCACAGATTAATGAATTTAACCAGAAATGATGCTGAAACACTGCGGACCTCGTCTATACATTTCTGCCTATGATCCCAGGCTGCACCTTGTATGGCCGCCACACAGCTTTGCATGTGAAAGGGCTTGCTTTGCATGTCGGTGCAGATCGGCGGTATGGTTTGCATCTCCACTCACGACAGGTAGTGAGAAAATGACAGGTGTTTCAGTCTCTGATAGAGGCGGGCAGTACGTGTCTTAATGCTGACATTTCTACCGGGACAAGTTCTATGAAAAGCTTTTAATAGAAGGGTTGTGCTAAGGCTTCTGACACACTATTCACTAAAAGGTTAGCAACACTCTTATAGAGCAAACTTTTACACCTCCCACAATGCAGGGATTTTGTAAAAGAGTGTGCATCCTGTGTCTGTCTATGAAGAAGCTAAATTTAAAGCTGGATGACCTGCTTGTTAGCACAGCTCGCTTCCTTTTCCTGTACGACGAGCAGGAAAGGGTCATTTAGCTGTGCAGCTGAAACCAGGGTTGTCTGATTGAGACAAAACAAGGTGGTGATAGATGTGCAATAATGTGGCGGCTTCCCAGGACTGCATTTTATTCCTGCTCGTCTCACTAGTATTACAGCATTGTCGATACCCCTACAAACAGGACTTTGAATTGACACCCGGCAACCCGGGTTAAAATTGACTTTGGCAGGTAACATTGTAAAGTTACTAGCCAATTTGGCCGGTGATGAAGAAGCAAATAACAATAACAATGCGTCTGTTTGAATTGGCAGGCTGCAGTAATGATACGACAAGTGTTGCCAGATCTCTCTCTTTTCCCCCAAGAAATATGGACGATTTTGTGTATGTTTGTCTTAGAAACATAATCTTTATCTGGCAACACTGCTTGTATTACTAATCCTACATTTCCCATGAACACTGTGTCGTGACGTGTCATACAACTGTTGGCTATGTGTCTAGAGTGAGTGGTATCGATTACGAGCTACAGAGAAGGAAAACGGATCGGCGAGAAACAAACCAGAGGAGCTGAAATTAAAAGTTAGACAAACAAACATGTGGCTAGTGGAAAATCTGATTGGCTGGTAACTTTTAAAAACATACTAGCCTTGTTAGCTGGTGATCAAAAAAGTTAATTTAAAGCCCTGCTTACAAACTCTCATACATCATTCTGAGTTCTATGTAAAGTGTTGAAGGTAAAACAACAGAAAAATATGTCTGTTTCAACTAATGTTTTTCTCTGCCATCTTCCTCTTGCTCCCTCTCTTCCCATCCTCCTTTGCTCCCCCTCTCTTGTCCACTCCTTCACGCCTCAGCTCCTAGATGTGACCTCCCAGCAGGGAGGACTGCCAGCAGCAGGTGAAAGATCATGACCCCCCACACAAAGACTCACTGCCCTCCTCCTGCGGAGCAGAGAGAGCTCAGCTCCAGCCTCAAGCAGGGATAAGAAAATCAGGGGGATATCACATCATAGTTTATCAGGGAGGGTTTCAAAACACTAAGGGTACATCCCATGACTCTTATTTGATAGCTCCTTGACTCCTCAGTCCTCGGCTGAACCGGACGTTGTTCTGTCCCTCCTCGGTGAAGGCCGTCTCAAAGCTCTTATTTCTGCCCCGAGGACCAAGAAGCGAGCATCGAGCAGTGATCATCAAGGAGCTATAGGCGAGGATACACAACTCAGCCTTCCGGGAAGCCGTGCAGCTGAAGGAGTTGCTAACTCTGCCCAAACGGCTGGCAACTTCATGTGACGCTTTAGAGGAAAGGACGTCTCATCCTTCTAAAAACACATTTGCTTGTTGCCTCTCTCCTCCCGTGAATTCTTCACATCTCTCCCTTGCCTCCTTGTTGGGAGGGACTAAGAAGCGAGGAAGGGAGGCAAGTGGAGGACTCGAGGAGGCAATTTAAGCAAAATGAGATGCAGCTTAACAATAGGTAGCTCTTTGTGGAAAATAAGAGATTCAGCAAATCCCATCATCAAACTGCCTTCATTTTGCTACTACAATTAAGGCGGCCATGAACTGAAACTGAAGAGCTGATATGGAAACAATAGAGAAAATAAGTAATTTCCGGTTTGTCTCTTAAAATAAACCATTCATAATTTTCTTGGGAACTCTCCTTTCAATCTATTGTTATTGTAGTATCAGTCTCACAAAACGTACTGTAAATGCTCTAGTCATCCAATATGCTCCAGATATGTATCGTGCCACATCTGAAAGCACAGTTGGGTCTCTTCCGCATGCAGCGTGTTTGACCTCTGCATGCTATCTGGAACTGCTTTATGCAGAACAGATCAAAGTGTTGGATCACACTGGACATCAGGATGACAGGTATATATTCATTGATCACAGGCATATGTATATACATACACACACATACACGCTTAACTGTTTTTCATACAAACCATCGCCATCAAACACAGTGCGGTACACTTGCGCACACACCACCTGGACCTCAATATAAATAGGGCAGGTTGTGGAGTGATTTAATATCATCTTAAAGAGAGAGTAACGTGATACAGCGTGGGACCAAATACATCCTGTGGAGCCATCCGTCTGAAAGACCTCCAGTTAAAACATCAATCAGAAGACAGAGAAAGAAAGCTACCTGACAGCTGCAGCTCATCATAAATACGGTTTTGTTTCCATGTGACAAAAAAATGAGTACAGTAGGCGGTTTGAGGCAGTGGTACACAAGGACATGTGTCACCTCTGAGTTTCCACAGAAATTATATCTTAATTATATGTACACAATTACATATATTTGCATACATTTGACTGACTCTTTTGTATTTCTAAACACACACACAAACACACACTCACACACACACACACACACACAGGGTCTACAGCCATGCAACTCTGTGATACTTTACTTTGAGATAAATGCTAACGCCAGCATGCTAACATGCTCACAATGACAATTAGGCAATATGGTTCCTAAATGACCGGTATCTACCTGACCAAATGACAACGCAGATTTCTGTGCCTCATTTCGGTGCACTGCCTTCTGGTGCTTTGAAACGGACGTTACGGGCAACAGAAGCATCACTGCACGTGATGCTAGTTAACATTACACTTGGCAGCAGGTAACGTTAGCCTACCGTTAGCTAGAAGCTGACTTAAACACGTTTAAAATGCTGAAAGCGAAATGGTCTAACACAGCTTTATTTTAATTGTAAGAATCCCATCATCGGGACGCGCAACAGTCTGCAGCTAAAGACACAGTGTAGACTAGCTGCATTTTACGAGACACCATGGCAACTGCCGGAGTTGTAGAATAAACAAAACCGATGGGACTTAAACACCCACACAGTCAGTCAATAAGTCTAGACAGACCCACACAGTCCTGGGAAGAGGTTCAATCAGCCAGATTAACTGAAAACTACCGTGTGGGTTTTTAGGGCCTTTAATGGTGCATTCAGTTGCACCTCATACACTCATGGTGCATTCAAGTGAAACTCGAGAAACTCAAGCTGTTGTTGTGAAGTACCCTTCTGCATTCAAGTGGTTCTTCTTTTTGTTGTTTGACAGGAATTGACTGATGGTGAAATAAGTTATTAAGTTATTACATTTTAAATAAATTATTTAAAGTTGACAAAATGGCCTTAACAATAAACTAACCATTCTTTAATGTCACCAACTGTCGTTTTGTGCTTTTTTATTTTTTTTAAGTATCGGTTCAGGCACCAGCACCATTTTTAAAAGTATCACTTTGACACTAGTATCGCAAAAAAAAAAAAATAAGACACCCACCCTTATGCTAATATGCAGAGGTTTAGCAGGTATAATGTTTACCATGTTCACTATCTTAGTTTAGTGTATCAGCATGCTAACATTTTCTAAATAGAACTAAACACAAAGTACAGCTAAATGTGAATGTAATTAGTTTGGCAGGTATGTGGTCATAAAGCAAAGTATTTGACAAATTAAAATATTGTCCCAATGATGATGCTAGATTGAAGGTCAATGAATCAGTTATTACAGTTCATCTTAAACAGGAAAGAAGAACCTATAGCCACATGGTCTATTAACCCAGAGCCACAACGTCATTAGAAGACAAGCGGAAGACTGTAATTCACCACAACCAAACTACTGACAGGACATTAAAGGAGAGTCTGGTCTGTACTGGGTTTAACATTACAGGGTGGCACACCGGGGGGTGAAGGAGCTAAGGTCGTCCAATCTCAGATTACATTCTCACGAGAATTTAGAAGTGGGAAGAACACCTGCCATCCTTCTCTAACTGAAGGGAAGGAAACTAATTTATTTCTAATCCTGGATGAAGCAGAGTAAGCACACACTGTTTCGCCTAATATTTAAAGATTACCTATTTTTCATAGCAATATTAATATGACACAGCACACAATGATGATCCCTGGAAATAAGGTATATAATCTTAAGGAATACTTTTGCAGACATTTGCATGGGAAAGCTGTTTATTTACTTTCTTGTCAAGAGATGAATGTGAACATTGATATCACATAAGGCCAGCAGCCAGTTAGCTTATCTTAGCATACAGACTGGAAACAAGGGGTAACACAATCCTCCTTTCAGCACCAGTAATTTCCTGGAGTTTCAGCTCATCTCCTGGCAGCTGGATCAAGGCTAGCGGTTTCACCGTGTATTAAACCTGTTTGAGTCGTGATTCACTCAGCTCTTTCACCGAGTCTTTAAATTGACTCATGAATCGTACGTTTCTAGTATCATTAACTCGGATCAGTTGAGTCCTACTACAATGCAATCTAAAATGATAACAGCGCCACACACAAACCTCTTGCAACATTAGCTACTACTAGTCCTAGCCATCTTAGCTGCCAAAAGCTTTATAACTTACAATCGGTGTTGAGGAGTAACAGAATACATGTACCGGCGTTACGTATTCAGAATACAAATATGAGTAACTGTATTCCGTTACAGTTACAATTTAAATAGTTGGTATTTAGAATACAGTTACATTGTTGAAATCAATGGATTACATGACGATACTTTTCTGTTTCACAAGTTTATTCACTCTCTGAATAAATTAAGGCAACTCCAGAAGCCCCAATATGAAAACGAAAATATTTGCTATTTGCGTGATCAGTCACAATGGAGTCGGAACCGGCACAACAGAGCCAGGGCAGGAATCCGTTTTTATCTTGGAAATTCAAACAGCATTTCACATTAAAGAAAGAGCAGGGAGAACAAAATATAACTGTGCAGTGCAACCTCTGCTTGCCAGCAACCAACCTCCTTTCAGCATCCAAATTACTCCACCTCCAACCTGAAGAAGTATCTAAAAGTAAGTTATTTTTTTAATTAGCCAAGGGTAGTCGTCTGCTGTAGTTTTACTAGTCATCTTGCATTTTATAGTTGACGTGCAACTTTACATTCTCCTACGTGCTGATTTACTAGCTCCAGAGCCGTTGAAAGACTGACTAGCCCCGTTTGACATGCTAGCTAACATTAGCTAAAATTAGCTCGTGGTAGCTTAGACTGCGGTTAGATTTTTGTAGTATACAGTTCGGGACTACAAATACAACAATCTATCTGCTTGTTTAGGTACACATTCAGCCAGTTGGAATAGGGGAACACACCAGAATAGGCTTGTTTAGTAAGCTGTATGTGATGGCCGCATTCCTACACTTATAAAATGCAATTCAATGTGGAAGTAATCCAAGTATTCAGAATACGTTACTCAGATTGAGTAATGTAACGGAATACGTTACAAATTACATTTGTGGGCATGTATTCTGTAACGGAATACGTTTTGAAAGTATCCTTCCCAACACTGCTTACAATTTCGTAGGCAACGACAACTCTACAAGTCAACTCAAGCGACTGAGTGAGCAGAGATAGTCCGAGACAGGTTATAGGAACTTCCCGACCCGCAGACTCAGAGCCGGAAACATTGCAAGCTCGCATACCATGGGACTAACTCGAGAACTCGTGAGCCGTCGACGACCCACGAGTTGTAGAGAACTCATGAGTCATTGACAACTCACGAGCTCCCACGCGAGTCAGTCAATCCTACGAATCAGCCGGCTATGAGTGGATCTGTAGCAGTAGGTTTGTGTGTATTATTTAGTTTTGGTGTGTACATGTAGTATGTTTAAATGCAATTAAGTCGTGCAGACAGTCCGAAACACTGCAAGCCAGCAATACTGACTCAAGGGACTCAAGTGACTTGCACAACCCGGATCAGTTTAGTGAGTGACTCAGAATAACCTGAATCCTTAAAAGGAATCGAGTTTGCCAGGCCTACCGTGTATCCAGTTATTATGCTAAGCTAATATAACTGACTGCTGGCTGTAGCTTAATATACTACATGAGAGTGGAGTCAATCTTCTCATCTGAACTCTCGGCAAGAAAGTGAATATGTCAAACTATCAGACTATTAGCCTACTTTAATTCAGTATGAAACAGCAGGAGCGGCTGTCAAGGTGGCAAAAGGGTCTTGTCAATTAGGGACGGAAAACTTCAAAATGTGGTTTTATGGTGTTCAGCATTAATCATCACTTGTGAAGTGTGAAAATTACTTTTGAATGCCAAACATAACTGTTCAGTTCTACCTCCTTCCTCCATCTGCTGTTGTTGCATAACATCCTGAAGTCTGTCCAAGTGAAGAAAAAAAAAGCATGATTTGAAAATGTCAATCATGACATACTGTCTGTGTCCAGAGAACAACATCAATCTTCGGAATAACGCCATGTTCCTTCTGTCCACCACACTCACCCCTACACATGCCATTTCATAACAAAGAGTGCATTTCACTGCCCCATGGTCTTCATTACGTCTCGCTCTTATGCAACCTGTTCCACCATCAATCTCTCTGTTTTCATATCAGCATCCATCTGTCAGCAGCTGTCGCCGTACCTGAGCAGAACAACAGCATGGTACAACAACAAAACGCGTGTTTCTACTAAGCTAGTGGGCCAACTCGTACACACAGAAAAGGGACTGGACATTAGACAATTTTCACTCACTCTTTTTCTTCGATGTCTTTGCAGAGGGCACATGATCAAATCTTCGGCTCCCTGCGGCTACTGGAGACAAGTCGTTCTTCATTAAAAGCGTCTAAAAGTTTTCCTTTTCGCTTCACCAAACTGTTCTCATGTTGACCCACTTTGCACGTTTGCCAGCTGTTAACCCGTCAATCACATTGCACAGGTCCATGTTACGTTGCGTCATCATTACACTGATGTGAGTGGGGATAGGTGGGGAGTCTGCAATTGACTTTGAGATACTTCTAGGGGTCCAAAGTTGCCCTCAGAGGCGCAGTAATTTCTAATAACAATACAAGTTTTAGGTCAATTACAAACGCTATTTTTTCAACCCAAATCAAAAATCAATCTTTATTTAGCATCAGGTTGGGAGGCTACAATTCAAAGTGCTTTAAGTAAACTAACAATAGGGTTACCACACAGTGAAAATACTCCTGCGTTTCAAATTGAATAAAAGTAATGCCAGCAAAGGTTCTCACAATTTAAAATGGCCTCTTTTAGAGTGTTTAATTATGGAGCCTTCAATGTCCCAAAGATAATGTCATCAAAGATATAAATTATAATCTTGCACACAAGATAATAATTTTCTGCTACAAAATAAAAATATATATAACGGGGACCTTAGGGACTATCCCAGGGATAGTATATATGATCATGTTAAATAAGTTGATCATGTGTTTTGTTTGTAAAATCAAAGCAACTGAAGCTGTAAAATAAATGAAGTAGAGTAAAAAGTACAATATTTTCTTCTAAGATGTAGTAAAGTACATGTAGAAGTAAAGTAGCATAACATGGAAATCCTCACGTAAAGTACCTCCAAATTGTTGGCTAATGAAGTGCTTGAGTAAATGTACTTACCTTCCACCACTGCAAACAACTATAATCAGAAAAGACACACAAGATTAAAAACATAATAAAAATCCTAGGTTGGTTAATAAAGTTACTGCACTTACGTAGAGTGTGTCTATTGATATGGGGTGGAGACATGGCAGTTTTCTGGCATTATCTTTTAATTAAGTTAAAGGTTTTAATTAATTA